>NC_073633.1:104262500-104572500 GCF_029407905.1 Bubalus kerabau | reverse complement strand
CACAGGCAGGCAAAAGCTTAAATACGTTTAAAACAAGCAGCGTGCGTTGCTCTACACCTCGCTTTTCTAATTAGCAATACGCTCTGGCCATCCTTCCTTGTCGGTGGAGCTAGAACATCTCTTTCTCTTAGGAGCTGCAAGGGATTCCACTAAGAGATGCTTTGTAATTTAATTTACTATTGTCTTACTGACAGGCTTGCCCGTTGTTTGAGTTGTCACTGAATTAAAAAAAAAAAAAGGCTTGGATAGTGCGAAATGAAGATATCTCCTGCCATATCAATAAACAAGAAATGTCACAAGCCATCAGTGATTTCTAGGCTCCAGCGAGGGCTCCTAAAACTGCAATCTAGCAGATGCTGCCACCCCCGCGGTGACTGCTGGGGAGCTGGGGGAATGCAAGAAGCAAGGGGAACAAGGACCAGGGCCAGCCCCAGATAGCTGAGGCGCGTATGAAAGGAGCAGATTCGATGAGCCCAGAGGCTCGCATCTTCCCACACACGGAATGCTAAATTCCTTAACTTCATACCGGATCTTTGATCTGCAGACTGCCTGCTCCCTTTGCTGCAAACTTGTATACATACAGTCTGACTTCCCTTCCTGCCTCCTTGGAGCAGTTTTCTCAGAGCCACTGAGATGCTGTCAGTATCGGACCCCAGCTCCGAGTCCTAAACATAAATAAATAAAATAAATAAATAAATATTGAACTGTTTAAATAAATAAATTTATTAAAATAAATAAATCATATTTAACATAAGATAACTCTCTCCTTTCAGGTTGCGACTATATTTTTAGTTGAAAATAGGCATTCTCGCTGCTTTATCTAAAAACAATGTATATTTACTAGAGTAAATTCTAGAAGGCTATACACTAAAATGTTACTCTGATTGTCTGCAGAGGTGAAGAATTTTGGAGCATGTTCTCTTTCTACTTTATTGCTTCACTGTTTTAACTGTTTTTTTTTACAAGCATGTATAATTTTTGTAATTAGAAAATACATGCAAGGCAATATTTCAATGTTTCAAAGAAGTACAACTTAATTAAAATTGAGTTTGTGTTTAAATGCTCAAGTATTTACAGGACACGCGTGTTTTTGGTTTTCTTGGAAGGACCGTCACTTGGTAAGTGTTGTTGCCGGGCCCCTGCATTCCGTGCAGGTGTTTTAAGGGGCTCCCTGCCAGGTCTTGTGTTGGGGTGGCCGGAAATTTTTTTCTTCTTATTTAAGAATTTCTAGGTGCTCATGATCATGGACTCCAAGGAGAAATGCTGAGTTAACTCACCTTTTCTCAGTTGCGAGGCACAGGGGTAAACAGACTTAAAGGAGGCTTGAGGTCATTTCATGGCCCCTCCTGGTATGAGGTTGCAGCCATCTACCTTTGCTTCATTTTTTAATAAGTTTATTTATTTTTGACTGCACTGGGTCTTCATTGCTTCGCATGGGCTTTCTCAAATTGCAGTGAGTCCAGGCTGCTCTTTGGTTGGGGAGCTCGGGCTTCCCATGACAGTGGCTTTTCTTATTGCAAAGCACAGGCTCTAGAGCACAGGCTCAGTAGTTGTGGGCTTGGGCTTAGCCGCCTCATGGCATGTGAGTTCTTCCCAGACCAGAGAGCAAACCTGTGTACCTTGCCTTGGCAGGGGGATTCTTAACCACTGGACCACCAGAGAAGTCCAGCCTTTGCTTCTGAGCCATCAGGTTTGGGAGAGGGAAAAGCATCTCTGACCAGATCTCCAAGGGATTCGTGGGAAAAGGGGAGGCAGCCATTCAGTCTCCAGGGTGCTGATCCTTGTTTGGGAATGAGTGTCAGTTGTGAGTTCAGTTCAGTTCTGTTCAGTCGCTCAATCGTGTTCGACTCTTTGTGACCCCATAGACTGCAGCACACCAGGCCTCCCTGTCCATCACCAACTCCCCGAATCTACCCAAATTCATGCTCATTGAGTCGGTGATGCAATCCAACCATCTCATCTTCCGTCATCCCCTTCTCCTCCTGCCTTCAATCTTTCCCAGCATCAGGGGCTTTTCCAATCAATCAATTCTTTACATCAGGTGGCCAAAGTATTGGAGTTTCAGCTTCAACATCAGTCCTGACAATGAACACTCAGGCCTGATTTCCTTTAGGATGGACTGGTTTGATCTCCTTGCAGTCCAAGGGATTCTTAAGAGTCTTCTCCAACACCACAGTTCAAAGGCATCAATTCTTCGGTGCTCAGCTTTCCTTATGGTCCAACTCTCACATCCATACATGACCACTGGACAAACCACAGCCTTGACTAGATGGACCTTTGTTGGCAAAATAATGTCTCTGCTTTTTAATATGCTGTCTAGGTTGGTCATAACTCTCCTTCCAAGGAGTAAGCGTCTTGTAATTTCATGGTTGCAGGTTTCAAAATCTGCAGTGATTTTGGAGCCCCCCAAAATAAAGTCTGTCACTGTTTCCACTGTTTCCCCATCTATTTGCCATGAAGTGATGGGACCAGATGCCATGATCTTAGTTTTCTGAATGTTGAGTTATGAAGGGATTTACTAATCTAACAAGAGCTCTCCAGATCCTAGATCTAAAATCCTTTTCTTAAAAAACTGCAATATGCATTCTGAATCAGGATAGAGTCTGTGGGACCAGGTTTATTTTAATGAAGGGTTTGCTCTGCTCCTCAAAGGATGCTGTGGAACAGTGAGACAGGAGGTGGGGAGTCAGAGCGGACCTGGGACCCAGGTGGGCAGCATCGTCCAGGAGCTGGGGTCTCTGCTACGCTCAGCCACCTATGCTGAGGAGGAGGTGACCCTCCATTTCCCTGGAATTGGAGGTTGTAGGAGAGGTAACATTTTGTTTGCTCTTCTCACAGCTGATTGATTTGTGTGGTTCAGTGAAGGGACAGATGCCCCTCCCAGAGCAGGAAAGGAGAATGGACATCAGGAAGGAGGACCACAGTGGGGAGATATCAAATATCCCCATAGCAGGCTTTTTTTCTGGGATTAAAAAAATAATGGCTATAGCAAACAGAGGCAAATAATAACCATCATTTTGATAGCAAGAGTTAGCCTTTAGGCCCTTTGCTTTCTCGTTGGCACTGAAAATAGTCCCGAAAGTGGGACTTCTTGCATGGTTCGGAGCATCCTGCAGCTACAAATAGCAGAGCAGCCAGCCCGATGGGATGGACCTTTAGCCTGACCATCACCTTCTTTGTTTTGTAAGCATTACAGGAGAAAGGAAGGGTGAAAAGCATTTGAAGAGTGAATAGCTTTGCTTTCTGACATTCTTTTATTTTGCACAGACTTTTCTCCCCGTGGGGTCAGGTTGACACTGGATGACATCAGGAGATAAAGAAAGCACAGCAATTAACATGAATTAAGCATTTGTTTCCCTGGAGAAGGAAATGGCAACCCTCTCCAGTGTTTTGGCCTGGGAAAGCCCATGGGCAGAGGAACCTGACGGGCTACAGTCCATAGGGTTGCAAAGAGTTGGACATGATTTAGCAACTGAACAACAATAACAAAGCATTTATTTCAGAGCCAGCACAGATGATTTCAGAGATTTCCCCTTTTTACTCCTCCATGTTCTCAATAGGGATGGTGCTGACTGTCTTTACAGAAACATTCGGGAATATAGCATAATTAATGTTTGTACATTAGACCAGACATGGCATTGGAAGCAAGACTTAAGGACAACATTATTCATGGAAGAGAGGGAGTCCACTTAGGGTGGGAAGATGTGTGAGGCTTGATGAAACAGTCCTGGATGTAGGTCACTCTAATACTTTGGTCCTCTGATACAGAGTCAACTCATTGGAAAAGATCCTGATGCTGGGAAAGACTCAGGGCAGGAGAAGAGGGTGACAGAGAATGAGATGGTTCGATGGCATCACCAGCTCAACGGACAAGAGTTTGAGCAAAGTCCAGGAGACAGTGAAGGACAGGGAACCCTGGCATGCTGCAGTCCACGGGGTTGCAGATTTGGACACGACTTAGCAACTGAACAACAACAGGTCTACATGCTTTAACAGCCTTCTGGTTGCAGAGCTGGACTCCCCTCCATGGTAAGCAGTTTGGAATGCTAGCATCTGAGCCTTTGGAGGAGGCCGTGGGGATACAGCATCTTGGGTCCTTCCTTGGGTGCCCCCCAGGATCCCAGACTGCAGTGGCAACCTGGAGTCTTTTGCTTCCACAGACAGGGTAGCCCCCTACTCACTCCTCTTGCCCTTGACCTAGTAGGTCCTGGGTTCTGCTCAGACCTCAGGGTGAAAAATCACGTCTGTTCTCCTGATATTTCCCCTGCTTCCTCTGGTGCACTGGCATCACCTTTCTGCTCTGGTTGGGCTGAGCAGGGGCCCAAAGAAAAGTCTTCATTGTGATGAATCATCATCTTAAATTACAGCTGGATAGCCTTTTAAATGACAAAGATCTTTGGCAGTCATTTTTCAGGCTCTTGAGATCAGCAGGGTAGCTATGATTATGTGCATTTTCTAGATATGGAGAGAAACAGAAGTTCCCCAGAGAGGTTATGTAACCAGTCCAAAGTCACACGGCCACTGAGCAGCAAAGCACGAAAGCTGACCTGAGTCTGTCTGACTTCAAGTCCATGGTCTGCCTTGTGTAACCAGTTACACCACCTTAGGCTTCAGCCACGCTGTGTCCCTTACAAACGTCTTCATCTTGCAGAACCCAGTGACTAGTGGTCAGCACGGAGGCTAACTCAGGAGAGGAGAACTTTGATGTCTAAGGCGTCAGAATTAGGCGGCAACAGCGTCAGGACTTGAGCTCATGTTTTCTGATCAAGCCCCAGGTTCTTCCCTTCTCAGTTTCCCATCAAGGAGGCAAGTGCATCTACACCTTCACATGTCTTAGAGTCACATGTGTGGCTGGAAAAGGCACTTTCTGTGAGGCACAAGCACACTGATGGCTAACTGAGCTCTGGTGACACAGCAGGCACTATTCTGTGTGTGCAATTCCCCATTTAATTTAGTCTTTGCCACAAACCTACGGAATGTGTTCTATTGCTGTTGTTTAGTCGTTAAGTTGTGTTTGACTCTTTGCGACCCCATGGATTGCAGCGCGCCAGACTTCTCTGTCCTTTGCATCAGGTGGCCAAAGTATTGGAGCTTCAGCTTCAGTATCAGTTCTTCCAATGCATATTCAGGACTGATTTCCTTTAGGATGGACTGGTTTGATCTCCTTGCAGTCCAAGGGACTCTCAAGAGTCTACTCCAGCACTACAATTTAAAAGCATCAATTCTTCAGCACTCAGCCTTGTTTATGGTTCAACTCTTACATCCATACACAACTACTAGAAAAACCATAGCTTTGAGTAGACAGAACTTTGTTGACAAAGTGATGTCTCTGCTTTTTAATATGCTATCTAATTTTGTCATAGCTTTTCTTCCAAGGAGCAAGTGTTTTTTTAATTCCATGGCTGCATTCACCATCCACAGTGATTTTGGAGACCAAGAAAATTGGAGTGGTGGGACTGGATGTCATGATATTCGTTTTCTGAATGTTGAAATTTAAGCCAACATATTCACTCTCCTCTTTCACTTTCATCAAGAGGCTCTTTAGTTCCTCTTTGCTTTCTGCCATTAGAATGGTATCATCTGCATATTTGACATTGTTGATATTTCTTCTGGCAATCTTGATTCCAGCTTGTGATTCATCCAGCCTGGCATTTGTGTTCTGTAATTATAACCATTAACAGTCAGAATCTGAAGACACTGAGGCTTGGAGAGGCTAAATAACTGTCCAAGGACACACAGCATAAAGACAATATTTGACTGCAGGTTTGCCTTCTTTGGGGCTTCTCAAATGGCACCAGTGGTAAAGATGCAAGAGACTCAGATTTGATCCCTGGGTTGGGAAGATCTCCTGGAGAAGGAAATGGCACCTCCCTCCAGTATTCTTGCAGGAAGAATCAGATGGACAGAGGAGCCTTGTGGGGTACAGTCCATGGGGTTGCCAAGAGTCAGACAGGACTGAGTGAGCAGCAGCATCATTGCCTGCTTCTATCTTTCATTTATCAATATGCAAGGCATTTTCAGGTTGCGAGGAGTTTACCCCATGGTAGATGTGGATAGCTTTTGGGGGCTGACCCCTTCTTGACAATGCTACCTGGTTATCTGGCTAGCAGGAGTGCTGCCCTGATCAGAACCCTTGAACAGCTCCTCTCGGCTCATGCGATGAGGCCTGGAGAGGGATTTGGCTTATTGGGTGTCAGATGCATGGCCTACATCAGCACAACTAACCTCTTAGCAGCCCAGGGAAGGGAGATTTTATTAATATCATCATAGCAGTCAAGAAATGGAAGCCTACAGGGCCCGTGTCACCTGCCACAGCCAGGAAGCCAGTGACTGTCGTGTCCAAGATTTGAGCGTCTCTGTCATCCCAGTCTTCAGTGAGGGTCTCAGACCCGAATGGGGCCCCGTCTTCCACCATTATGTCCATGCCTGGAACACAAAGTAGGCATTCAGAAGAGAGCTGTGACATGACTGTGTGAAACAAGGCCCCTGTGATGTCAGGCTTCTCCTGAAGGTTTGGAGGGACTGGGCAGGGGAGGTGGTTCCTGGCCTCTTCCCCAGGTCCCTGGCGACATCTTCACATAATCCAGACCCCAGACTTGGCAGCCTCAAGAAGTGCAGTGAGCTTTCGCACACAGAAAATACACGCCGTGTATTCCCCGTCTTTAGGGGAGTTCTGAAGCAGCTTCAGAGAGGAAGCGCGTCTTCAGGTTGTTGCACAGCCGTTGTATTCTCAGTGGTGTTTGGACAGTTTTCTGCCGTGGAGAGAGGACACTGATCTCACATCCAGCTCTGCATCTAACATCTTCAGAACAAACAGGAAGAGAGATGATAAATACTTCAAAGTCGGAATGCAACTTTTATAGCACTACAGCCTTACAAATGGACCAGCGCTGCTGCAAATCTCCTCCATGAGTTCATTAAGGTGATTCATAAAAACAGAAGATTCATCCTTGTCAGCCAGGGTTGGGCAGGATGGATCACCAGTGGGCACATTCTCACACTGTTCTTAGGACTTCCAAGATCACAGCTGACATTCATTTCTAATAAGTCACGGGAAATAGATGAGGTGGTTTACCTGTGCCAGAAGACAGAAAAAATATTCTTTATTTTTCCAAAAAGCATATCCTTTTTTCTGGGTTTATAATAGATAAGCCCCTCGGGAAAGGAGGCATTCTATAAAAGAGCCCAAGATACAGCTTGCCTTGGGAAATCAACACGACTTGAGAGGAGGCCATGGCTAGGGGGCCTTTTACTATGAGGCTGCTTGGAGCTAGTCTCCAAGGAGGGAAAAAGGATCACTCCGTTTGCAGCTATCAATGCAGGGCCAAGCAAATCATGGTTTTTAAAATGTCTGAAAGGAGGCTTTTGCTCAGGTACCCACCTAATGTCCAGGAAAGGTTGTGCTGTCTGTATGTGTGTTTGTGTATGTATAAGTGTATGTGTGTAAATGTGTGCGTGTCCTTCCTTTACCTTGGCCACCCTTCACACACTCCTGTGTCTGGTTTCTTCTTTAACCTGGCTTTTGGCAGCTGGCTCGGAATCACACCTGCCTGGTGGGCTAATGTACACCAGTCTGGGGGCTTGTAGGAAGTCAGAGGAACAGAAGGCAGGAACCCCACGTTTGTAGTGCACAGGGGTGACAGAGAAGCATGAAGTGGGGTGCCCTTGCCATCTTGGTGGGACCTCTGTCCTCTTTATATCCACAGAAGTAGCTGTGTATGTAGCAATTTGTCTCCAGGTTTACTCTACAGGAGCTGCAGGAGACTTGGGTTCTATCCCTGGGTCAGGAAGATCTCCTGGAGGAGGGAGTGGCAACCCTCTCCAGTATTCTTGCCTGGAGAATTCCAAGGAGAGAAGAGCCTCGCAGGCTACAGCCCATAGGGTCACAATGAATCAGACTCGACTGAGCAACTTAGCATGCACGCATGCCTGCACATAGGCAAAGAATGAGGTATGTAATGCTGTTTGTTATAAAGACTAAAAAGAAATGGAATGGCCGGTCATATGTAACTGCTAAGGAAATTATGGTTTAATCATCCTGTGGATGACTATACAGCGGGTGAAAAGAAGGAAAGTCTGTATATGCTGAATCTGAAACAATTTCCAAGTTGCAGAACAATGTGTATCAGAAAGAAGGAAAGAAACAGACAAACATGCATGTCTCTGTTTATTCATCCCTCCTGGGGCCCCTCTGATGCCTTTACAGCTCCTTGCCTTGGGCTGAAGGTGTGGAAGGCAGGTGGATCCACCCTCTGGCTGAGGGCTGTCCTCTGACCCCTGGTGTTGCTGAGCCAGGGGGCAGGGCAAACTGCAAGGGTGATGCTTCGCTGCCTCAGAAGCAGGTCTGGACTGATGATGGGCAGAAAGTCTTCATGCTCCGCTTATAGCTCTTCAACTGGGGCGACTCTGGGGCACAGGCTCCATGCCAGCCCCGGTGCTCCCACTGCTCCCGGTGGTGACCCAGGTTGACGACGCCCTTTTATGACCTCCCTCCCTTCCTTCCTTCTCACCTCCTTCCTTTCTCCCTCCAGCTCACCTCTTCACTCTCTCCCTAATTCGTTTCCTGGACTCACCTTCCAAATAAACTAGAAAAAATTGTCATATCCAGAAAGAAGTACCCTTAAGGAAGTGTTCTCAAGCATTTCATGCTCGAAAACACAGTAGAGGCGAGGCGTTTCTCATGTTAAAAAACATTAATACTGTGAGAAGTTCATACTCCCATCCCCTGCCCCAGGAGACCTGGAGCCACCTCCTAGAAGTCCCAGCTTGAGCGGTGTCAGAGCCAGTTATGTTAAGGACCTTCTCAGGGAAGATCCTCCCCAGGGCTAGATTCTTATTTCAACTCCTGCTGGCTTAATCCTTAGCTGTAAAGTTCTGCTCTTTCAATCTGGCCTCCAACGTAAAGCTCTCTAAATGCAAGCTTTTGTGGTGTGAACTTCTCTTCCTCTGAAGGGATATTCAGGTGAAAAAAAAGAAAAACGCCAAATCGGTTTTCCAAGTAAATCTTTCCACAGTGATTTATTTCCCTGGGAAAGGCTTAAGCTCAAATGTCATTTCTGGCTCTCATTGTGAAGCTCTCTTTGAGCTGAAGGGCTGAGGGCAAAGAACTCGGGCCCAGGGTTACCCCGTGGGGCTGAGTCTGATGCCAGATTCAACCATTTGGGCATGCTGGGCTCTGTGAAGGTTAGAGACTGGGGCTTGGTGCAGAGAGTAAGCCCTCTGGGGGCAAGCTTACAAAGCCATTCCTAGGGGTGCAGGACATGGTGCCTGGGGTCTCACAGGGTGTGTGGCCCAGGTGAGCTTGAGAAGCCTCAGCTACCCCAGTACTAGCTCTGAAAGTGAAAGTGTGAGTCACTCAGTCATATCTGGCTCTTTGCAACCCATGGACCATAGCCCACCAGGCTCCTCTGTCCATGGGATTCTCTAGGCAAGAATACTGGAATGGGTTGCCATTTCCTCCTCTGGGGGATATTCCCGACCCAGGGATCGAACCCGGGTCTCTTGCTCTGCAGGCAGATTCTTTACCATCTGAGACTCCACAGATGCCCTGAGGAAGCAACTAAGGGCTCCTGCATGGTGTTGAAACCTCTCATCAGGCCACTTTCAAGAATGGCCCCAGCTTTGTCTGCTGCACTCCTTGTCAGTGAGCGGTGGCACCTTTCTCTAGACAGCTCCACCCAGTGGAGACCCTTGGATGGAAAAGGTGGGAACGTGAAATACCTGGGCCAGGGTGGCCTTTTAGACAAGATCCTGTGGGAACCTGACTAGCGAGGCTCAGAAGCTTGCTGACCTTGTGGGGAAGAGGCCACTCATTCCTCTCCATCTCAGGGAGCTCTGTACCAAGGTCACGGGACAAACATCTCTGGAACTGATCAAGCCCCCTTGTGGTGGTTGCCATGAGCCTCCAGATCTAGACTGGCCAGGTCCCTGACCCCATATTAGGTAGAATAGCCACCCTATCACCCATTCTATAGCGTCCTAACCAACCACCTACTGCCACAGTTCCAATAGGTGTTTTCTCTGTCTTGAGGCTATACAATTTGGCTACTAGCCTGCGAAAGGAAGGGTTCCGCTCTCCCTAGTCTAACGGTGTCTCCCACTCAAATAAACTTCATTCTCCTCTCATTTCTGCCTCATGTCTGGAAATTCTTTTCCAACCCACGCACAGCCCATGACACATCTCTGTCTTCAGGTTTTACAGTCTTTGCAGTAAGGACCCTTCCAACTGAAAATGAACAGGCCCAGGGAGTCCTGCTGCATTGCAAGGGTTAAACACCTGTGAACAGGACGCGGCCTCAGGGAGTGGGAGTGTTGGGGGTGTTATGTGGTGGCCTTTTAGAATCAGCAATGGTTTGCCAAAGGGGCATCTCAGCCCCGGATACCTCACCCCTCCTTCTACCCTGATGCCTGCGTGTGTGATGTGTGTGAGGATGAGTGCATGGTGTGCAAAACAGAGAAGGAGGGGAAGGAACTCTTACCTGAAAAGGACAAATTGCCTCTCCTGGGCCCTCTCCCATTGTTGACAAGCAGGTAGGGGGTGAGGCTGGGGAGCAGCCCTCTATGTGGAGTCCTGGGCTTATCTGTTAATTTCAATCCAGATGGAACCAGGTGGCTCAGTGCTAAAGAATCTGCCTGCCAAGGCAGAAGATGCAGGAGATGCAGGTTCTATCTCTGGGGTGGGAAGATCCCCTGGAGGAGGAAATGACAACCCACTCCAGTGTTCTTGCCTGGAAAATCCTATGGACAGAGGAGCCTGGTAGGCTACAGTCCGTGGGGTCGAAAAGAGTCAGACATGACTTAGCGACTGAGCACAAGCGGGAGCTTAAAAACATGCTCCTATGGGGGACCTGCCTGACTCTCAAAGACTTGCAGCTTTGAGCCTTCACCCTGGCCTGTGTTGCTATTCTTTTACATTCTTTTGCTCTCTGCAGTGCTCGATTCCTTCCTCCTCTACTTTAATATGCCAGTTTTGCTGCAAAAACAAACTAGAGGAAACTGGGTGAGCTCCAGCTTGGTGACTGCAGATGGGTAGAAACACACGGGACTTCTGGTCCTTGAAAACATGGATACCCCCAAGAGGCAAAACAAACCCAAGTCAAAAGGCCACCTGTGGAGAATCAATCAACAGAGAGCATGGGTTACTGTTTGACCTCTTACCACAATGATCTTGGAGCTCCCCATAAAGTTGGGGCGGGGGATGGTGCAGGAGAGTCCAGGGTCAAGGGCATGGACCCTCCCAGCTCTGGGCATTTAACCTCAGTTTCCTTATCAATAACGTCAATAATAACCCTGGTTGGATGGTTGGGAGGATTAAGTGAGACAGCAAGTGAACAGTTCTTGAGGAAAGGGCCTCATTCACTGGCAGCTAATGTTAGTCTTCCTTTTGATTTCTGTCTGTTACCTGCTGTCTCCAGCTAACTCTCAGAGCAACTCCGTGGATGCGTTTTCTCCATTTTCCGACCCGAGTGTTTAACGGGTGTCTCAAACCTAAGCTCTCCAAAACGTTAACCCCAGATCCTCCCACTATGATTCCCACCTCGGAAAATGACTTCAGGTTTTCTCACTTCTCTCCGAGTTTTTCTTGCATCCTGTTTTCTCCTCTTCCTTTCGTACCTCTACATCCAGCCCCAGTGGCTTTACTTACAGAACACATCCCGAGTCCAGCCACCTCTCATCACCTCCCACCCTGGTCCCCAGGTCCCGGGCTGGCGGAATGACTTCTTGACTCTTTTCCATTTTCTGCCTTGTTGTCTTTCCCTCAAGTCCATTCTCAACGAAGCAGAGTGGATTTGTACCCTCTCATGCCATCCCATCCCAGAAAAAACATATCATCCTCACCACGGACAGACAATTCCAGCCTGTGCTCCCCTCCTGAACCACCTCCCCGCAGGACCCCCACGTAACTTTACCGTTTTGCCACTCTGGCACTAGCTCACTCATCTCCAGCTCTCACACCGACCTTCTAACCTCTTCTCAAACACATCACCACCTCAGCACCCTCTTGAAACCAAGCAGGATGCTGTGGGCATCATGGGAGCAGAAAACTTTTTCGTGTCCATCGTTTAAGGTTTGTAGGGAACAGACGGCAGCTTCCATGACCTTCCCTGAGTTCCCAAGGGCAAATTCGAACAGTTGCTAATCGGGAAAGGGAGGGGATGCAGAGACAAGGGAGGAGCAGCCAAGAAACCACAGCGCAGCCTTGGGCAGGTCCTGGCTCCTCAGTCAGCTCAGTTCAGTCGCTCAGTGGGGTCCCATTCTACGATCCCATGGACTGCAGCATGCCAGGCCTCCTGTCCATCACCAACTCCTGGAGTTTACTCAAACTCAAGTCCATGCAGTCGGTGATGCCATCCAGCCATCTCATCCTCTGTTGTCCCCTTCTCCTCCTGCTCCCAATCCCTCCCAGCATCAGGGTCTTTTCCAATGAGTCAGCTCTTCGCATCAGGTGGCCAAAGGTTTAGAGTTTCAGCTTCAGCATCAGTCCTTTCAGAGATACACATAATAACATCTTTGGGTTCTTCTGCACAAATAAACCCCAGTGAATAGAAGACGTTAACTACTTGAAGCATTCTCCATCCCAGAGAGAAGGTAACCTTGAGACCCACAGAAGCCCATCAGGAGACAACCCGAGGCCAGGTGGCCCCCCACACCCCAGTCCTCATCAGCCACCCCTCCCTTGAACCACTGCTATAAAACTCCTCTCCAAGTCCCCCTGGGTTGGGACACATAGTTTTGAGGGACATGAACCCACTGAGTCCCCCCTTACCTGGCAAAGCAGTTAAGTTATTCTTTTCTATTTCACCCCAAGTTCCATCTTTGAGATTCAATCAGGCATCTCTACGCAGAGCTTTTTGGCATCAGTGGTAAATCTGGGTGCCTACTATGTGCTTAAAAGCAAAGGAGAAAAAAGAGCAGAAAAAAGAAAAAAAAAAAAAAGCGCAACAGATTGGAATTCCAGGATCAAAGAGAACCAAACGCTGGTGGCTTGAGCCCTAAGCATCATGTGTGCTAATGTACCACATATGCTTGTTTGCAGAACTCACATCCAAGGGGAATGGACAGGATTGGAAGGCAGCCTACGAGTGGTTGCTCACAAGGTGTCGCCTATGCCTTCTTTACAGCGCGGTTCGGGAAACTGGCAGCACATGGTGAAAACCCAGCCTGGCCCACGTGTTCACGTGTGCTGCATCTGTGACTCACGACACCCGTCCTTTCAAATGCAAAGTGGCAGGCTGCGGGCTCCTTTCCAGGGAACTATAACACAGTCAACATGCCGTTTTCTGGAAACGAATATTTATTGTTTTAACAGCTGTACTCCTACTTTCTTGGACTTAAAAAAAAAAAATTAGTTGTACCCACGAATGACTTACAGAGGTTGGAAAGTGCAGCTTTGAAATTCCCCATTTAAAATATCCTACAGGTTTTGCAAAGCGGCCCCCAAACCACAGCATTTTTCCATTTCTGACTTCCTTCTTATCCCCGGAATGATTAGGGAAACAAACAGCACTTTTTGGCATCCAGAGCTTGAGGTTTTGGTCAAATTGTGTGTGTCTCTGGCAGTGGTCAGTGGGGACCAGCCTTCTCTGGTTACTTGCTGATTCAAGGAGAGTCAGAACATGCAAGATTCAGAACTCTTTGGAAGTTCCCACTTAATTTTCTTTGAGGTATTTGTCTTCAAAGAAAGATTTGCTTTTGAAGGGCTGCTGATGATATTACAGAGCTAAGCTCCCTGGGTTATTTGTTTTTGAGATTGTATATAAACTACTAACATTATTATGACACAATTACCAGTAAGTAATCATCCAATTGCCATAAACATGTCCCTCTCGAAATATTGCAAATTAATATTCATGCTTTCCTCGAATCCACCGTTCGGAGCTAATGTGTGTCTGCATAGTTCATCAAAATGTACATTTTTTTTCCCAGTGAAAGGGAAAATTATAGTTCAGTTCTTCATCTTGAGGCATGGGACGATTCTTTTGACGGGAGCATTAGTTGCTTTGAAACACAATTTCCCTGTTACTGATGCAGCTACCAGCAATGAGTTATGTGCTTTCAGGTAAAACATTTGCACTGCCTTAGAGTTATGTTGTTCAAAAATGCTTCTGGTCATTCAGTCCTGGCTGAGGAGAAATCACTCCAGCTACATGATCATATATAATTGTCGTATGTCATGATCCTAGTGTGTGCAGTTCTAAATGCTGATAATTTAGTCACTGTTAAGGGGCAGATCCTAGAATCTCACTGCCAATAAATCACTGAAGATTCTTCTCCCTAAACCTCATAAATCCACTTAAAGAAAGAAGCTCCCTAACATGCTATGATTTAGAACCATAAAATTTGCCAAGGTGATTATAAAGAGAAATCAGGACTGAAAAAGTAACCCTGGAATAAGTTAATATATTTTTATACTGAATGTCAATAAACTGAATTTCACTCTGTACAAAGCATCAAACAATGACACTGCTTTCTGCTAATTCAACAGGCTACATCACAGATGATAAAAGTATCTTATACTGGCCAAATGTGAGTTCATTCAGTAGAAGGAAGTGATTCTAAAGCCTCAGATAGACTCATGGATCAAATGCGTATCTGTAAATGTTTATGCACAGAGTTCTGCTTGTAAATGTTTCACAACTGGCTTTGCCAAAACAAAGTGGGAAAAGGCCTGAGTTATCACTTATCTCAA
This sequence comes from Bubalus kerabau, assembly GCF_029407905.1. Lineage (NCBI taxonomy): Eukaryota > Metazoa > Chordata > Mammalia > Artiodactyla > Bovidae > Bubalus > Bubalus kerabau. Next base: position 104,557,811 of record NC_073633.1, on the reverse strand, counting down.
TTTTTGTGTCATAAATATTCACCATGGCCAATTTCAGGCTACCAGTGTGACATCTCTGGTTCCTCAAAATTGGGAAAGGAGTACAACAAGGTTGTATATTGTCATCTGTTTATTTAACTTACAGGCAGGATACATCCTGTGAAATGCCAGGCTGGATACAAGATTGCTGTGAGAAGTATCAACAACCTCAGATAACCAGATTATAACACTCTAATGGAAGAAAGTGAAGAGGAATTAAAGAGCCTCTTTATGAGGGTGAAAGAGGAGAGTGAAAAAACTGGCTTAAAACTCAACATTCAAAAACCTAAGATCATGGCGTCCAGTCCCATTACTTCATGGCAAATAGAGAAAAAGTGGAAGCAGTGACAGATTTTATTTTCTTGGGCTCCAAAAGCATTGTGGATGGTGACTGCAGCCATGAAATTAAAGGACACTTGCTCCTTGGAATAAAAGCTATGACCAACCTAGACAGCATATTCAAAAGCAGAGACATCACACTTTGCCAACAAAGGTCCATGTAGTCAAAGCTTTGGCTTTTCCAGTAGTCATGTATAGATTTGAGATTTGGACCATTAAGGCTGAGTGCTAAAGAGCTGCTGTTTTTGAACTGTGGTGTTGGAGAAGACTCTTGAGATTCCCTTGGACTGCAAGGAGATCCAACCAGTCAGTCCTAAAGGAAGTCAACCTTGGATATTCATTGGAAGGACGGATGCTGAACCTGAAGCTTCAATACTTTTGCCAACTGATGTGAAGAATCAACTCATTGGAAAAGACCTTGATTCAGGGAAAGACTGAAGGGAAAAGGAGAATGGGGCAGCAGAAGATTAGATGGTTAGATAGTATCACCACCTCAATGGACATGAACCTGAGCAAATTCTGGGAGATAGTGCAGGACAGGGGAGCCTGGCATGATGTAGTCCAAGGGGTTGCAGAGTTGGACGTAACTTACTGACTTATCAGCACCAACAACATGAGCATGCAGAGCTGGGAAGAAGTTCACAGAGCTGGTCCTTGTGAGTCAGGACATGATGTACATGAATCCAAAATTATGGAGAGCAGTGTTCTCCGTGGGTCCCCTGTCTTTGACATTAACATGTCAGAAATCACATGTGACATGGGTTGCTATGATACTGCTTTGAGGACCAGTGGGCTAAACCAGAGAACTGAAAAAGAGTGCTGGCTCAACGCTGCTATTGTAACCTTTGGAAGCAGACCTGTCCTCTTTGGAGGGATCAGGACTTGGTGGGAACAACTTGAGATCTGGCATCTGGCCTGGGTTTGGATGTGGTCTTTGCCACTTCATAGCTGTGAGTCTGTTAATGAGATTCTTAATCCCTCTTAGCCTCAGTTTCTTCTTTGGTAAAGGGATTCTACAAGTCACCCTGGAGGGTTATTCTGATTGTTAGCTACAAAGCAGTAGCCTTTACCATACCACTTGGCAAATGGTAGGTGTTCATTTTTGTTATATGAACCCATTTGTCCATTCTTTATTTGAAATAGTTCAGTTCAGTTCAGTTCAGTTGCTCAGTCATGTCCAACTCTTTGCGACCCCATGAATCACAGCTCGCCAGGCCTCCCTGTCCATCACCGACTCCCGGAGTTCACTCAGACTCACGTCCATCAAGTCAGTGATGCCATCCAGCCATGTCATAGCTTAAGTTCCTTTTTAATATCTAAATCTCAGGAAAAATTCTCTTCTATTACATAGATTCAATTAAATAAAAGATGATAAAGAAATATTTAAGAGCATCTAAGGAGTATATAATAAATGTTTAAATGGATGAATAAATACCTGAAATTTATATTATCTCTTAGTTTTACTCCAAGCTAGAAATCTGAGAGACAAGTTTCACTGCTTTTTTTAAATTAATATTTAAAAGTTTAATTAAATCTCTAACAATACTTACCAAAAGCTATTTTTCTCATAGTACTAATTTTATTTATTTTTTATTTTATTTTACTTTTTTAATTAAATTTCTTTATTGTATTGGTTTTTTGAAGTAAGTCATCCTCCGTATGTAATAACCAGGGGGCTTCCCTGGTGGCACAGACAGCAAAGAATCTTCTATCAGTGCAGGAGATCTGGGTTCAATCCTGGGTTGGGAAGATGCTCTAGAGAAGGGAATGACAGCCCACTTGAATATTCTTGCCTGGGAAATCCCAGTGGACAGAGGAGCCTGGGGGGCTACAGTCCATGGGGTGCAAAGAGTCAGACACGACTGAGAGGCTAACATATCTAATAAATTATCAAGTACTGGTGATTCTTCTCTCTTAAATAATAATAAAAAAGGTGCCCCCTTTTCTTTATCTCTCTGTGGTCTTCTAGGTTAGTCTGGCATTATCCCTTCAACGGTTCTCTGCTTCCCATCTTGAACACCTCATCCTTGACAAGATTGTCTGTCTCCAACTCAACATTTTAAGCTCTTTATAAGGACACAGACTTTCTTTTATTTATTTTTGTCTCAAATTCCAATATAGCTCCTGGCACAAAATAGATGCTCAATACATGTTTGTTTGATTGCATAATGAATGAGCCAACTTTTGGGAAAGTGATTAACATAGTTTTCTGTTCTGGAAGTTACCTTCCAAAGTGACATTATCCATGTTTCTTTATGTGTCCCCTTGCATGCCATCCACTTTGGTGACTTCAAATTCCAAGTTGTAGGCTGTTCTACACCATGGACCTCATGTCTCAGGGTCACACACAAAGGTCAGGGTCATGACATTTCGTGGTGCTGCTCCTCCTGGGTGGACCCAAGTGTGGGGAGTCTGCCCGAGCTTGAAGCCTGGCTCTTCTTGTCCTGAATCTGCCTTTCCTGTGTCAACACACTCGGGGGTTCCCTTGGACCCTCAGGTGAGCCTTTTTACAAGAAGAGGTTACTAACAGAGCAATTAAGACTTATTAATAGTTTCCTGAATTAGTGCAGATTGGGCTAAACTTTATAGGGTTGAGCACACTGAAGTTTTACATGACCTCAGCTCTCAGGAGTAGCTTTCCATGAGCCTGAATGAAAATGGCATGAAAAGATAGAATTCAAATTACATGTAAGGATTGTTTGCTAACACAGGACAACACAGCCATCAGGAGCTCTGGAGAAAGACACAGCCACTTTCCTTTCCTCAGCTTGACAGTTGCTTGATCAGACCTGACACTGAAGGATCTCACATCCAATATATTGAAGGAAGGATTTGGCAGCTTGGGCTAGAATGGACAGAAGAAGTGAGCCAGCAGCAGAAATATCTGCCTCTGATCATTTAAGGTAGGACAGGAATAGAGCTTTCTGTATGCAAGCCAAGTGGAATTATTAAGGCTAACCTTCTCACTCAGCACTTAATAGATAATCAATTTTTTGTTGCTAACAGTGGAAGGTAAAAATCAAGGAGGGAATGAAAATGCTCCTCTCTCACATTTGTGAAGGGCTTCTGAGTGTGCAAAATGACGTTAGACAGGTTATTTCATTGAATTTTCACAGCAACGTAAAATCGACCAGGGCAGGCCTGCATGCATTCATTCTGGAAGATGCATTTAACAAACATCTGGGGGGCCATCAGCCATCAGCCACAGACATCTCTCTATGGTCTTTACTTTCTACCACTTAACTTTGATTCCCAGTTCCTATCTCACTGGGCTCATGACAAACTTAAGAGGATACCCATTTACCCTGGTTTGTGAGAAAATCCCAGGGGCTTAGGTAGTTCCACCCGCTGCGGAGGGAACTTTGTCCGGTTGTCATCTTTCCATGGAGGTTTACACGGGAAGACACCTGCAGAGCTCTTTGTTTAGTGACCTCAGGAAGGCAGGGCTGTTCTGAAACCTACCACCTTTCTTCTTTGTTGCCAACAGTGTGTGAATCCTTCCATCTTCCACCTGGTTCTTCCCCGTTGCTGCCCTCAAGGTCTTGTTCTCAAGGAAAGCCTTATCCCTTCGTATCTTTCAACACGCCTTTGCTGTGCCTCCACTTAAGCCCTTCTCTTAAGCTTGGGGATTTGGACACCGAAGCCGGGAGGTGCATGGGATGCCTTCTTCATTCTTTGGCTGAGGCCAAGAACACAGAGCCAAACACCTCTCCAAAAGGGAGGAACAGAGAGAGGTGGAAGAAGGAAGCAGTAGTCAGAGGCTTGATACCGAAGCCGTCTATCGCCAGCATGACAGCAAGAGCAGGCCTGTGGCAAGTGACCAGCATGAGATTAGCCTCTCTGCCTATGCTAAGGACTACAGCTGCAGAGAAAGCTGGAAACCTGCCCTGCAAAGCCACTGGCTTGCTCCGTGGAGTGTTGATAAGAAAGCCCCTAAAGCTCCAAGCTCAGCTCTATTAGATAAGAGAAGACTAGAAAAATGTGAGCATTAGAGGAAGAATTCAAAGTGATGAATGGGATGGAGGCCCTGCCTTACGGTTTGAAACTGAAATAATAAAATGTGCCTAGTTTATCCAAGCAACTGTTAACCGGGAAAGCTGAGAAGTGCCAGCAATTCGAGCAGAGGGGAGTGAAATGAAATAAGCCAAGGGAAACTTTATATGGGAACATAGCTGGGAACCGTTCTTACCCGTGAAAACGTTTAGGCTTTGGAATGATTTCCTTTTGGAGGGAAGGAAGGTCAGATGCACAAAAGATTTAAGAAAGATGCTTAATGCGATGCAGGAGACACATCCCTGGGTTTCACAGCTTGGAGGGACACTGGGGATCCCATGAATAACAGGGTCCCTAGGGTAAAAACTCTCATCCCTTTCACCGTTTGGGGGCACTGAGCCAAAACTGCTTCCCACCCCCCCAAACAATAGGAAGGTGAAGCTTCCATTCCTATTGAGTTATAAACCCCTTGGAAAGAGCTATACTTTCCATAGTGGTAGAGTCTCACACTGGGTTCTGATGACTGCAGAGGAACCTGGGATGCTTCTACCCGGGCCGATCAGACAGGATGGAATGGGATGGGGTGGCGAGAAACAGTTCCTGTTCCTTCCAAGGAGACTGCCTGCCTCCAGGCCCCAGCCTGTCCCTGGAGCATCTTAATCTCCCAGAGCAGAGGGGCGTGTGTTTCCTTCTGCTTCTGCGGCCTCGTGGGCCCCGTGCTCTCTGCATCACCAGATGGCAGCAGAGATCGCTCTCGGCCTGCGGCTCCCCGGCCCCCGCCGCCCAGCAGGACACGATGTTCACCAGCGAACGCGGGGCCGCGTCCTCTGCTAAAAAACATATTGATTTCATTCGAGGAAGATAAATTCATAAACTGTACAACTGTATTCATCAGTTCATTTCGGGGGAATGTGATATAGGAGTGGTGCAAAAATAAAATTCCCAGCAGCAGGCATCATCTGTTATCTCTTCCATATGCGCAGTCCCTAAAGCTCCTGAGAGGGTGAACTGCTACCGAATCTGACAGCTGCCTTTCCACGTATCCTTATTTAACCCATAACCACTGTGTGGAGCCGGTCCAGGGCACTGACCGAGGCTTTGTTTTTTCATGTAAATCACCTAATGCAAACCTCTGACTGGCCTGAATGCCTGCCTGCGTGGGTTCTGCCCAGATTGCTAAATTCATTTTTTTTTTTCATCCTGGCCCTCAGCTTTGCCTTGGACTTGGTCCTGAAGCCACTGAAACCCATTCTTGCCAGGTTCTACCTAGAGATGAGACGTAAAGGGGTGTGTGTGTGTGCGTGCGTGTGTGTGCGTGCATGCGAGTGTGTGTGCGCATGTGTGTGTTTGGGAATATGCACTGGGTGACCTTCTATTCTTTCTAATCCCTGGGGGGAAATTCACCCTAATTTTTTTTTGGTTTCTTTTCTCCTCTACATTTTCATTCTCATGGCTATTGTCCAAAAAGGTGTTTAAATTATACATAGCTACTAACCGTACGTTTATATAAAGCTCTCATGACAAAGTAATAGGACTTGTAAATAGAACCTGTAAAACGTTATTTTTAAACAGAGATCAGTTCAATTGCAGCAGAATACCTGACTAAATGGACTTAAATACCACTTCCTTAACAGGGAGGTAGTTGTAGGCATGGTTGCTTCAGTAGCTGGCTGAGAACTGGGCGCTGGCCAGCTTTTTCCCACCCTCCTGCCTTTCTGCTCATGGCTATAAGCCATAGTTCCAAAATTACAGCTTTACCCTGTGATAAAGGTCTGTCTAGTCAAGGCTATGGTTTTTCCCGTGGTCATGTATGGATGTGAGAGTTGGCCTCTAAAGAAAGCTGAGCACTGAAGAATGGATGCTTTTGAACTGTGGTGTTGGAAAAGACTCTTGAGAGTCCCTTGGACTGCAAGGAGATCCAACCAGTCCATCCTAAAGGAGACCAGTCCTGGGTGTTCATTGGAAGGACTGATGTTGAAGCTGAAACTGCAATACTTTGGCCACCTGATACGAAGAGCTGACTCATTAGAAAAAACCCTGATGCTGGGAGGGATTGGGGGCAGGAGGAGAAGGGGACGACAGAGGATGAGATGGTTGGATGGCATCACTGACTCGATGGACATGAGTTTGGGTAAACTCCAGGAGTTGGTGATGAACAGGGAGGCCTGGCATGTTGCAGTCCATGGGGTCACAATGAGTCGGACACAACTGATTGACTGAACTGACTGACCCTGTGATATCCAAAGAGACACATAAAAGAGACACTTTCTCCCATGTCCTTCTGTTTATCAGGAGAAAAAAATCACTTCTAAAAGTCCTAGAATTCCTTCCAGGTCCCACTGCTGGGAACTAGGTCATGTGACCAACCCTAAATCAGTCACCAGCCTATAAAATGGGTTTACTTGGGTGAGTTTACACCAGTTATCAGTTTTACAGTGGGATTACATCTTCCTTCCTGAAAACTCTAGTATTTAAACAATATTGGGTTTATTTTAGCAAGAAAGATGTATGGAATGACTGTTGGATAGGCAAATGGTGTGGTATGGTAGTGTCATTCAAGAGTGATTTAGAGTCTTATTCTAAAGAGTATCCCTAAAAAATAGTATGGAAGGAAACGCCTTCCAGTGGGCAGGACTTTGAGCCATGCACCTGGCTATTCACTTTGCCTGGAAGGAGAGACCTGGGCAGTGGGTAATGGTTTGGCCGGTGGTCAAGGACTCAGAACAAATAAGGTTGGAACGCAGGCGATAAGGAGGTCTGGGGAATGAGATACGAGGATGGAGCTCTCAGGATGGGCACAGAGTGTGCATATATTTGTGCCCATGTGGTGCCAACCAAAGAACAATCATGGAGGAAGAGGCTTTCAACAATCAGATGGCAACACGAGTGCCCAGTCTGCCAACAGAAGCTAAACCTGAGCTTCTGTTAGGGCTCCGCTTCTTGGAAAGAGCAGCAATTTGTCCTCCCTGCAATGCTTCTGCCAGCACTCCCATGTGTGAGCTTTTGAAATGCCACATTTATCATGATGATCTTCCATATAGCATCTCTTCTGACCAGGAACTCAGTTCAGAATGAAAGACTCATGGCAATATGTCCATACCCATGAAATTCACTGGACTCAGTGGACGTGAGTTTGAGCAAGCTCTGGGAGCTGGTGATGGACAGGGAGGCCTGGTGTGCTGCAGTCCATAGGGTCGCAAAGAGTTGGACGCGACTGAGTGACTGAACTGAACTGAACTGATACACATTTCATCATCCCAAAGAAGCTGGCCTAACATAGCAGTCATATGGCCAGTTGAGCACTCAGTTATCACACTGTATATGATATATGATGCCTTTTCTTCCATGGGTAGAATGCATGGTTCTGGGACCAAACGGGAAGAACTGGTAGTGGTCTCTATCACTGTTCTTCCCAATGATCCAAGAGCAACATTTTGTTTCCAGTCTTACAATTTGGGCTCCACTGGTTTGGCAGTCTTGGTTCCCAAAATGGGACCTCTTTTTCCAGATATGTGACAAAAATTTCACTGAACTGGAAACTGATTGCCACCTGGCCCTTTGGGCTACTTATGCTACTGAACCAACCAGCAAGGAAGGGATTACTCCTCTGAACTTGCTGAGACAGTGATTCTTAACCACCAAGTTAAGATTAGGGCTGCCACTATGTGATGGGGCGCCCAGAGGGAGCTGTCATGTGACCTGTGGATTCTGATGATTATAATGTGCAAATGTTGGTTCATCAGTTGTGAACACTGTACCTCCCTGGTGGGGAGTGTTGATAAAGGGGGGAGCTATGCAAGCGTGTGGGGTGGGAGTAAATGGGAAGTCTCTGCACCATCTTCTCAGCTTTGTTGTGAGCCTAAAACTACTTTAAAATTTGTTTTTGTTAAATTAATGGAAAACTATAGTGACCTGATACACAGATCCTTCATTAACAGAGTTTTGAATCAGCCTGACAGGTAAAGCACCATGACCAGCTGAGGTATTGAGTGAGGGCAAGGGTAATACAGAGTAGACAGTGAAAGAGCTGAGTGATAACTGTTTACATTATGTTATTATATTTGCATGTATTACTGTTTGCTGCAATTATTTTACCATTTTCTCACTGACCTAATGTATAAAGTGACTTAATTGTAATTAACTCATATTTTGTTAGTTATGAGCTATCAACAAGGGATTGTGCCCGAACTAGAAAAGAAACAAATAATACTTAGATAAGGATAAATTAACATATAGGATAGGATGTGTGTCTTCCCTTCAGGTGTTGTGAGTACATCTTTAATTTCACAAGGAATAGTTACAAGGCAGAGGCATGCCATTGTTATCGCCTTTATTCAAGAGCTCAATGTGGGTTGAAGTGCTGGTATGGCCTGCTGAGAGAACAAAGGGCTGGGCTGTGCCTGGTTATCTGTTTCTGTCGAGACAGTGGTTGCATTCTTTCAGAAATATAGCCAGAAATAGAATTGCTGGATCGTACAGCGATTCTGCCTTTAGGTTTCAAAGTGACCTCTATACTGTTCAGTGCCCTGGAGTAGCTGCAGCAGTTTGTCTCTACCAGCAGTGCATAAGCATCCACTTTTCTCCACACCCTCACCAACACGCTATTTGCTATCATTTTAATTACAGCCATTCTGACAGGTGTGCGGTGATACCTCAACGTGATTCTGATTTTCATTTCCCTGGAGATTCATAATGTTGTATACATAACCTATTCCCATTTGCATATCTTCTTTGAAAAATGTCTATTTAGGTTCTTTGTTCTTTTTAATTGGATTATTTGTTTTGCTATTGATTATTGACTTACTTATATATTTTGGATATTATTATAGCTCCTTATCTGGAGAAGGCAATGGCAACCCACTCTAGTACTCTTGCCTGGAAAATCCCATGGACGGAGGAGCCTGGTAGGCTGCAGTCCATGGGGTCGCTAGGAGTCAGACACGACTGAGTGACTTCACTTTCACTTTTCACTTTCATGCATTGGAGAAGGAAATGGCAACCCACTCCAGTGTTCTTGCCTGGAGAATCCCAGGGACAGGGGAGCCTGGTGGGCTGCTGTCTATGGGGTTGTACAGCGTTGGACATGACTGAATCGACTTAGCAACTTAGCAGCAGCAGCAGCAGCATAACTCCTTATCACATATTTATTTTTCCTTTCGTGTATGTTGGCTTTTCATTTTGTCGATCATTTCTCCTGCTGTGCAGATACTTTTTAATTTGATGTAATATCACTTTTTTGTTTGTTTATTGCTAGCTCTTTTGGTGTCATATCCAAAAAAATATTATTGTCAAGACCAATGAGCAGATTTTCCCTATGTTTCCTTCTAGAACTTTTGTAGCTTCAAGCTTAAGATTTGAGTCTTTGGGCCATTTTGAGTTAATTATTTTGTGTAGTGCAAGATTGTTACAAATTTCTCTCTTTACGTGTGATTAGTTTTTCCAGCACCATTTATTGAAGATACTCTCCTTTTCCCATTGAGGGATCATTGACTTCCTTGTCAATATTAGCTAATTGTATATGTGTGGGTTTATTTCTGGACCCCTGATTCTGTTCCATTGGTCTGTGTTTCGTTTTTATGCCAGTACCATACTGTTCTGATAACTGTAGCTCTGTAATATGATTTGAAAATAAGACATGTTATGCTTCAGGCTTTGTTTTTTCTCAACATTGTTTTGACTATTTGGGTGCTTTTGTGGTTCCATAAAAATTTTAGGGTTGTTTTTTAGTATGTGAAAAATGCCATTAGATCACCTGTTGTCAACTCAGCATCACTGTAATCTCCTTCTAAGTTCTCTTCTGTACCAGAGAAGAGAAGCTGAGAGTGGCACTTTCTTTCATCATGTGGTTCTGGGATTGAATTTGCCAATGAGAGGAACTCAGACAGGATATGTGAGACAGAAGATAAGGATAGGCTATTATGATTCTGTGGCAGTTGCAGTGGGATTATATAGACTTTGCAGCAAGCTCTTGAGGGCAACTCTCTTTGCTGATGTAGACTGAAAAACTTGGTGGCAGATTTCCATAAAGTGTTAAAAATTCTAGAGGCTTCTCAGTGAGCCCTTATGAACTTTGGGGTTTCAGGCTTAGAATGTCTGTGTGGTTTCTATGACCTCTGCTCCCTAGGCACTTCCATCTGCTAGGTAAGTACCAAATTTCCAGTATTAGAAGCATTCGTTTCTGGAATACTTAAAATGGCTTTTGTTACTCTGATGGATTTTGGCTGATTTAAAGAGCCATTAAAGGTCTCAGTGTTCTTGCCTGGAGAATCCCGGGGACGGTGGAGCCTGGTGGGCTGCCATCTATGGGGTCACACAGAGTCGGACACGACTGAAGTGACTTAGCAGCAGCATTATACCTATGAACTATATTATATTTTATATGTATTTATGAACTATATTATATATATATATACTATATATATAGACTATATTATATTACATCTATTATATCTATGAACTACTACATCTAGTGAGTGTATGTGTATACATGTGTGCAAAGTGAAAAAAAAAGTTATCTTCAATTATAGAATAATATATCATTACTGTGAAAATGAACAATATAGAAGTTTAGAAAAGAACGCCTCTCTCTATAAGCTCCTTATTTCTCAAAATCACTTATCAGTTTTGGCCACTGTAAAAATTTTACAGCTGTTGGTTGGTGTCTCCCTGAATTTTTCTGTAGATTCAATTTTCTCTACCTTTTTAAAGAACAAAAATGGAATTATGCTGTATATATTGTTCTAAAGTTTGTTTTCTGGATGCAGCAATATTTTATAACCATTCTCTTGAGTATGAGTACGTAAATAGAGCTACCTCATCATTTTTTTTTTTTATTTAGTATTCCACAGAATAGATGGGCCATCATTTACTTAGCCATATTTACCACTGATGGGTATTCAAGTTATTTCCAGTTTTCCCTTTTCACAAATAACATTACAAGTGAATATTCTTGTGGGTATATACTTGCATAACTGCCTGAGAATTTTAGCAAGATAGACACTTAGAAGTAGACTTGCTGGGTCAAAGTGCTTGCTTATGTCACAGTGTGGCTTGCAAAAATACTTGGAGGCTTATGAATAGCTCTGAAATCATACATCAGTACACATTCCTACTACAACCAAGGAAAAGGCTTTTGAATTTGATACTTAACATGCTACTAACCAATATCACATCACCTCTTCAACAAGTCTATTTGGAAGAAGACTGATTTTGGAGGAGCTACATTTAAAGGGCATTTATATTTTCACTGAAGGCTGAAAAGGCCCTGGGAAGAATAAAAGTGAGCCTGGTTCTAACCTGGACTCATCAACATTGGCTCAGTGGCTTCTGCCCTAGGACTATATTCTCCGTCATTTTCCAGAATGCATCACAAACTCTGGCTGTGTTAGAATATATTTGCTTCTGGCTTCTTCTGTTTTAAGACTTGCACGTAACCATTCTTGAAACCCCTGTTGGACTTCTCAGCTGGTCAACATGCAAGTGATATGACATATAAGCACCAAACTTATTAGTAACGAGTGGGCAGAGCTCAGTTCAGATGCTCCTGGAAGCCCCCTATGAACTAACTTGATCCTTTGGGAATGGAAAATATAAGCCAGTGATCTCATTGGCAGAAATTTTTTTCTCATTAAGTACTTGCTGCCTCTTTCTAGAGTCTGCTGCTGCTGCTGCTAAGTTGCTTCAGTCGTGTCCGACTCTGTGTGACCCCATAGATGGCAGCCCACCAGGCTCCCCCATCCCTGGGATTCTCCAGGAAAGAACATTGGAGTGGGTTGCCATTTCCTTCTCCAATGCATGAAAGTGAAAAGTGAAAGTGAAGTCGCTCAGTCTTGTCCGACTCTTAGCGACCTCATGGACTGCAGCCTACCAGGCTCCTCCATCCATGGGATTTTCCAGGCAAGAGTACTGGAGTGGGGTGCCATGTCTGGCTGGTCCCCAAATACCAGGGTATGAGACCCAGATTTGAAATTAAGAGGAATTTTAATATGAATGAGTGGGAATTGGTAATTACTGAGTGCTTACTCTGGGCCAGAGAATTTATATAGATCTTCTAAATTAATTTCCCCCATAACCCTGTGAGGTAGTTGGCCATATTCCCATTTTCCCAAAAAGGAAAACTGCAGCAGAGGGGGCATAAGTAAAAGTAACCAACACCATCCAGCTAGTCGTCGGCATAGCTGGGATCCAAAGTCAGGTCTGTCCAGCCTCCTCCACGCTCCCTGCATCCTTCTGCTCCCCACCCCCCACCCCTCAGGACTACTGTGTGATTTAAAGGGAAGAGAAGTACTAGACATAGCAATGATGAAACTTGGGACCAACATTCCTGGTTTGTTACTATTTCTATAGTTTAAGTAAAGCATTATTCTCAGAGTAGATTGTCTTAATGTAAAAGAAAAAAAAAATATGTTCTGTGATAAGTTTGTTGGTATCAGCGATCCATGCACTGACACGTATTTAATGCAGGATTTCTCAAACCAGCACCACTGACATTTTGGACTGAATCATTTCTCGTGGGGGACTGTCCTTTGTACTGTACTATGTTTAGTAACATCCTTAACATCTACTCACTATATGCCAGTAGAATCCCCAAGATGAGACAGTCAAAAATGTCTCCAGATATTTCTCCTATTTAGCAGCCACTTATTTAATGTAGAGATAAGTCCGGAGACAAAAAAAAAAAAGGGAAATAAAATCTGTAAAGAATTGCCACCAGGTTCCTAGTTATCCAACGCATATGGCTAAACAGATTGGGGAATAGGGGAGGATTTTTAGCATGAAATGCAGAAAAAAATAAGCTTACTTTGACTTGAGCATAAATAGGAACGATGTATGTGCACTTAGTGAAATGCAGACGTGTTATCCTTATGGGGACTCTGGGTAGGTGTAACAACTTCAGCTTTTTCAAGCCCGCGTCACGACCTCCCAGGAAAGTAAAATTAGGCAAACAGCTTATAATTATTGAGCTATTTAAAATACTCTGACGAGGTAGTGGCACAGACTTAAATTTAGCCGTGCATTTTCCTCTGCTCATAAGTACACCATGTGACCCCAAGCTCAGTTACAAGAATTTTGAGTTATTTCATACCAGGCCTACTGTGGGCACAGGGAAATGGGGGCCTGTGTGGTTGGTGCCTTTTAGGGAACTGGCACACTGGAATGGGAAGAGCACTGGATTGGCTGCAGATCTGCATTCTGGCTGGACTAGTCAAGGTGTGTGCCTCTGGGCAAGTCACTTTAATTCCTTGAGTTCAATTATGCAGGGATAAAAGAAGAAAATGCCTAATTGACCATAACGTCTTCTGTCTAAAGTAAGGGGTAGTAGATGGCTGGCTTTAGAGGCCCCAGTCCCTTTCCCCCCATCCAGATCCCCTGTCATATGATATTATAATCCCCTCATCTCTGATTCTGGGCTCAGCCACGTGGAGCGCTTTGGCCAGTGGACGTTACCAGGCTTGACGAAGCAGAGGGTGAGAAAGTGCTCGTGTGTGTCTGCTTACGTTTGGCCTCTACCATCGCTGTGAAAAAGGTACACCCCACTCATCCTGGGAGGAAGACGAGAGACAAGTTGCTTTATCACTCTAGCGGAGGCCATCATAGAATCCCAGATGTGTGAGTGGGTTCAGCCAACGTCAGCAGAGATGCTGAGCTGAATACCCCAGGTGTGTGAGAAGTAGATGTTTATTGTTTTCTGTCACTGGGCTTTTTCTAGTACAACACATTTTGCTACGAATTAGCATTTGCTTCTGTCACCTGTGCTGAGCAGCACCCTTGTTAGGCAGCATCACCATGACACCGACACCAGCCACACAAAGTATGTGGGGAAGTAAACTCAGAAGAAGTGAGATTAGACTTGGAAGGGCTTCCTTGAATCTAGAAGTTAAGTCTACCCCACCCCCAGGGAGGGTCCAGACTGAGAAGGGAAGAGAGCTGAATCTCTGCATTGCCAAAGGAAAAAAGAACGTTGAATTTCTAAAGAATCCTGAGAGAAACGAGGCTAAGGATAGAGAAGGGGGAAAGGAGAGATTTGAGGGACAGGAAGAAGATAATCAAGCTGGAAGCTGAGCTGGGGAGGACTCGGCCAGGGGTGGGGGGCCTGGGAAACAGTGTGATGTGGAAAAGTCTGCTTTCCAGGATTTGTTGCCCTGTGGACTGGAATTATCCTCTTAAGTCAAACCTCAGCGACATACAAGCCATGTCCACCTCAGCTATGGTCCTCTAGGTTACCAGGCAGATCTCTGTATGGAGCAGGTGCTATATTCAATATCTTATAATAACCTATAGTGGAAAAAATCTGAAAAAGAATATATATATATACATATATGATTCACAAGAATATGAAAAGAATATGAATCACTTTGTTGTACACCAGAAACTAACTCAGCATTGTAAATCAACAATACTTCAATTTAAAAAAAAATCCGCGAAGGAAAACAACTTCCCATCCATGAGAATTGCTAAAATGAAAACAAATAATGAAATAAAAAAAAAGAATAAAATGATTTCAGGCCCCGCCCTGCTTGCGGTCCTTCCTGGCCACAGCTTGCATCATGCACTTCCTTTCTCACTGTGCCCTCCATTAGCATGACTTTTCAGTTCTCAGACTCTTTCCTTCCAAGCGTCTGCCTCCCACAAGCCCCAAAGCTCCCCCACACCCGCCCTCACCGCTCCACATTCACACATGCTTTGCCGCGGCAGAGTCGGGGGCAGGTGGGGTCCTTCTTAGCGTCCAGATCTCAGCCTAAAGGTCTGATCCTCCGCGAGGGTTCAAATCTGCAGCCTGAGAGAGGCTCCTGGTCTGATGCTTCCCTTTTGTCCTCTCTTGCTTTTACCATCGTTTGTGATTCGTGATCATTGTGTATCCTTGCTTCACGGTCGTCTCTGTCTTTCAGCTGTGCAGTCTGCAAAAACAGAGGCCCCAGCCCCATCACTTGCCTCTGTGCACTTGGTGCTTAGCACAGTGTCTGGCACCCATAGGTGACCTGACCTGCCGAGAGTGAAGGAATACATGAGTAGCTTTATGGCGATCACGGGAAAGAGGACGTGGTCCAAGGTGGGCTTGATGTAGAGAAGACACAAGACATCTATAGATGGAGAAGCCAAAATGAAACCCACTTCTGGAGGACAGAAACCCAGAGTGAGCATTTCTAGGCAGCCAGCACAATCCATGGAAGGGCACTGGACAGCGTGTCCACCGACACAGGACCGTATTATTTTTATCCAAACTTTAGTGAAGGGGTCATTCCAGGATGATGGGATGACCATCATACTGGTTCCTGGGATGACCATCATCCTGGGAAAGACTTGGGGTGTCTCAGTGGCAGCCACTGCTGTTTCGTCAAGGAGAAGGAGGTGACAGAGGATGAGATGGTTGGATGGCATCACTGCCTCAATGGACATGAGTTTGAGCAAGCTCTGGGAGAACGACAGGGAAGCCTGGCATGCTGCAGTCCCTGGGGTCACAAAGAGTCTTAGTAACCGAACAACAACAAGGTTTGCATTTGAAAGATGTGGCGGACTGGGGGCTTGATCAAGGTGATTGCCAGCATCCTTTCCAGCTACAGGATTCTCAACAGAGTGGGGGAAGACAGGTAATTATAGATGGGAGACAGACGTCTATGGATTTGCAGAAAGAAGGTCAGGGTGATGACTGGTCAATCAGCGCACAGGACAGTGAGTGCCCTTTGGGAAGATGTTCAGCTCCATGGCTAATCTCTCCTCTGCAGGGCTCCCTCTGATGAATAAACCTGCTCCTTTATTTGGCTGCAATTCCCTTTGTAAATTAAAGGATATTCTATGCATGCTAAATGGTGAGAATGCATTTGTAGCCTAAATATCTGATATTTAACTATGATGAATTACCCAGGCTAATGAAAGGTTGACAAACCTCAGCTATGCGTCACATACTCCAAAATGAAATAGAAATCAATGAAGCAGCTAAATGCCCCCTTAAATGCCAATCCCCCTTTTCATCTAAACCCTCTTCTCATTCTTTCATGGATATAAATGAAAGGGATCTTCATTACATATTCATTTTCTGAATCCATTTTGATCATTAGGCTGAAATAAGGGGTAGGTGAGGGTTTATTAGGAAGTAAGCATATCTGATAAGCATTAAATTGCTTCTAATGGCTTTATGTATTTAATAGTGTTAGCAAATTAGCTTGATGTTTGATCTAATGGAGCCTGATGTTGATGAAGACTAGAGATTTAACCCTGTGTGTTCAATAGAACACCGCTGACCTGGGGAACATGGCAGGAGATGGAGCAGTCCAGGCATGCTTTTCATTCTTGTCCTTGGAAATGTGTTGCTTGCTCATGATTCCTCTAACTGCCTCCCTGTAGGTGATGCCTCAACTCTCATTGCCAATTGTGACCCTCTGAATTTGGTCTTTGGGGTCCGACTGCCTCCTGCACCACCGGACCTGACTGTCCCATGGGACATGCAGTCAACAAGTCAAATTCCCTCCCCCAGGACCCGGTCCCTTCCAGGCTCCCCATCTGTCACTTAACCCACCACCCTCTTCATGACTCAGATTCAAAATCTCACGGCTTTCCATTCAGCGCACACTTGGTGAAATGGCTCCTGGTGCTGTTTTCCTTTGAGCTCACTCTCCTGATTCACATGCGATGCTTCTGCATGATCTCAGAGAAGAGGGTGTTAGACTCTGGATTACGTGAGTGAATGCAAGGGTAACCAGAAAGGGGCTAAATGTGTCAACAGATAATTAGAGTCTCTTATGCACAAGTGGTTATGTGGCACAGAAAAGGCCATCTGAAAAAGGTGGGCGTGGGCGGTGAGCAAAAGCTTCAACAATGAGATGACCTTGAACTTGGCTTGAAAGACAGTTAAAGTGTGCCAAGTGTTAGTGCTGGAGATGGCAGGATGGAGCCAGTGAAATGATTAATTATCCTCATATTTACCTTACAGCTTTTGCATTGTGAATATTCCCAAAACGGGGAATAGTTGCCCTCTCACAACTATTCCCCATTTTGAATATAGCAAGTGCAATTCCAAGTTTTCCCATCTTCAGGTCAAGTTTCCTCCATCTTTGGGAGGATGAGTTCACAAGTCAGTTACAAGATGTGTCCATCATGCTTGGTCTGTGGGGCAAACCTCACCTGATGACTGCTTTTTTTTTTTTTTTATAAATAAAGTTTTATTAGAACACAGCTATGATCAATCATTTCTCTATGGCAGCTTTTGTGCTGGAATGGCAGAGCTGCTTTCTGGTCCTTTACTGAAACAGCTTGCTGACCCCCGATCTTGTCTATTATGACCACATTTTGTGCCTGGGACCCTGAGGTTTGGACATGACTCCATAGTTTAAATTACGGAAGGCAGCAGTATGCCTGCTGCTGGAAGTTACTTAGAACCTGCTTTTCTCTCGGCCCCACCCCACGGGCGCATCCGAGCACTTCCAGTCAAGCAGCTGCAGTCTCAGCAGTGTCTTAGGGAGTTCCTGCAGCTTTAATTGACAGCGCTCATAACTGCATTTGAGGGAAACGAGAGGGAAGATGGACACAGAGTACTCGCCAAGGGTCAAGCATTCTTCTCAGTATCTAGCACGTGGAAGCCCTAAATACTGAAGTAGCCTGATTTGTTCTGATTTGTCACCTATCCAAATAACGCAAGTACTAACCTCTGTTAGGGCCCAGATTCCCCTAACAGAAGAGTGTTCAAGATCTCCTGAGTAACGTATCTGAAGGCTGGTTCCACCACTTAACAGCTGTGTGACCTTGGGCAAGTCACTTACCATCTCTGCGCCGTTTTCTTCTTAAAAATTTGTAAATGGGAAAAATAATGGTACCGTTAGGATTATTGAAGAATCAACTGAGTTTACTAAGCATGTATATATATATATATATATATACACACACACACATATATATATATGAACTATTATTTTTTATTGTTTGAATCATTTTCTTTTTAATCTCAGGTCTCCTGTTTCTGTGCTAGCTGATAAAGCCAGCCTGCCAAAAGACTATATAAGATATTTTATTCAACAATGAGGACTCTGTTCATATACTATTTATCTCCGTATTAGAAACCCAATAAAGTACTTCCTGTCAAGTAAAGTCTTGTTCTGGGTACCTTCTTCCCATGTTTTTTTTTTTGGTTGTTGTTGTTGTTATAGTTGTATGTTTATAAAGTTGCATGTACACCTATTCTTTAAATGAACCCACAGCTTCAGTTAGCTTAGGGAATAGAATATTGATTTAAACCATACTTTAGGAGGCTTATCCATCACTTTGAACAAATAAAAACCTATATGAAATTGGATCTCACTGTGTGAGACAGGAAAAAACATCCTCCACTGAATACAGCCTGTGGATGTAAGGCCAAGTTCCAGAGGCATCATCAATATATCGGTTCCTGCTTTCACTTTTTAATGATCTCTGTCAACTCTGATAAAGATACGCTCACTTTTATTGAAGTGGAATTTACCCTGTCCCCATTATTATTTTTTTAAACACACTGAGTCTACCTTCAGCCTGTCACCATCTCAGAATTGACGTCTCTGCCTTCCAGATTTGTGAGAGTTGGAGAATCAATGTGTTTCCCAGAAATTTTGTCTTCTTTTGGCCAGGGATGTTGAGATTTCTCTGTGTGGTGTTTGACTCCTTTCCAAACTACTTTCATGGAGGGGAAAAAGACTGTGAATTGCAAATATCAACTTCATCAGCTCTGTCCTGCTCTGTCCCCCTTTCTCAGTTTCTAGGCACCCAGATGCATAGTTGAATCAAAAGTTGTCTTAAACTTGATCCAGTTTTTCAGTCCTGAATAGAGCCTTTCCAGGCTGCAGGCAACTTTCTTCTACTCACCTAGTTATAGATCCCTAAAAATGTGCTTCGGAGAAGTCAATGGCAACCCACTCCAGTACTCTTGCCTGGAAAATCCCATGGACAGAGGGGCCTGATGGGCTGCAGTCCATGGGGTCACTAGGAGTCGGACACGACTGAGCGACTTCACTTTCACTTTTCACTTTCATGCATTGGAGAAGGAAATGGCAACCCACTCCAATGTTCTTGCCTGAAGAATCCCAGGGACGGGGGAGCCTGGTGGGCTGCCATCTATGGGGTTGCACAGAGTCGGACACGACTGAAGCGACTTAGCAGTAGCAGTAGCAGCAGAAACGTGCTTATCCAACTCAAGATTCATTTCTAGCCTCATAAGCTAGCAGGGATGCGTAGCTGATTTCTGGCTTGTTTGGGGTGTCAGTCAAAGGGAGCCATGTGAATTTCATCGTCGGTCCCCAAATAAAGGCCATGCTCTGCCTGTGGCCTTTGTGCTTCCTGGTGGTTGGAATCCTGCAGTAACTGGAACAGTCATGGAGACCACAAGGTGGGAACAAGCCATTGAGGATGGGAAGCAACTAGACAGATGGAGCCTGAGCTCCTGAAAACACAGACCAGCTGCAGCTGCCATGGGCTGTGTGAGCTCAGACTGTCCCAGAAAGAGACACAAGCTACTTGCACTGAAGAGTGAAGTGTTAGTCACTCAGTCGTGCCTGACTTTTTGCGATCCCACGGACTGTAGCCAGGGCTCCTCTGCCATGGAACTCTCCAGGCAAGAATACTGGAGTGGGTAGCCTTTCCCTTCTCCAGGGGATCTACCTGACCCAGAGACCAAACCCAGGTCTCCTTCCATTGCAGGTAAATTCTTTACTGTCTGAGCCACCAGGGAACACACATGCGCCACCCAAGTCTCCCTCATTGCAGGCAAATTCTTTACCTTCTGAGCAACTAGGGATGCCCACTTGCTCTAGTCTCTCTTACCTTAGCTCCTGCTTGAACAGCTGGGCTGGTACCCTCACTAATCTAGAGTTTGGGGACTAGACATTGGGGTGCTATCGTAGTAGGACATAAGATATGAGGCCTCTGTTTTGTAGTTAGCTGTAGGTGGCTGAGTCATAGATACTGTTCAGAAGGTGGCCTGGGAAAGCACTGGTTAAAACCTCCTGCATCTCAGGAGACAGGCCTCATGCCAACAGAGCTCATGGCTCCAGTGGAACCAGCTGGAAAAACTCAGGATGTTAGTCTGTGTTGAATGCTTCCTCTGATATTTGAAGGACCACCAAAAAGGTGAACTCAAATGGATAAAGAAATAGCAAAATCAGGAGATGACACAGTGGTCCCCAGCCTTCCTCAGGGGTCCCTGTAAGTGCTCTTGGCCATACAGTGGGAGATATCCCTGCTGCAACACCATATCATAGGCACCGTCTTCCTATCCGAGGCTTTTGTTTCTCATGTCCTTGAAGAGGTCAGCATAAAGAAGACAGAAGAGGGAACTGGCTGGGGCACGGAGGCCAATTTTAAACACCAGAGTTTATACACAAAAAGTAGGTCTAGATGAGATTTTGGTCGTAATCGCTTACAAAGTATCCAGAAGCAAACGTATCTTTATGTTTTTGAAGAAATAGTATTCCCAAAGAAATTGCAAGTCTGGTTTGCAAAAGTGTGTGATGATTCAGCCCTCAAAGTAACCCAATTTCTTTATCTACTACCAGGAAATAGATAGCAAATGTGTGCAGGCCTCTGGTGGCTCAGATGGTAAAGTGTCTGCCTGCAATGAAGGAGACCCAAGTTCAATCCCTGGGTCAGGAAGATACCCTGGAGAAGGTAATGGGAACCCACTTCACTACTCTTGACTGGAAAATTCCTTGGATGGAGGAGCCTGGCAGGCTATAGTCCATGGGGTTGCAAAGAGTTGGACACAACTGAGTGACTTCACTTTTTCTTTCACTTTCAAGAGAGGCACACCCTACAGAAACCATTTCACATAAAGCATGGAGGATACTGGGCAAAGATGCCGCTCCAAGAAAACTAGGAACTTCCAGATGGCCTATCCAAGGAAATGGTTTCACGGCTCAGCAGGACATGAAAATTGCTATAGACAAGGAGCTGCTACGGTTTCATTCATTCCTTTCCTAAATGGGAGTCTTTATTGCTGTGGTCTGGATCCCACTCAACCATGTTGCTATGGCAACGATGACTTTCCGATAGCTCAAATGATGAGTATCTGTAACAGATCTAATGAAGAGAGCTGCACAAAACCCAGGGTTACTAGTTTGGAACTGTCCACAGGAACTGATGACAGCTTCAGGTTGCCTTTTTGGGAAAGATGGGAGGGTGTTCCATGTCTGGGAAGAAGAGTATGCAAAAATATGTGATGGGGAAAAAGGAAAGTTCATATCAGAGAATGCTAGTTTCCTCCTATTTCTATGTTCTTCCTTCTTTGATAATAGGATTCCCAAGATTTACCCCCACTTCATGGATTCCTAGTCAAAAGTTTCCATTTTCTAGACTCCCATGGCTAGTTTGGCTGCTTGACAAAGTTCTGCCTGATAGCACAGGAGCAGGAGGTCTGGGTGCTGCTTCTTTGTTGAGGCTTTAAAAGAAATAAACATGTTCTCCCCTTCAACTTCTCCCCCTCTCTATTTCTGTTGACTGGAATATGAACATGATGGAAGGAGCTGGAGCAGCCATATTGGACCAAGAGTAAAAAGAATCTGCATGTTGAAGATGCCAAATTACCCAATTGTAAGTTATCTTGTTCTCTGATCCTGTGGAGCCCTACACAGCCCTGGACTGCTTTGCATTGACTCATGAGAGAAGAATAGGCTACCCTGTTAAAGTCACTCTTACCTTGGCCTCTGTTCCAGCAGCTGAAATGGTATCCTAAGCAGTACATCACAATACTATTTCTTTTGAAATGGAGATCTGAGAAGCTGAAATGGAGATTCCTTAGAAGAAATGTTGGGAACATTAACAGTGAGTTCAGAGATTCTTCTGCCTGCCCATGAATTCTACACAGCAAGGCCTGCACCAGCTGTCCAATGGCCCACCCAGAGGCCCTGCTGAAGCTACAGGAGGCCTGGGCATTGTCATTCTCTGGCCTCACAGGGAGCAGCTGATAGGAGTGCCTGGTGCAAATGCTGGAGCAACCTGCCCACAGACAGGCACCATCTGTTTTGACTAGAGTGGTACCAAGAGCTGCCAGGCCCAGAACGATCTAACTGAAAAGAGGGCTATGACCCCCACTCCTCCTCGAGAGGAGGAATCACTGCAGCTGCTACAGGGCACGTGCCAGCCACAGAGGACTGCCTGCTGCTCACACGCTCTGCCTGTCAGCTGTCCCCAAGTTTTCAGCTAGGCTTGAACACAAGCGGTCAGCAACTTTAGAGGCACTTTCTCTGCACTTCAAGAAGAGGCAAAATGCCTTTGGTCCCAGAGCAAGTGGAACTGTATTAGATTCTGCAATCTCACCCTGTGGATTAGAGCATGGCATAGGATTCCAGGCAAAGCCATGGAAAGAGCATTGTATTTCGTATAAAAGATTTACATTTTCACTCTAAGTCTGTCAAGCACTTAGTCTAATGGTTGAGACAGGGCTCCAGAACTAGTCAGTTTCAGGTACAAATCCTGGTCCTGCACTGTGCAACCTTAGGCTAGTTCTTAAATGCTTTGTAAGCCTTAACTCTATCACCTCTAAAATGGGTGTTTTTGTGGTGCCAATTACCTGCTTAACTCTTACACTGTGCCTGTAAGTGTTGGATATTATTGTTATTTGTATTATTATAACTGTGCACCTCTCCAGATATATGGCTTAGCTCATCACCAAAATCCTTCTGTAGTTGAAATCCTGAGAGACCAGAAACTCTGGTGGGAATGATGATTGATGGATTGATGGCTGGATGCTGGAATAGGGTGAGATGCAGGAGAGGGACAGTAAACCAAATAAGCCTGACATAATTACCTTGGGAGAAAAGGGGCAGAAAAGAAGTCTGTACTCAGGCGGTGAATATTTATTAAACACCGAGTCTGAGCTGGGCCTTATTCTGGCTGGAAAGAAAAGAAGAGACAGTGTGTCTGGTTGATGGGGGTTTCTATTCTGGTGGACAGAGCCAGTCAATACAGAAGTGAACAGTGACTTTTTGGTAACCAACTTTCCCAAACTCATCCAGCTCACCCGTCAGGTGATAAAGAGCCTAGATTTTTTTATTTTTTTCTTCCAGATGCCTGAACACTGAAGATTTTAGATCACAGTTTTTAGATCGCAGTTTAATTCCCAGCCTTCTGTGACCCGTGTGACCTTGGATGAACTGTGCCCCCTCTCAAGGGTCAGGTCTCTGGTATACAGTGGAGATGCCGGTCCCAGCTTTGGATGGTGTTGAGGTTGTTGTACTGTCAGCTCCCTAAGTCCGCCCCGTCAACGTCAGCCTGACTGCATCTTCAAAAGTGGGGGAGGATGTGTTTCCAAACAGAGGCACTTGGCTAGTGAAGTCCTGTTCCTGAAGTGCTTCCTGGGCTGGTTGGAGCTGAAGGCAGAGGGCGGCAGGGGAGCGTTCAAGTAAAGAGACTCCAAAAGGTGCTGGGGATTAAAAAGCTATTACATGGATGGAGGGTTAATAAGAAATATTCTTTTGAAATAAATGGAAGATCATTCAGACAGGGAAGGAGATAATTAGAATAGGACGTGGGGTGAGAGGGGGCAGAGCTCGGGAAGAGCTCACCCACAGACAGGCCGGCACATTCTCAGCTGCCACCTCAGCTCAGTGCCACCCCTGGCAGAGCAGGGCTGGGTGACACACGAATGATGACAACCCGTGCCTTCAGGTCAGGCCTGCAAAGTCTCCCCCAGATTGGCAAGTGGGAAGTATGGGCTCAGAGCTTCATTCTGGGTTCAGATGGGCACACCCAACTCCACACGGTCATGCTGACTTGCGTTATGGAATCAATGGTTCCCTTCATCTGATTTAGTGGTGTTTGTTTTGCATTAGTACAAGCTGGTGGGCTTCCCTTGTGGCTCGGACGGTAAAGATTCTGCCTGCAATGCGGGAGACCTGGGTTAGGAAACTGGGTCTGGAAGATTCCCTGGAGAAAAGCATGGCAACCCACTCTAGTGTTCTGGCCTAGAGAATCCCATGGACAGAGGAGCCTGGTGGGCTACAGTCCATGGGGTTGCAAAGAGTAGGACATGACTAAAGTGACTTAGCACGCATGCACACATACAAGCCTTCAGGCTATTAAAAGTCTTCCTCAGTTACCTAAGATGTCTTAAAGGATTGTTCCTTAGGGGAGGGAAAGATAGACTACATATAGACAGATAATGTAGTCTGGTGGGCTGCAGTCCATGGGGTCGCTAAGAGTCAGACATGACTGAGCGACTTCACTTTCACTTTTCACTTTCATGCATTGGAGAAGGAAATGGCAACCCACTCCAGTGTTCTTGCCTGGAGAGTCCCAGGGATGGGGGAGCCTGGTGGGCTGCCGTCTATGGGGTCGCACAGAGTTGGACACGACTGAAGCAACTTAGCAGTAGCAGCAGACAGATGATGAACTCAGAGTCTGATAGATCTGGATTCAAGGCTTGATCTTGTCACAGACCAACTGTGTGACTTCAGGAAAGTCACGCAACCTCTCTGAGTTTCTCTGTCTCAAACATGGGCGACGTAATACCTGCTTTCTGGGGTTATATGAGGATTTCAGATGATGGATAATAGATCTGAGCCTAGCATAGTCCCAGACTGATACTAGACAAGCGATTCCCCATCCAGCAAAGATTCTTAATTTTAAATGATTACATAATACAAGGGAAAATGAGTAGTACTCTTTTTAAGAACTATTTTAATTTTAAATACCTCTCATTTAACACAGAAAACACAAGACTATCAGTAGTCACTGTGTGAGTCCACTTAAGTGCAGGATTTGCTACTGTTGTTTTTCCTACCACACTTTCTCTTTTTTTTGTTTGAAATTTTATTTTTTTTTAATTTTTTAAATATAAATTTATTTTAATTGGAGGCTAATTACTGTTGTTGTTGTTGTTTGTTTTTGTGTTTGTTTTTTTGGCCACCCTGGGCAGCTTGCAGGATTTTGCTTCCCCAACCAAGGATTGAGCCCAGGCCCCAGCAGTGAAAAAGCCAAGTCCTAACCACTGGGCTGCCAAGGAATTCCTACTACACTTTCATTTTAAGTAAATATTTTTTTTTCCTTAGAAACCTGTAGGAATCATAAGTATAAAACCAAAGGTAGAATTAGTCTCAAAAATATTGTTTCCAAGTAAGCGCAAGGAGAAAGCTATCTCAGATGCCAGCCGCCCTGCAGCTTTGGTCTTCCGTGGTATGACTGCAGAAGTCCTCCATGATTTCCTCTGTGGTGGTCTCTGCATTTGTCCCATCCACCGCCACCCAGACACTGTGGAAGAAATTTTCAAAAGCACCTACTACCAGGGGCTACATGCTGGTTAAGGGCTTGCACACACCATTCCTTTCGTTCAAACAACAACCTGGATTGACACCTGAGGCTGGAGAAGCTTGGACGTGTCCCCGTGGCCACTCAGCAGGCAAACAGCCAGCAGAACTGACCCCAGGCAGACCGGCCATGGCTGGCTTCAACATGGCATCGGGAGAACTGGGGCCAAGGTTAGCCTTTCTGGGAGGTGGTTAAGAACCGTGGCTTGGCCGCATCACTGCTCTCCATTGGAAAAGAGGTTTTGAAAATGCCAGTTACAGCGGTAGCCCTGCTCCCCATAGAGCAAGAAGCCGTGGGCCCCCAAAGCAAAATGAGGCCGCGGGGGCGGGGGGGGTGGGGGTGGGGGGAGAGGTACGAGGTCCTGCTTCTGCTCTGAAACGGGCGGAGAGGATGCCTCTTCTTCCTACGTGGCTGACTGCTAAGAGCACTCTCAGCCCAGGGTGATGGCCCGTCCATCTTTGCTGTGGCAGCCAGCCACCCGCTTCGGTCTGATCATGCCCCCCGCCTGCGGTCCGCACATCTCGGCTGATCACACCCTCCGCCTGCGGTCCCCATATCTCGGCTGATCACGCCCTCCGCCCGCGGTCACCATACCTCGGCCTCCCGTCCCTTCCACTGGGGGACAAAGAAGACCGGGAAAGAAAGCCTCTGGCCTTGAAGAGTCTGCACGGATGCCAGTGTGGAGGGAAGCGGTGAGACAAGGGGTATTTCAGGCTGTTTCTTCTGCTTGTGTGAGTAGCACATGATTGATTTCAGAAAAAGAAATGTATTTCCCTGCAGACATACTTTTATCATTGGCTTGAATTCCTTGATGCCTTACTCACCATATGTATAGAAGGGCCAGGTCTCCTTCAGAGAGGAATGGAAAGGAAAATGGATAACACTTTAAACTTGGGAAGAAAAAAATACACACACACACACACACACACACACACAAACCTCTGCCAGATAAAATGTTCTGTGACCTATGAGCTTTGGAATGGGTCAGAAGGATTATATGAAGGCTGACATTTAGAAACGATGAGATCCGTGGGCGGCTGCGTTTGCATGTAGCAAGCCAAAATACCTTCCTGAGCTTGCCTTCTGGGGGAGCCTCCATGAAGCCCCTCTGAATAGCAGGCACTTTAACCCCGGGGGTGAGAGCCAAACTTAAGAGTCACTTTGTGCTGACTTTTACAGGGTGAGATGACTTTATTTAAAGGGACATATTCAATTTAGTTAAGCCCTCAAATTTAATGTACTCCTGAAAAAGAAAAAAGGCTTAGGAGAGGCTAATATTAATGGAAATTATTTCAGAGGGAGTTATGGAGAGGAGGCAGGGAGGTTATGGTGGACAGGGAAGGAAGGGATGGGCAGAGAAAGGGGAATTTGTATGCAATAAGTTTCTTGGACATAAGCCTTTTTTTTTTTTTTTTTTTTTTTTAAGTCTGGTCTGTTTAACATTTAGGTAGGAGTGGACACGCTTACCTGGGATGAGTTAGTTCTGGGAGACTGAAAATATGGGTGATTTTCAGGACCCCTTTGTTACTCTGGTGTAAAGTTAGTGCTTCGGTAATGCATTAACTAGGATGTAACCTAAAGCATCTAATTACTGAACACGGCAGTTGGAGAAGGTCTTTTTCAGACAACAGCTGTCCCTAGGTAATTTGCACAGATGGAGGCTGAACAGGGGAGCAGACAGCCGTCAACACGGGCTGGCGAAGGTGTTCTTGCACTTACTTGGGGATACCAGGGAGTCAGACATCCTGGAATGCACTTTTAAGCAAAGTCTCCCAAGCGGCAGACCTGTCTCTGGAGTGCTTTGGAGCACTGGAGTGAGATCACTTCACCAGCTGACTTCTTCCATAGCGGTTCTCTGCCTCTCTGCTTGGGTCCTGCTGGGAATGGACCATTCAGGACTGATCCATGCCCTTTCCCCCTCTCAGACTTTCCCAGGTAGGAGACTAGGGGCTGTCTAACAGAAATGTCAACCCACTCCAGTTTTCTTGCCTGGCAAAGCCCATGGACAGGATAGAAACTGAAAATGTGGCAAATGAATTGAATGACCGAGAGGCCAATGGTCAACATAGGTGCATGGACATTTACAAAGGCAAATGCAGTCACTCACTGTCTTCTAAGCTGTACAAGAACAATCTTGCATCTCACAGTTTTCTCCTGTACAGGTTAGTGGATTTTACTCTCTCACAGTCTGATCCAGCAGGCTGATCCTGTTCACGATCCTTTTCTAAGCCTCTTCGACATCCCCTGTATTATAATAAATTAAAAGAATGATATTTAGAGACTTCAGTAAGGGGCTGATTACAGTTGATTGTGAGCTTCCCTGGTGGTCCAGCAGTAAAGAGTCCTCCTGCCAATGCAGGAGCCGCAGGTTTGATCCCTGGGTCGGGAAGACCCCCCTGGAGAAGGAAATAGCAACCCACTCCAGTATTGTTGCCTGGAAAATTCCATGGACAGTGGAGCCTGGTGGGCTACAGTCCATGGAGTCACAAAGAGTTGGACTTGATTTAGGGACTAAACAGCAACAGCAACAACAAATAGTTGAATGTAGCAAGAGTAGTATCTCAAGGGTCAAAAAATGACATGCATGTTGCAAGCATGTGATGGAAACCATTCTAGAGTGGCTTAGGTAAAATATATAATTTACTAGAGGGATATTCGGAGAAGGCAATGGCAACTCACTCAAGTACTCTTGCCTGAAAAATCCCATGGATGGAGGAGCCTGGTAGGCTGCAGTCCATGGGGTCGCAAAGAGTCAGACACGGCTGAAGTGACTTAGCAGCAGCAGGGGATATTACAGAAACACATAGACTCAAAGGAAGGCTGTGGAGAAATGCTGATTATATATTTCCACATGAAAAATATTTGTTAGTAGTTCCCGATCCCTTTGTTCCCAGCTGTCAAGAGTTTAAGCCTCTTTCCCATTAGACTTGATTTCTATAATTTGGAGGAGGAATTCTGATTGGCTGAACTTGAGTCATGTGCTCACTCTTGAGCCAATCATTGTAGCTACAGATATGAAACACTGACTGGCCAGGATGTGATCACATGTTCCTCTGTTTGGACAGTGCTTCGTTTCAGAGAAAGGGAATTCGGTGGGTAATAAGGAGAATTCGGTTATTATAATTTCACACACAGTGGATGTGATGTTCCTACTTCTTTAGGACAAGATCATAATCCATGTTTTTCTTCACGGTGCTATGCTGCTAACTTAGTGATCTATGTTTCACAATAAATACTATCCCTTTTGAAGTTATAATTTGGCTTACCCAGTCATTTTGTATGTTATATTGGCCCAGTTTGCTTTTAATTACTATTGAATTGCATTCTGTTTTGTTAAATGGGTTTCTTTTAGGTCATCAAATACTCTTCCAAAAAACTGAAAAAAACAAAAAGAATTGTTTCCAGTTGGTCATATAACATTCCCACTTTCTCTGTGTTCACGCTAAATCCATCCTTACAGCAGGCACCCTATTGTCAAAGTTGGAGAAAAGTGCCTGCCATTTTTCACAAGGACGTCTGTGGGCGGGGGACTCAGTTAGCACTCTCTTTGCTTATCGCATCACTTGATTTATCTCAGGGTGGAGGGAGTGAGGTGGAAGGTTTGACAGGCAGTGATAGCTCAGCTGGTCAAACTTTAATACCACTGCATGAGGATAAAACCCTTAGCCAAACAGACCTTCTAAATACCACTGAGAAGCAGGAATAAACCACGCAGACAGGAATAAGGCTCCTGTCCAAGCATTACAGAACCTCTCTTGCACTTGTGCAAACTCAAAACACACACATGTGTATGCATATATCCTTTCCCGTTATTAACGGTAACCAGAGAGCTAAGGGTATAGGTTTAGCATCACACAGACTCAAGTGCTGACAACTTATTTTTACAGGGCAGCCTTGAGAAACTGAACAGAGGTAAACCAAAGGAGAGGAAGAAAAAAAAATTAAAAAGGAGGTGAGGGCACATAATTTAATCCTTGCTATTGGCACTCACCAGCTTTCAGAACTCAGTCCCTGCACCTCCACTCTTCACCTTCCCATTTTCAACTACAAGCTTTTCTGATAAATTGAGATGTAAAAGCCACATTGGATATTGGATATGACGACTGAAAGGGATGTTGAGTGCAATTCTGTGTGTGTGTGGGGGGGTGAGTGTGTGTGGGTGTGTGTGTGGGGGGGGTGGGTGTGTGTGGGTGTTTGTGGGTGTGTGTGGGTGTGTGTCGGGCGTGGGGAAGGATTGAGCTGAAGTCTGGGGAGGCTTACGGGGTGCTGGGAAGTGGCACTGTTGATCTTTGTGAGGTCACTGCTTCTCTTTTTTGGCTGAGCCCCGTGGGGAATCTTCCTTCCAGACCCGGGACTGAAACTGTGTGCCCTGCAGTGGAAGTGAGGTTTCTGAAGAGGGACGCAGTCAGACTGCAGTGCAAATGTCCTGAGTGCGAACTTCCAGGCGCTCTGGTAAGACCCGGTCAGTGAACTGGTTTAGGATTTTCCTTGTCAACTGCAAAAAATTTAATAACTCACTTTGGCCTCTCATGACAGCTCAGCCTTGTGGGGAGGGTGCTAAACCTGAAGTCAAAAATCTCAACCCAGGGAACTCCCTGGTGGTCCAGTGCTTAAGACTCCGTGTTCTCACTGCTGAGGGCCCAGGTTTGAGCTGATCCCTGGTTGGGAAACTAAGATCCCACAAGCCCATAAAAAATAAAACAACAACAAAAAAACCTATGAAGAAGATCTTGACCAAGTCCTGGTTTTGTTTCTTATTTGCCACATTGGAAAAAACAAAATTTGGAAGCCTTATTTGTCTCATCTGTAAAATAGAGGAATAGTAGCCTCTTTCATAAAATCGCCAAGAGAATTTGAGACAGCAGTGCAGAGGAAACCGCTTTTAAGATGCCTAATGCTTTACAAGGGCAGGTGGTTATTACTATTGTTTACAGTCTTTTCCTTATCGTACAGTCTCAACGCTGATACAGAGACACTGTTAGCAGCAACTTCAGCTGAAACTTTGCCAAAACCTCTTGCTTTTCTTTCTCTGGGTTAAATCTCTCTCTCTCTCTTTCTCTCTCTTTTTCTTTCTCTCTTTCTCTATTACACCTAAAATGTTCTAGAAGCACATGAGAGAGCACTCCAGGATGTGAGAATGGACTACTTCCCGGGGCAGGAGAGTGTTCCTTCTCACACGTTGGACAAACATGTGTGGGTTTATTTCAATGGTGTGAACCAGGGATGAATTTGATCCCACCCCTCCGCCAATCCAGGAACCCTTTGGAAACATCTGAAGGCATTTTTGATTGTTACGGTTTAAGGGGTGCTACCAGCAGTGGGTAAGAGGGGCCAGGGCTACAGGGATGCCCAGGACAGTGCCCCTTCAAAAAGGGGCAAAATATCTGTCGTGCCAAGGCTGAGAAACCCTGCTGTGTTTGGAGGACATCTTGCTTCCTAGTTTTCCCAGATGGGTTTTTTTCAGTTGGCAAGCTTCTGGAAAGGGGAACCATGTCTCTGGCTGCATTTTCTATTTTCCCACCATCTCTGCTATAAAATACCTCGTGTTTTGAATGATATCTTTTATCAAGTGACAGAATTTACATGCACTTTTTCTCTCAACTTTCATACTTAAAAATGTTATGGCTAGTTATAAAGAAATGACCACCTTACTATCCCTATGTTTTTTGCAGTGTCTTTAGAAATTTTTTTTGTAACTCACCTGTCTTTAAACAGGAAGCCTTGAAAGTAAATATGCTCTTCATCTTTCTTTTTACTTGTTGTTAGTATGATCATGCATTTGCTTGAGCTACTCTAAACCTTTTATAAAATTCAGATAGAAACATGAAGCTTATAGTAAGAATCATGAAATTGAAATACTTTACTGAGTAATTTTATTTCAGAAAATATGCCACTGTTTAGATCTAACGGTAGCTTCAATTTTTAAAAAATATTGAAATAACTGAAACTTCACAAAATTTTTGCAAGATGAACTCACATATTCTATATTAAGATTTTCCAGCTATTGATAACATTTTATAACATTTTCTTTGCCAGTCTCTCTCTCATTCTGTCTACACACACACACACACACACACACACTTTTTTTCCTGGATAACTGTAAGTTACAGACATAGTGCCTCATTAATCCTGGATACTCTTGCACATATTTCCTTGCTCTTTTTTTTTGGCCATGCCGTATGACCTGTGGGATCTTAGTTCCCCGACCAGTGATCCAGCTCAGGCCCTTTGGCAGTGAAAGCGTGGAGTCCTAACCACTGGACCACCAGGCAATTCCCTGTGTATCTTCACTTCATAACCAAAGTACATACAACAAATTCTGAAAATTAACATTAATACTTTTCGACCATCTTATCTACAGGCTATTCAGACTTTTTTGTCTCTTTACTGGTGATGTTAACTTCTGTCACTTGGTGAAGATGGCTTTGCTTAGGTCTCTTTATGCTGTACATTACTATTTTTCCTTTTATATTTAATGGGGCTTCCCTCGTGACCCAGAAGGTAAAGCATCTGCTTGCAATGAAGGAGAACTGGGTTCAATCCCTGGGTTGGAAAGATCCCCTGGAGAAGGGAATGGCAACCCACTCCAGTATTTTTGCCTGGAAAATTCCATGGATGGAGGAGCCTGGTAGGCTTCAGTCCACGGGATCACAAAGAGTTGGACATGACTGAGCAACTTCACTCACTCACTCAAGTATTTGGTAATATACTTTAAGACTTTGTAGATATCCTTTTTGGCATAAAACTTGTATTTGTTGATTTTAACACCCATTGAATAATTTCTAACTGAATCAACTATCGTTACAATGGATGCCAAAAGGTGCTTTGTCCAAGCTATTTATAGTTATTAGTTGTCTGCAAGGAAGAGATTTCACTTCTGCATTATTTACACATTTATTTACATCAGTAGAGACTCATAGAATCATCTTGTGTTTAATGTATGATGTATATCAATAGTTACTTTATCTTTAACCTCAAAATGTCTCATTAGCTATGGGAGCCTTTTCAAGCCGTTTCTCTGTTCCTTTGACACCGTATTTGAGTACTTCCTTACTTTCTGGACAACTAGATGTTTCAGGTGCATTTTGAACTTTTAGGCTCATCTTGTATTTTACCTGGAATCAGGTTTCTTCAAGGAGGTGTGGTTCCTTTCTGTAGAGTTCGGTTCAGCTCAGTTCAGTCCCTCAGTGATGTCTGACTCTTTGTGACCCCACGGACTGCAGCACGCCAGGCCTTCCTGTCCATCACCAACTCCTGAGTTTGCTCAAACTCGTGTCCATTGAGTTGATGATGGCATCCAACCATCTCATCCTCTGTCGTCCCCTTCTCCTCCTGCCCTCAATCTTTCCCAGCATCAGGGCCTTTTCAAATGAGTTAGTTCTTCACATCAGGTGGTCAAAGTATTGGAGTTTCAGCTTCAGCATCAGTCCTTTCAATGAATATTCAGGACTGATTTCCTTTAGGGTTGACTGGTTGGATCTCCTTGCAGTCCAAGGGACTCTCAAGAGTCTTCTCCAACACCACAATTCAAAAGCATCAGTTCTTCAGTGCTCAGCTTTCATTATAGTCCAACTTTCACACCCATAAATAACTACTGGAAAACCATAGCTTTAAGATGGATGAAAAGTAATGTCTTTGCTTTTTAATATGCTGTCTAGGTTGGTCATAACTTTTCTTCCAAGGAGCAAGCATCTTTTAATTTCATGGCTGCAGTTACCATCTGCAGTGATTTTGGAGCCCCCCAAAATAAAGTCTGCCACTGTTTCCATTGTTTCCCATCCATTTGTCTTGAAGTGATGGGACCAGATGCCATGATCTTAGTTTTCTGAATGCTGAGTTTTAAGCCAACTTTTTCACTCTCCTCTTTTACTTTCATCAAGAGATTCTTTAGTTCTTCTTCACTTTCTTCCATAAGGTTGGTGTCATCTGCATATCTGAGGTTATTGATAATTCTCCTGGCAATCTTGATTCCAGCTTGTGCTTCATCCAGTCCAGCATTTCTCATGATGTACTCTGCATATAAGTTAAATAAGCAAGGTGACAATATACAGCCTTGATGTACTCCTTTCCCAGTTTGGAAACAGCCTTTTGTTCCATGTCTGGTTCTAACTGTTGCTTCTTGACCTGCATACAGATTTCTCAGGAGGCAGGCCAGGTGGTCTGGTATTCCCATCTCTTCAAGAATTTTCCATAGTTTGTTGTGATCCACACAGTCAAAGGCTTTGGTGTAGTCAATAAAGAAGAAGTAGATATTTTTCTGGAACTCTCTTGCTTTTTCAATGATCCAGTGGATGTTGGCAATTTGATCTCTGGTTCCTCTGCCTTTTCTAAAACCAGCTTGAACATCTGGAATTTCATGGTTCATGTGCTGTTGAAGCCTATCTTGGAGAATTTTGAGCATTATTTTGCTAGCATGTGAGATGAGTGCAATTGTGCAGTAGTTTCAGCATTCTTTGGCATTGCCTTTCTTTGGGATTGGAATGAAAACTGACCTTTTCCAGTCCTGTGGCCACTGCTGAGTTTTCCAAATTTGCTGGCATACTGAGTGCAGCACTTTCACAGCATCATCTTTCAGGATTTGAAATAGCTCAACTGGAATTGCATCACCTCCACTAGCTTTGTTCATAGTGATGCTTCCTAAGGCCCACTTGACTTCACATTCCAGGATGTCTGGCTCTAGGTGAGTGATCACACCCTCATGATTATCTGGGTCATGAAGCTCTTTTTTGTACAGTTCTTCTGTGTATTCTTGCCACCTCTTCTTAATATCTTCTGCTTCTGTTAGGTCCATACCATTTCTGTCCTTTATTGAGCCCATCTTTGCATGAAATGTTCCCTTGGTATCTCTAATTTTCTTGAAGAGATCTCTGGTCTTTCCCATTTTTTTTTTGTTTTCCTCTATTTCTTTGCATTGTTATTCCTTAGAACTCTGCATTCAAATGGATATATCTTTTCTTTTCTCCTTTGCCTTTACTTCTCTTTCAGTGGAGAGTAATATTTAAAAACCATAATCTGGGTATCAGTTCAGTTCAGTTCAGTCGCTCAGTCGAGTCTGACTCTTAGCGACCCCATGAATCGCAGCACGCCAGGCCTCCCTGTCCATCACCAACTCCCGGAGTTCACTCATAGGGTGTGTTTATTACCACTGGGGTACCATTGCTTCTAAACTCTAGCAGTAGACACAGTGAGTTACACACTTTATCTGTCTATCCATCTATTTTTCTATCCATCTTTCACCATCGATAGCTCACCCCAATACCTTCAGTTTGCATCTAATCACAAAGATCCCCAAGTACCCATTCTGTTTGTTTGTTTGTTTTTTCCTTTCCTTATTTGTATCTCCTTTCCCTGACTGTGAAAAGGGACACTAGGACCACTTTGTGAGTATGGGAACTATGGCCACAGCCAGAGACTAGATGCATCATGTAGTTGGCCTAAAAGTGGACCCACTTAAAAACACTCTCTGTCTAAAGGAGACCAAAAAGATACAGCACTTGCATGTAATGTTTGATCTTGCACTGGATTCTGGGTCAAAACAGTTCTATAAAGGATATTATTGGGAAGCTGGTGAAATTTGAACATGAACCATTATATAATGGCATAGGATCAGTGTTAAAAATTGTGAATTGTCCTGTGGATGTGTCAGAGAAGGTCTGTGTTTTTAGGAAGCATACACTGAGGTATTTAGGAATAAACAGGCTGCTGTTGCTGCTGCTTAGTCGCTCAGTCGAGATTGATTCTATGTGACCCCAGGGACTGTAGCCCCCCAGGCTTCTCTGTCCATGGGATTCTCCAGGCAAGAATACTAGAGGGGATTGCCATGCCCTTCTCCAGGGGATCTTCCTGACCCAGGTATCAAACTTGGGTATCTTTCATTGCAGGCAGATTCTTTACTGCTGAGCCACCGGGAAAGCCCCAAATTGGATGATATATGCACTTTATTCTGAAGGGTTCAGCAACAATAATACTATATACATAAAAATGTGAATTTGAATTTCAGCCCTAACACTTAGCAGTTGGATGAAGTTAGGAAAATTAATCAACATTTCTGTCCTCAATTTCTTCATTTGGATAATAGAGATGTTGCTGCTGCTACTGCTGCTAAGTCGCTTCAGTTGTTTCCGACTCTGTGCGACCCCATGGACTGCAGCCTACCAGGCTTCTCTGTCCATGGGATTCTCCAGGCAAGAACACTGGAGTGGGTTGCCATTTCTTTCTCAAATACATGAAAGTGGAAAGTGAAAGTGAAGTCGCTCAGTCGTGTCTGACTCTTAGCGACCCCATGGACTACAGCCTACCAGGCTCCTCCATCCATAGGATTTTCCGGGCAACAGTCCTGGAGTGGGGTGCCATTGCCTTCTCCCAATAGAGATGTTAATGGTTCCTTATTCTTGTGGTTATCTTGGGAGTTAATGAAAATGCGTATAAAATACATTACATGGTGCCAGACACTGAGTTGAAGCTCAGTAAATATTTAGCCAGTGTCTAAATGTATAAATGTTAATAGTCCAATATTCTAGGAATAGTCATAATAATAATATCCATTTTTAGAGCCCATGTTAACAGCGCTGGGACTCATTTTTACAGTTACAAAATGTGCACTCCCTTCTTGTTTGAAAGTTCCTAGGGCCTGACTTGGGTTCTGTCCAAATCTTGAGACTAAAGATGATGGCCCGTAAGGCTGAGAGAGAGCCAGGAGAATGAGAGCTTCCATTTGAGGTGGAAAGAGGGATTTGTCCTCCCAAAGAGGGAACTGAACACATGACGTAACACACGCCTGCCATAGCTCTCAAAGACGTCTTTAAGCACGATATAGTCCCTCTCATCGACTGACATACCACGAGAAAGTATCCAGGAGGGATCAGTGATGTGCTCATGGTCATAAGAAGTAGCGGAGTGAGGTTCAAATCCTGCTCAGAGTGATCTACGTTCTGTAGTCAATGGCCGTGCTATTCTTGAACTGATTAGTATCATTGTTAGCTTTAGCCTTTATCACCTTTTATGGGTGGGGAATACAGCCAATTAACTACCTGCTGAGCTCAGCGCCTCTTCTTTATTTTGAGCAGAAACCCGTATTCTAGAACTCTGTGGTTTCAGTGTATCCGTTTTGTTGTCGTCTTTGCTGTTCAGCAAAACTGTATTGATTTTCTTCTAAATGCTGCATTAAATATTAAGGAGCATTACATAAATGTGAAGACAAAGTGTATCCTTTCGTGATGGTGTCTACCACCTTCCTGATTCTGTAGACGCCTGGGCTACAGGCTGCATGGGGTGATGGCAAATGCAGCATGCAGATTCCCTCCTCCACACTCTCTGGAATGCTCTTATCTTTGCCTGAGACACTCCTTTAGGTTCCACCTTCTTTAAATGGACTTTCTGGACCACTTCCTCACTGTTCCTTTATCAGAAATAAGACATTTATTAGGTGTCAGTTGTTATTTAGATGGAGAAGATGAATGCCATATATTGTCTACTTTGAGAACATGTGGTCTATTTCTTCTAGTTATATCATCCACACAGTTAGACTTGGCTTTGGTTTTCCTGGATGCGTCTCTATCTCTCACTGCATTTTAGTTATTTCTTTGAGGAACGCGACAGCATGTGTTTTTCTTATCATCTGAGCATGGAGTGTGGAAGGACATCCTAACTTTATTTACAGTTGTCTTAGACATGAAAGTCTCCCGGTTTCCTAAGCGATCCGTCTACCTCCTCATTAATTTGCACATTTAGCTTCTATTTATGGAGACCTGGCCAATGCCCTACCTTACCATTGATGACGAAAGCTAGGAAAAGGACCGAGTAGCACATATCTCACTTTATAATTATATAGATCAATGGTCGCCACTGGGGACAGCTTTGCCCCGCCCCCTTCACCCCGCGGGGACTGTGTGGACGTTCATTGCGTAACTGAGGAGGCGCTGCTGCCACCTAGTGGGTGGAGGCAGGAACGCTGTAACAGCCCTGCATCGCCCAGGACGGCCGGCACAGCAAAGAATGAGCAAGCCCAAAATATCAGTAGTGCTGAGGTCACGAAATCCTGATGTGGTTCTTATACCTCACAGTATTACACATGGATAGATGCTTCAGTATCAAGATTCTTAAATCTCTCTAGAAACTGATAATAAAGCCTCAGAAAGTCTCCCTACAAGGGACCTACAAAGCTTTGGTAATTTTCGTTTCTCCTCGCAGCACCTCTGAGAGGCAGAGGACATTCCTGTTTTACTGATGAGGCAGCTCTGACTTGAAGAGGTTAAGTAACTGTCAGAAAAAGCCTTCACTTTTGCTCTTTCAGGAAGCATACCCAAGAGGTTACTGAGTTTTTACTGCAAGGCTGACTCTGGGCCGCAGAGTGTCAGCACCCGAGTTTTTTGGAGGAAATTCAAGTCCTCTCTCTATAGAGCCGTCACATTGTGACTCATCCTTAAAGGTGGGCCCAGAGTTCCCCTAGAGCCTTCCGATTATGTGAGAACGGCAGCTAAGGAGTTACTGATTGCCAGTATGCGTGCCCTGGGATGTAAAGCTTAGCCAAGAAACAAGACAACTGTGGTCAGTGGTCATTTTTCCCACTCTGTGAGGCTTTGCACAAACTTGGCTGCTCTTGAATCTCACCTCCAGGCACCCTTTGCTGACTGTCCTTCTCAGGCCCCCAGCTCTCCTTCCCTTCTGGTACCCAGGGTGCCTGGCTAACTTGTCTGTCCTTCGCCATCAATACTCATTTATGTATTATATTGCTTTGCAAGAGTTTTTGCAGCTTCATTTGTGCTTATTTTATATTTACAACCTGGCCATAAACTCCTTCCTGAGCTGAGGAGTAATAAATGCTATCGACCAACAAATACTCTGTTGCGAAAGAGGCTTATCCTCCATTCCACTCCTTTATTTACCTGTGTATTCCAAAATCATTTACTGAGTATTTTAGTGTGTACTGGATATTGTGTAAGGGGATAAAGAAATGAAAGTATTAAACACAGGAAAATAAAATATACTGAAAGACATTGTGGGGATTGATGGCAGTAAGACTGGTAAACCAT
Source organism: Bubalus kerabau (assembly GCF_029407905.1). Taxonomy (NCBI): domain Eukaryota; kingdom Metazoa; phylum Chordata; class Mammalia; order Artiodactyla; family Bovidae; genus Bubalus; species Bubalus kerabau. Next base: position 104,519,172 of record NC_073633.1, on the reverse strand, counting down.
GAGACATGGCGTTTGGTGCTCAGGTTAGCGATCGTTATTGCTATCTCTCCCAACCCATGGAGGAGAGCTATGAAAGCCGTGTTTTCTACATTTTTGTTTTGTGATTGAAGTAATCTACTCCAGGACCCCAAACGTGTGACAAGACTTAGACAAGTATATTTGTAGCCCTCAGCATAGAGTTCGGGTGAGCACATATTTTTACGGATGCATCATTGACCAGCTGACTTGGCTCAGGGAATATTTGATAGGAAAATACGTTTTTACAAGCAAAGTGAACCACTGGGTCAACACAGCGAGGAGGAGTAAGATTCAAACATATTTCCCAGCTCTCAGTGTAAATGGCATTTGATTTGCTGGGAAATCTGTTGACTACTAGGGCTCAGATTCCACTGCAGGATTCTGGAGAGCAAGATTTACAGTGTATTTTATCAGAGAACACCCTGGTAATAATCAGAGCTCAAGTCTTATAGAGAAGGGTCAAGCAAGCCCCGTACACAAGTCTGAAATGTCAAAATCCATAGCGAAAACAATCAGTTGTTAAATTTGGAAGAAAAAGATTGTTTTCTGTGAGCATCCATTTGAGACACATTTTCTCCAGGGCTTGTCATGTACCCTGAGGCTGGAAGGAGGACTAAGCGTGAGGCTCCAGCTCTCCTGGACAGAACCCTGTGGATGCAGTGCGTCCCGGGTCCTGCCTTTGTAAGAAGGATGTCAATTGCCCAGTTGACATATTGCCACAAAGAGTCTACACAGCCTGTGAAATGGAGATAATACATCTTGGCCTCGTCCAAATTACTGAATGGATGTCCAAGTCAAATGATATACTCTTGGTGAAAACGCTAGACTTATAAAATAACATGACTTACATTATTGAGTTTGAGTTATTTTCCCAGTTTTAGCCTCATATTTCCAGGCTTAGCTCGATCTGACATGTCAAATATGTCCCCAAACAAGCTGTTCCATTCCCAGCTCTGCTTCCCTTCGATATTTTACATCCTCTGTTAAAAACCCTTGCACACCCTCCCTTGTGAGAAGGCATATTCTTTCCTCCATCACCAAGCACACCCATGATTGGTCCCTATACCGTCCCTTGGTCTGTCCACAGCATCTGGCATTTAGCAGACCCTCATCTGCAATTTGCATGGTAAATAAATAGATGCATCCAATTTGATACCAACTCCCCCCAATTCTACCTCCGTGAGATCTCTTCCCCATCACGTCTTGCATTCCCGCTGCTGTATTCATGGTTGACCTCATCACACCCCACTCTGATCACAACAACTGGTCTTCCTGGCACTACTTGTGTCTCCTTACCTCTGTGTGCCTGGCCAGCTTCTTCTTACCCACCTGCAAGATGATGTACTCATGTCCCTCCTTTGCTCAAAGATTCCAATGGACATCCATGGCCTAGAGATTTTAGCCCTTACTGTGCGTACAGAGCCTGGGCTATGTATGTAAGATAAGATTGACTTAAGCTTTAAAAAATCTAGGATCTCCAGTTCTGCTTCATTATCATCAAAACCCTCTGCTGGAGCCCCACTGGGCTTCTTGCCCCCATCCATAAATATCTCAGGCTCTTTAATACCTCTTCACTGGCAAATACTCTTATCTCTATTTGAAATGGTTGTCTTCTTTATCTTCATTTGGCAAACTCTTCTTCACCCTTCAAGACCCAGCTCAAGTGTTATGCTTTATCTAATCAACTAATAGGCTAGTTAGCCTTTCCTTTGGTTTACTACAAAATTTTGTTGAATGTCTGTGAAAAAACTTACTATTTATTTCAATAAATTTTTTCATAGTACATTGTCTTTAATATGCATGGCTTTATTCTAACCAAATTGTCTGGAGAAATTGCTTAATCTGTCTGTGTCCTGGTTTCTTCTGTATAATGAGGGTAATAGTAATGATCACCTCATAGGATATTTTGCAGCTTGCACGCATTGCAGAATGTATGATGCTCTTAGAACAGGGCCTGGTGATCACTGAGTAAATATTGTCTATCATTTTGTGTTACTTAATCATTACAGCAATGCTATAAGGGAAGCTCTGCTTTCATTATTTTACAGGTGAAGAAATTAAGGGCCAGGAAAGTCAAAGGTCTTGATCAAAGGTACAAAACTAGTACGTACAGGAACACATTTTGAAGCCATTTATGTCAAACTCTGGAAACCCGAGCTCCCGCCAGCATATAGAAGTGATTTTATACGGTTAGGATATAGTGCTTGGAGCAAGGCTCTTTGAGTCTCTGCTTCCTGTATTGGACTGGACGCTTGGGAGGGCATCTGTTTCTGTTACATCACTGTCTAGCGTAGCATCCAGCATCCAGGAGATGTGTGACCAGTGATTGAGTGAGCATCATTAGTATGTATTTGTGCATTTGGATTGGCCGTCAAAGCGTGATGCTGGAAGCACATTTTCATCAGAGATGCAGTTGGGTTGCTTCAGTCTGACTCTGCACATCCCAGGTGAGAGCTGGACCACAAGAGGGCAAGGCAGAAGAGTGGAGCCATGAAGGAGTCGTAAGCCCTTTTGCTCCTCCCCCTGTTGTGTTGGCTCCAGAATAATGAAGGCCATGTATTGTACAATGCTAATGAGAAACTATACTGTATTAAAAATCATGAATTTTCTTTCATAACTCTAGCATGCAAGAAATGTCACATTCTTTATTTCTCTAGATCAGTTTCATTCTGTTCTCGAGTCCTGATCACCTGCTGGGGGAAAATTCAAACTCCGTCATTGTTGGGATTCTCTTCCTTCTCTGTGGGCTCTACAACAATCCCGGATTTATAAGGTGTCAACCACAGCGGGAAGCATCAGATCCTTTGTCTAGATCGCACTTCATCTTTGCGACTTCTCCTTATATTTCAGGTTCCTGATGTTGAGAGCGAGGCCCAGGCAGACATTTTGCTCTGTAGATTTGAACGGCTGTTCTGATCCATCCATTCCCACCCTTGGAAGCATTTCCTGAGCTGCAGAGGCATTGTTCCCCACTGTACCGGAAATCCTCATCTGCAGCCCTGCTCTTTGATGCTCCAACCCTCCCACTGCTCTGAAAGCTCCCTGCTCTCCCATGAAAGTGCTTCCTCTCTCCATCCCCTCCTAGCAGCACCAGCATGCCTCAGCACACTCCTCCTCTGATGGATCTCAGAAACCTCATTGGAGCTTTCTTTTTCCAGAATGTGGCAGCAGGAAAAGATGTCGACCCCAGTGAGCATTTTGCTCTTTAACACACCTGCTTATACAGGTGCCCCTGTCGCCCTGGGCAGGGCAGGGAGCAGCAGAGGTGAGGATGGAGAAGGGGAGAAGGAAGCCTATCCTACGGGCTCCTTCTGCGTCTTCCTGGCCCTCCAAGTCTTCCATGCCTTCTCAGTTTCTCATCCTCACACGATTACCTTCCTCATTTTGCAGACCTAGGGTGTGAGTTTTCTTAGACTCCTGTACCAAACCAGGCCTGAATCCTATTTCCTCGCCTCCAAAGGACTTGTTGAAAAGGATAAATCATTTTTGGTCTGCATGTTACCTTTGAGTCTTCTTTTGAAATCCCCTGTGTAATTTCCCAGACGTCACCCAAGCAGAAGGAGCCTCTGGCGTTTCTTATTCGGCAGCCTCCTGGCTGTTTCTTTTGTGCTGGGATACAGCAGATAATTGCATTTTATCTCTTTCTGTATGTTGCTTTTAAGTTTCCTGCTGAAGGCACACGTTGCTGTAGGTGAATCTTGTAGGGCTTAAGCACGCCTGTTTATTTTTCGTTTTATTCACCCCAGACACTAGGTGGTATAAACACTTTTGTTGATGTTGCTCGAGTAATAAGGCTATGGCTGCACCTCTTAGGGCCCAGTCTTCTAATTTTAATCCCTTGTAAAGGTGATGGATGATGTTACTGAGATCAGTATAAATGGCTTCACCATCTAATATTTTCACATTGAGAGGAAGGTTTCTTTTTTATGCTATCTCTGACTGTTAAGCATCTAATATTAAAAAAAAGTCCCTTAGAAAAAGCCTCAGTAATAATATATAAAACATCTTATATGTTTTATATATAACATATAAACATATAAAAATATAACATATATTATACATAACATATACATATAAACATATGCATAACATATAAACATATAAAACATCAATAATATATAAAACATCTTATACAAATAAAACTCTTGAGAAAATGGAGGAAGAAGACACCAGATTCAGTGAGTTCTCAGAGATTCGGTTCTATTTTAATGTTGGCGGGTGCCAGGCTGAACTTGCATCAGGACCAGGGCTTCAGGGTGGCCAGGGTCAGTTGCCTCGGAGCTCGGAGGATGCTGACATCTCACCTAATGAAGCTGCCGATGAGCGGGCGGACCTCCGAGTGGAGCCTGCATGATCAGGAGCGTGGGACCCAGGCCCTGTTCTCACCATCACTCACAGCTGGCTAGCTGGCACGGACCACGATGGAGGTACCTCTGTGTCCAACACAGTGCATGCGTGCTCAGCCACTCTGTTGTGTCCGACTCTTTGTGACCCCATGGACTGTAGCCCGCTAGGCTCCCCTGTCCATGGGATTTCTCAGGAAAGAATACTGGAGTGGGTTGCCATTACCCTGTCCAGGGGATCTTCCTGACCCAAGGATCGAGCCCGCGTCTCCTGCATCTCCTGCATTGACAGGTGGATGCTTTAACACTGAGCCACCTGGGAAGCCAAAGCTGCCTGGTTGGAATCTGGGTCACTCCCAGGGAGAAAACTCAGTTTCTGAACGTATGTTAAGTGCAAACAGTGAGTTAGGCACTTAATAGGCCCTTGATAGACACTAATTCTTTTAAATAAGTTGATATTGCTAAGTGCTTAGGAGAGGGCCTGGTGCATAACAAGCCATCTGGGAGTGGAGTTATTATTATTATTATTCTCACTTGCTATTGTTTCTTAATACAATATTAAAAGAACAGTTTTACTATTCTCTCTTCTGCTGATGAGAAATCTGAAGTTCAGGGTTAAAAACTTGCTGTACTCAGAAAACAAAAATGGGGCCCTGTCAAAGGAATCCAGGCACCAACTGTTAAGAAATCCAGTGGGCCAAAGTGGAAGAATTTGAGCAATGAATTAAGTCATGTATTTTTGGATTTAACCCAAAGTACATAATAAATATCCATGATTCCATACTGCTATAAACAAATGATGGAATGAGCACTTAAATGGGAGAGAAGAGACACATCTGTACAGAAGAATCCAAAGAATTTATGTAGGTTATTCTCCCATACAGGAGATGCACCTAAATCTTCCCACCGCCTGTAGACTTTTCCTGATGCCTGGTTTCCAAACAGTCAGAGTATGGAGCGAGGGGAGAGGTGACGGGAGAGTGGAGAAACCAGACAAACCCTGTTTCAATCAGGAGATAAGAGCTTTAGCATCATCACTGATAAGTCGTGTTGCAAGCAAGCAACCTCAATGTGATGTGATGAGACCGTGCTTCACTTCCGCGGTCATTGGCCTCAAAACTCATCGTTCTAGTATAATCATGAGAAAAGCATCAACCATGCCCAGATTAAAAGGCTTTCTGAAAAATACCTGATGAGTATTCCTCCAAGCTGTCAAGCTCATTGAAAACAAGGGAAGCCTAAGAAACTGTCACAGAGCAAGTGGTGGCTAAGGAGAATTGAGGACTCAATCTAATGAGATGTCTTGGGTGGAATCTTGCAATGGAAGAAGGATGTTGGGACAAAACCAGTGAAACTTGAATAGTTTGACATTTAATTAGTGGTGATACACCAGTGCTGCTTCCTTAGCTGTAGCGAATGCACCATGACGATGTACGGTTTACCTGGAGGGAATGTTGTGTGAGGTGGGTATGGCAATCCTGTGTGCTATCTTTGCAACTTTCCCGTAAATCTAAAATAAAAAGGTATTAAAAAAAGAAGACTTATTGCTGGTGCCAGGATTCACGTCTAAGTCTTCGTATCAAGAGCCCATATTCTTTCTGCAGTTTATAGAATTCCATTAGCTAAAGTTCAATTTTAAATGTATTCAGATATTAAATTGTGATTTTGAAAGGACAAAAGCATGAATCTCGTGAAAATATAAAATAAACATGTGTCAAAATTTTGTTTAACTCATTTACGTGAATGAGTGAACTAATAAAGTGATTCAAAAGGCACTTGAGAAGTCATATATATGTTTTACACACATATATGTATATATATTCTTATACATGTTATGCATATAATATATATAATATGATATATCTTATTATGCTGCTGCTGCTGCTAAGTCACTTCAGTCATGTCTGACTCTTTGCGACCCTGTGGACTGTAGCCTGCTAGGCTCCTCTGTCCATGGAATTTTCCAGGTGAGAATACTGGAGTGGGTTGCCATGCCCTCCTCCAGGGGATCTTCCCAAGCCAGGGACTGAACCCTTGTCTCTTATGTCTGCTGCATTGGCAGGTGGGTTCTTTACCAGTAGGGCCACCTGGGAAGCCACATATCTTATTATATTAATATGTAAATATATACACACTCAAAAAGATAATATTGCTAAGTTAGAGTCAAAATCTCTCAGAGCAACTAAGAAGACCATTGGGGTTTTCTGTTTCACTGGTCGAAAATTATTTGTGTATCTGTTTGCAAAAATCTACAGGCTAAGTTTGGCCCCATGGAGCTATCAAGTAATCCAGCCAATAGAAAGTTAAGCTCAGAACTGCACGGAAACAAGGGCCAGTAATCTCTTCTGCTTATTTCCAAGTGAAGTTTTTTTTTTTTTTTTTTCTGAGCATCTCTCTTCCATCTTCAAAGAGTACTCTTGATCACACAGAGGCTGATCTCTTATGTTTGGCCTGGTTATTTACAAAGATACAACAAGCGTGTTAATTAGCCATACAGCTCTGTTCCAATTTACTTTGCAAATCCAGAGCTATATAGTATTGAACACCTACTAATGCCTGAGAATTAACTCTCACTGGAAATCTCCCTAGTGAATTTCAGATTGGACTATTAAAGGCCCATATCTTTTAGCCTTCTGTCCCAGGGCTAGAAAACCAAGACCCTCCATCAGATTTCATCTACAGTTACTATAAATTTGGATGGACTCTTCTCTTTGATGTCTCTCAAGTCTCCTAAGGCCCTGGCTGGCCTGGCAGTGACCTTCCTCACACATCTGGGGCTGGGGTCCTCTGAGCAGTTTCCAGGACAGCTTTCTTGGGAGGATTATGCAGCTGTGGGCTCTGCCTAGGAAGTCAACCCTTATTCCCTAATATAGGCTTGCTATACCTGGTTTTAAAAGCATTATTCACAAATTGGGCACTTCAGGTAAGGCCTGGTTGTACAGTCTGGTTGTCCAATTATACACTGGGAAAAAGAGGATGAATTCATATTGAAGGTATTCAAATGACTGTAATGCCATGAAAAGTAGAAAGACATGGTAAAATCTGGGTCTCTGAATTTTGAGGGGCCAACAATAATCAAACACCAGTTGAAAATGCTTCAATTTTATTTACAGAAGAAGAGTCTGCTAAATTGAAGGCAAGAGATGGCTTAAGGAAAAAGAGAAAGGGCTTCCTCATATACCCATAGAAATCAGAGACAGATTAAACCCAGCCAGCACTGCTGGGCTGTCCTTTGGATTCCCTATAGCTGTCTGATGTCAAGTAGCAGCAGCAGCCCAGCAATGTGACCACCATTCACAGAGATGCCACCTGGGGTCCTGCCACGTGGCAGCTTCTGTTAATCAGATTCAGAGAGCTTAACGTGAGCGCTTTGGCTCCTTCATGGAAAAGTCAGGAGCGGGGTGGGAAAGGCAGAGACAAAGTGCGTTTCTCACAACTCTAATCCCTACGTTGCAGGACACAGGAGGCGAAACTTCACATGGTTCATGTTTGTGCCTGAGCGACAAAGAAATGTATGGTAGAAAGTGTTTCACTTCTTCTTTCTTCTTTAATAGATTCATGTTCTGCTGATGGCAAGGCTGCTGCAGAATCTTAAGGAGAAACAGTTCCGGAAAAATCCTCTCAACTCACCTTAGTCAGCTCATCGCCAAACTGGAGCCCCTGTAATTATTACACGAATGGCAATTTACCCAAAGGCAGCAGAATGTTTCTTTCTGTTCACTTCACTTCCCATGAATTTCCAGGAACAGGACTCATGTAAGATTTACTTCTTATTCCTTATTTAATTACTTGCGTTTCTCTAAAACATTCAAATATCATCAAAATTTAAAAGTCAATTCAAAGAAAAGAAACACAGGCATATTAATAGAGATTCAATTGACAAGTGGAGTTTACTCGAGTGGAAGACGGTGTTGCTGCTGCAGGGGGTGGCCGCCCTCCAAGTCAGAGCCATCAGTGGCCTTTTCCAAGGACGCTGTCTGTCTCAGTTCAGTTCAGTCGCTCAGTCGTGTCCGACCCTTTGCAACCCCATGGACTGCAGTATGCCAGGCCTCCCTGTCCATCACCAACTCCCGGAGTTTACTCAAACCCACGTCCATTGAGTTGGTGATGCCATCCAGCCATCTCATCCTCTGTCTTCCCCTTCTCCTCCCACCTTCAATCTTTCCCAGCATCAGGGTCTTTTCTGTCTGTCTGCTCAAGTGTTAACTCACATTTACTATTGCTACCCTACCACTGGGCTCTGCTATTTCCTGCATGCCAGTTTTCCTGGTCTATTTACTTTGTGTTTACTGTATGGAAATTAGCTCACCCTGCTTTATACAGTAGGCTGCTTTGTAACTTGTGTTTCTCAGTGAACTACAGGGCTGACATTAGTGTTTCTGGAAACATGACACAGTCTGGGGTCCCTTTACTCATACATGTATTGTTTTTTTGACCTGCTTCACATCAGTGTTCACAAATACCAGTCCGTTTCTTTTTATCTATGTGACTTTATAGGAGAAGGAAATGGCAATCTACTCTAGTATTCTTGGTAAATCCTGTGGACAGAGGAGCCTGGTGGGCTACAGTCCATGGGGTTGCAAAGAGTCGGACACAACTGAGCAACTAACACTAACACACTATGTGACTTTATAGCTTTTATTTTAAGGTAGATTAGAAATCTTTTTGGCCTGCAGTACATGATATTTCACATTTAAATAAACACAACTCTTTTTGCCCATAGGAAACCACATTGGCAATCATGTCCAACTCAACTACAAAAAGGGCACAGTGCTTCTATTTCGTTCCCTTCAAAATCTCCTTATACACCTGGAATAGATGTTACACACTTGTGTCTTATACGATGCCAGTATATACAGTATTTAAGAGTTAGATCTTCTGTTTATTTGCCACTACAAAAGAAACCCCAATAACCCCAAACCCCTGTTTTTTGAAGTATCAGGGCCATGTTGAATAACAAGAACAGACTCCTCTGAAATGCAGTCTACTGGTGAAAAAAATGTCTCCATTCCAAGCAGGAGCTTCACAATTAGGCTCCTCTCAGGAGCCCCTCATCACGCAGTTTTCACCTCTCGTGTCTGAGACGGACAGTGGATAAAGCCTCTACCCACTGCCAAGCCAGGGACGCATTCAACATTTCTCCCGGTTCCACCCTAATTAAATGAGGACTTTATGTAAACCACAACCCAGACTTTTTATGAATTCAGAATATGCTGGCTTCATTATTCTTGTCAGGCGGCAAAACTAGACCATGACAGATGAGTTTCTGAGCATTTGCTGATCATTCATCCACAAAACATAATAGTTTGATTCTTTCACTTAGGGCTATTTACAGAAACAGAAGTTGATTAATTGGAGCGCCGGCACTGGGTAAATTCTCATATTCTCTCTCTCTGTCCTGAATCCACTCTTAATGTATCTCAAGGAAATCAGCATTAATAATACATTACCCAAGGAGGAATACTGTGGCTCCTTCCCTCCAGAGAAATTATAGGATTTCCTTCGTCTCAAACTTGTACATATTTCTTTAACTGTGTTTTATCTTTGTTAAACACATACTTGCATATCATAGAGATTAATGAGTTCCAAATCTATGGACGTGTTTAAAAGTTTCTTGAAACATGAAAGTAATAATAACAACAGTGAGAATAATACATCCAACACCTGCTTAATAGCCAGTATGGATAAATACTTTAGATTCATTGTTTCAAATCCTCACAACAACTCTGATAAATGAGCGCTCTTATCCCCATTTTGCAGAATAGGAAATGAAGACATAGACAGATGAAGTGATTTGTCCATGGTCACCACACTGCTGAGTGACAGGGTCAGGATTTAATCCCAAATATAATTGGCTCCAAAGCTTGTGCTCTTCATCACTGTCATTGTTATCCTGTGGATGAATCCAGTTAGACCACAGAGGTGCGGGTTGATGGAATGATGGCGGATGGGCAGGCCCATTAGCTGTGTTGGGATCTCTTGCTATTGTCGAAAACACCTTCTTACTCAACACTTCCCTGCTATCACCTTTATGGGGAACAGCAAAGGGCTCCAGTCTTTTTTTTTTTTTTTTATGGACCATTTTTTCAAAAGACTTTATTGAGTTTGGTACAATATTGCTTCTGCTTTATGTTTTGGTTTTGGAGCCATGGGACATATGGGATCTCAGCTCCCCGACCAGGGATGGAACCTGTACCCCTGCCCTGGGAGGTGGAGTCTTCACCCCTCGCCTGCCAGGGAAGTCTCTCAGGCTCCAGTCTTGAACCTCGTCTGTCTCACCCCCAGTGAACCCCAAGTCCCAGAATCTAAAAGCACAGCCTTGGAAGCCATGAGCCCAGGAGCTGTCACTACGCTTCCCTGCCCTGCCAAAGGGCAGAGAGGAATCTAGAGTCCTTCTGGCTGATTTTTCTATGGATGGTCATTGGTTCTTCCTAACCGGCCACACTTGTAATTCGAAGGCCGAGGAAGAACGCGCAGAGTCCCCTGGGGCTCACAAAGCACCACACTGGCAGGACCTGGGTTGTCAGTAGAATCCTCGGAGGAGCTGTGTTTGTGCAAGTCAGTCCTCAGACTTCCACAGGGCTCCTCATGGACCAGGGAGCCTCAAGGGATGGCTGCAGGTCTGCCCTTCCTTCTGTGATCTGTTGATACAGATAAAGCTGTGGTGGGTCCCCCCCAGCAAAGCAGGAGGGAAGCAAAGCAGGGAGAGCGCTTCAGCCATTTGCTACAGGAGAACTGTCTCTTCCTGCAGGGCTGCTGGCACGGACTGCACACTGCGTTCTGACATCTCTTCCAGGGAGACAGTTGAGTTCAGTTTAGCCACTCAGTCGTGTCTGACTCTTTGTGACCCCCTGGACTGCAGCACGCCAAGCCTCCTTGTCCATCACCAACTCCCTGAGTCCACCCAAACTCAAGTCCATAGAGTTGGTGATACTATCCAACCATTTCATCCTCTGTCGTCCCCTTCTCCTCCAGCCTTCAATCTTTCCCAGCATCAGGGTCTTTTCCAATGAGTCAACTCCTCATATCAGGTGGCCAAAGTATTGGAGTTTCAGCTTCAGCATCAGTCCTTCCAATGAACACCCAGGACTGATCTCCTTTAGGATGGACAGGTTTGATCTCCTTGCAGTCCAAGGGACTCTCAAGAGTCCCAACACCACAGTTCAAAAGCATCAATTCTTTGGTGCTCAGCTTTCTTCACAGTCCAACTCTCACATCCATATTTGACCACTGGAAAAAACATAGCCTTGACTAGACGGACCTTTGTTGCCAAAGTAATGCTCCCTGGAGTAATGTCTCCAGGGAGACAGCATGATGTGAAAGGAAACACACCTGAGTGAGTCAGGGAATCAAAGTCTGCTCTTTTTATTTTAGGATTTGTTTATTTATTCTGCATTTTGGCTGCCCGAGATCTTCACTGCTACAGGGGCTTTCTCTAGCTGCAGCGAGCGGGGACTTCTCTTCGTTGCGGTTTGTGTGCCTTCCATTGAGGTGGCTTCTCCTGCTGCAGACAGAGCACAGGGTCTAGGGCGTAGGACTCCAGCAGTTGCAGCACGCAGGCTCAGTAGTTGGGCACATGGGCTTAGTTGTCCCACAGCATGTGGGCTCTTCCTGGACCAGGGATCGCACTGGCATCCCCTGCATTAACCACTGGACCACCAGAGAAGCCCAAAGTCTGCTCTTATTAGCCTTGTGGTCTTGGGTTCATTGCTGTACCTTGGAAGCCTCAGTTTCCTCATCTACCAAATGGGTTCCTACCTGGCAATCTACCTGAGGTTCCAGGCCTTAGGGCTCCAGTTTTGAGCATCTGTCCCATCCCACATGAGCTCCAAGTCCCAGAATCTAAATGCATGACCCTGGAAGCCATAAGCATGGGAGTTGTTGCTTCACCGCCCTGCTCTGCAAACAGCCCGTTGATATCCTGGGTACTTTGTGTCCTGTTTCTGCTGCTAGGCCAGCCTGTAGGCAAGAGGTCTTTTATTTCTGAAAACATAAGGTTGCTTGGCAGATTTTCCAGAGCTTTTGACATTTCAGACTCTGAACCTGCTCATATTTATGTATAAGCTCTATGAAATCCACATTGTAGCATCTGCCTGCATGCCTCTCTTCTGGTTAGGAGATCGGGCCAAATTTTTATCCTCCATAGCTCCCTGGTATATTTAGCAATGAGATAAGTGTGGCTTTATCAAGCTTTCAGGAATAAAGCAATGCCACCGTTTAATTTAGCGTTTAATTACAATATCCTGCCTGACTGATAAGTTGCTGGGTGCTGCCCAAGTAAACTGAGTGGAAAAATGTCTGTTACTGTTTTGCCTTGGATTTCAAAGTTCATTTCCTTATGAGTTGTTCGCTTTAGCTTCAGGCTCACCGCTGGGGTTTGTACTGTTTGAAGAGCAAGAGTGGTGCAAACATTCAGGTCTCCGTGTACACCAAGGTTGGTGTCTGGACCTTACGCTTCCTTGGCTTCACTCTGCACCTCTGGCACTTCAGCAGCACCAGCCCCTTGGGTTCCGTAGATGTGAGAGCTTCCTGTGACTGCCATAGTGAATTACTATAAACTTAGTGGTTTAACACAACATGAATGTGTTATTTGACACATGTGGGTGTTAGAAATCCAACGTGCGTCTTACGAGGCTAAAATCAAGGTGCCAGCGGGGCTCCACTCCTTTTGGAAACTTCAGGGAAGAATCTACTTCCTGGTATTTTTCAGCTTCTAGAAACTCCTGCATTCCTTGACTCATGGACCCTTTCTCCAGCCTCAAGGAGCATCAGGGTGGGACGTTTGTGCCCCTATCTTAATTCAGGTGGATGCATAAGAAGAATCAATCCAAGATTGTGAACCAATCATCAATAAGTTAAAAATAAATAATTTTTTTTTAAAAGAGCATCACTCCAGCCTCTGCTTCCTTCATCACACATCCTTTTCTCACTCTTATCCTCCTGCTTTCCTTTTACAAAGACCCTAACAATTTTCTCAGGCCCTACCAGATAATTCTGGATGATCTCCTCATCTAAGGATCTTTATTTATCACAACTCCAAAGTCCCCTTTGTCATGAAGGAAACATAGCAATAGGTTCTAGGGATTACAGTGCAGTGGTTTTGGGGGAAAGAGCTTTATTCTACCTACCACACCTCCTGTGCGGGGCCAGCAGTTCCATTCAGAAGGCACTTTTGTGTCTCACTCCCCACTCTTGTTTGGGAATACTGGTCCAGCAGACTCTAATCTCTCTGCAACTTCAAACTCCCCTCCTGCTTGTTTTCTTTGACTAGTTTATGTTGCAGAGGAAAGAGTAGTGGTCATATCAGTTGTCATGACAACCCAGTGAGGTAGGTGCTCATTTTACATGTGATGAAAGTTATACACGAAGACACATACTTGGGATCTCACAACTTGTCAGTGATAGAGTTGGGGTTTGAAGCCAAGAGTCTGTGTTTTAACGGCCGAAGATAATGCCTGTTTGTCAAGTTGAGTTACTTCCACTGCCTCAAAAATGTCTGTAGCCTCTGCCCTGGAGTAAGAGACACCCCAACTCCCTTCAGCATTAAGCCTCAGCTCTGGATTTCGTCTCTTTGCACCTCCTCCGGGGCCCTCAGCATCATTTTTCGTTCTTGTTGTTGATTTCCCTTATCACCTTTATCTCATCCTCTCCAGCTTACAAATGTGCTCATCTGAAGCATATCTCCTCCAAAAGCACTCTTGCTTTTTCTGTGTCTCAGCGGATATCAGTCTTTGACTTTACCACATTCCTTGGAAGAAGAGTCTGTGACTGCCATTTCTTTACCGTGTTCCCTAGTTTGCTACAACCTAGTTTATGTGAGAAAGTTTCATTTATCCAATCTTTGTGCCGAATGTCACCAGGCTGGGTCACACATTCCATCTTGGAGCCTTTTCCTTTTGGTCTTCCCCAAACACTTGCAATCTCTTAGTTCTTCCCCCACTGGTTAGTCACCTCCATGATGGGTCTCCTCTCCGATCCTTTCTATCTCCTTTCTTAACGTCACCATCCCCAAGGATGCAGCCATCACTGCAGCCCTGGCGTCTATCCCAGGCTCGATTTCCAGGGCTGACCTTGAGTCATGCGGACCTGCTGCACCTCTTCCCCTGGAGTCCTGCCAACCATTCGAGTACAGAGTGTGACAGTGCGAGCTCGTTCATTCAGCAGGCTTGCTTGCCTGTTTCCCACATGCCAAGCGCTATGCTGTGAGTGAGATGTAGACTTCAGGGAGTCTGATGGGAGAGTGATGTGGGCGCATCACTGGGATGCAGTCTGGCATGATCAGCTGTAGACAGATATGTTTAGGAGTCCAGGGGAAGCACACCGGAGGGTCCTCCCTCTGCCTGATCAGAGTTCAGAGGGGCAATATTAGTCCACAGTGTAAGGGGGGAGGCAGGGGTGACTGGAGGGGCAGGAGAGAATGGTCCATGCAGAGGAGACTCTGGAGATCAGGGCACAGAGTTGGATATAGGGCTTCCCTGTGGCTCAGCTGGTGAAGAATCCATCTGCCATGTGGGAGACCTGGGTTCTATCCCTGGGGTGGGAATATCCCCTGGAGAAGGGAATGTCTACCCACTCCAGTATTTTTGGGCTTCCCTGGTGGCCCAGCTGGTGAAGAATCTTCCTGCAATGCGGGAGACCTGGGCTCCATCCCTGGGGTGGGAAGATCCCCTGGAGAAGGGAGTGGCTACCCACTCCAGTATTCTGGCCTGGAGAATTCCGTGGACTGTATGGCCTGTGGGGTCACAAAGAGTTGGACACAACTGAGCGGAGTTCACACTCACACACACAGTCCATGTCCCTGCATAAGAAAGTGTGCCCTCGGTTCCCCTTTCCTTCCCAACTTAACACATGGCCAGGCAGCTCAGGACCTGCGTGGATGCATGTGGGTATGGAGGAAGGATGTGTCACACGCGTGAGGCTGAGCATGCCCCGTGCCTCTCCGGACCAGTATTTCCAGATGAGCCCTCTCCCCGCCTCCCCGGCTGGACTGGAAAGCTCTCCAAGCTAAGACAGGCCTCGTCCGTCTCTGTGTCCCCCTGCCCCTCCAGCACCAGCTACACAAGAAGTGCTTAGTCAGTATCTCTGGAGTAAGGGAATGAATAATCCAGTGGAGGCTGTAACCGCTTTAGTCGCCTCTGGGGCATTGTAAGACATCATTAGTTAATGTGTGTGGAGAATTGTATGAGTCTTAATTATGAACATTATTCTATGTGCCAAGTGCCTGTGGCTTGCTTTCTGGGTCTGATGGGACAGCTGGGCCGGGAACAGAGTTCCCTGATGTCCACTCCTGGCTGCCTGTCCTGCCTGGAGAGCGTGGGCTGGGAGGTGCTGGAGGCAGTGGAGGAGACACCTTCCACAGAGCCCCTGCCCGGGAGTGTGGCTTGGCCAGGTGGAGGTCCCCCTGCAGCTCCAGGGACGAGGCATGGCTTGGAACCTCACCCTGATGGAGAAACAGAGGGCACATTGGTGCTTTGTTTGTTTCACTGGCCACTTTCCTAGTTGGTAGAAGAACAAATCCATGTGTCTTTCTCTATGACTCGGGACTTGATTAGGAGAAAAGTAACTTCAGGCCTCATGGAACTTTCCCCCTGCCTTATACTTTACCCAGTCTGAGTCCTTCCTGCTCTGCCAATCCCCTACACGAGAAACGCTGGGAAACTGACTCAGAGCAACACAGAGCCATCAGCAAAGTCCCAGAGTGTGTTGTGGTGACCTGGGCTTTTTCTGTCATGGTTGAATACCAGTGTTTTCTCTATTTGCTAATAAATCAGTGTATTATATGCAGAGTTAAATTTGTTTTCAAAATTCCTAATGGTGGGATGATCCTGGGGAAGAGGAGTTTGGGGTGTGTGTGTGTGTGTGTGTGTGTCAGAGACAGATGATTGAGATCTTGACACTGTGTGGGTCTGGACATTGGCCTCTTGACTTTTTATTAACCTTGCCCAATTTTTTTGGAGGAAAGCGTTCTTAACAGTACACGTTATCTTTTAACATGTTGTCTCTCTCTCTCTTTCTCTCTCACACACACACAACACTGCTCATAAACTCACTGGGATAAGAAGATCTATCTATAGGAAAGCGAATAGTACAAGACCATGATATCAATTAGCAGGTGGTTGGCACAGCTAAGTAATCAGGGAATTTATTTGCAGTGTCATGGGAATCACACAAAAGGCTGCCTGGGCAAGAAGACAGCTTCCTCGTGGATCTAAGCCAGGCTTGCCCTCTCTTGCCTCCTTCTCTGTTGTCACAGTGGCTCTCACCCAACACCTGGCTTCTTGCACTCTTATCCAGGCTTTAACTCTCACTGATACGTGTAACCGATGCCCAGACCCTCAAGGTGGATACCCTGAGTTATGCCAGTCTGTGTTACGTATATTTGGAGGACATATTTCTGCCTGTGTCATCGCTGGGGTCTGCAAATTCAAGTGTCAGCAGGGCCCAGTAGGGCCCAGCATAACTGACTGAGTCTCCTGGGTCAGGAGAAGGCAGCTTTCCGCCCCCACTATTTATTTATTTATTTGTCTGTGATGGGTCCCAGCTGTGTCACGTGGGACCTTTCATCAGCACGCGGGCATCTCTGATTGTGGGGCTCAGGCTTCTTTGACCCACAGCTCGTGCGATCTTAGTCCCCCGACCAGAGATTGAACCCACATCACCTACACTGGAAGGGGGATTTTAACTTCTGGACTACCAGGGAAGTCCCAGAAAGTATGTTCTGGTAAACTGAAACGTGCTTGACTTGCGGAAGAGAGCAAGGTTTTTTAGATTCTGGCTGATCAAAGCTCAAGCACTCGAGACAAGGAGAATTCAAGCCCAGGGTCTCCCGTGCACCAGTGATTCACATGTGAGTTATTCATGCAGATTCCCCAACTCCATAACATTGGCCTCTGAGTGATGGTTTTAAGCGGACACTGTGCAAACCAGACAAAACACATCCTGGAAATCTTACCTCCTGGCGTCCAATTTGCAACCTCTGATACTCAGCGTATGGGGGTGCAAAGAGTAGTAGCCCAAATGGAAGAGTGAGTGAAAGTCACTCAGTCGTATCCAACCTTTTGCGACCCAATGGACTATCCAGTCCATGGAAATCCCCAGGCCAGAATACTAGAGTGGGGAACCTTTCCCTTCTCCAGGGGATCTTCCCCACCCAGGACTCAAACCAGGCTCCCCTGCATTGTGAAAAGCCTTTTATATTGAAACCACTAGGAAAGGACTCAGTGGATGTAACTGGAACATAGCGGTATGAACACAGTCCTTGAAAAGGCTCTCTGCTCAGACACGAAGACTGGTCAGGTTGAGACGGGAAGGGGGCAGGGCACAACCTTTAAAAAAAATGACATCACCCAAGGACATGACACAAACCAATTAGGAGCAACTAGATCCAAGATGGCAGCTGGGTCATCCTCCACTAGACACTGAGCTGCAGTATATGCTCATTATAACATGTCAGCAAGCTAAATTACACACCCACAAGGGCCATGAAAGTAGGCTGTGGCCCTGGAAATCCCTGCCCCTTCCCCAAAATGCTCCTCCCCCTATTAACGTATGGAATTATTGTTGCTGTCGTTCAGTCTCCCAGTCATGTCCGACTCTTTGCAACCCCTGGAACTGTGGCATGTCAGGGGAAATTACACCCCCATATAAAAACTAACAGCCCCATACTCTGGTGCCCCTCTTGCCTTTGGAGCTGGCTCACATTCTGTCTGTGGAGGGTGTATCTCCCTGAATAAAGCTTCTTTCACTTTCCTCTGGTTTGCTCTTGAATTCTTTCCTGCATGAAGCCAAGAACCCATTCTTGGCGGTCGTCCTAGGGACTCGGATGCGATCTGGGGTGTGACCAGCCTCTCTCTCCCGATGCTTTTTCCTGCCAGACAGTCGCCTCAGAGCACTCAGTTTCATAAGACATCGTGTGCCGGGGTCCAGCCCTGGCAGGATCCAGGGAATTCGAAGCGGGGACAGCGTCGGCGAACCGGATACAATAGCTTTAATGAAATATTAATTAGAGATATAAAGAGTAATAGAATAAGGATAGCTCAGTAGGAAAATTCAGTAGAGAAAAGAGGCTGAATAACTTGGTTTACGTGGAAAACCAATAAAACTTCAAGACAAGAAGTTTGTGTCACCTACGTAGGCCACAGGCGTCCTTCTGTTCTCCTGAAGGAGAGGAGACACTAAGGCCTCCCGGTCAGATCTTAGAAGCCCAGGCATAATTAGTAGGCTTGATGAGCCTCCACAGTCCAGATGGGAATTCAGCCAGAAAGCGAGAGAAAGAATGACATGGGGAGACCAGTCTTTCTAGGAACTGATCCCATTCTTTATTCTTTTATACACAGAGATGTAATACAAAAGTCACGCGGGGTCAGCAGTCCTGACTTTTATCAAAATCAGGTGCTTCATACAAATGTATACAAAGCTCTTAGGGGTGTTACATCATCTTCTGGCCAGGGGGCCTGCTAACAACTTATGACCCTCTCCTTGTGACAGCGGTCAGTCAACCAGAACACTTATTTCCCCAGGGGTGATTCTGGCACCAAGCGGTAGTTCTTGCAGGGTTCTCTGCCCACAGAGCCAGAGATTTGAGCAGTGAATTCATCACTAGCTTGGGAAGCAGGGGATGTAAACAGCTCATGGAATGTTCAGAGTCTTGTCTGAAAACAGAGACATGATCATAGAGGTCTGGGGAGTGTTTCAAAAAGATGACGAGCCCACTGGTCTAGACTGCCCTCTGCCCAGAGTGAGCACTTTGGGTGACCAGCTGAGGGTGGGCCGAGAGGAGACCTCACTTACCTTCGGGCTCGCTGTAGCGCTTGACAGGTGAGGGCGTGTCTCTTCCTCCTGCAAAATCTCTTCTTCCTTTGAAGGTGTCCCCATTATATTTTGGGAGAAGGAAATGGCAACCCACTCCAGTATTCTTGCCTGGAGAATCCTGTGGACAGAGGAGCTTGGAGGGCTGCTTTTCATAGGGTCACACAGAGTCAGACACAACTGAAGTGACTTAGCAGCAGCAGCCTTATATTTTAGGTTTACATCCCCATTTTGGAAGAATTTACACAAAATATTATATATTTCTGACTTAAGGCATTAAAAAAAAAGACAATGAACTCTTCTGATTCTTGAACCAAGCTCAGCATGTGGAAGGCCCTGCACTTCTGGGTACGCGGAAAACAGGCTTATCACCAGAGGACCTGGGACGCATGACCCTTTTACTGATCATGAGTCCCCAAAGCCCATGTCTCCCAAGTATTTTTGACAATTCCACACAACTCAGCTTATCTTTAAAGAACAATTATGAGCTCTGGAGCTGTCCTTCTGGTGAAGTGAGTCACTAGCGTAAATTATGCAAAAATCTTAGTTTGAATGAAATGATTTGCCTTTTAGACATTCTTCCCTATTTTTGTGTGTCAAAAGCAACTGACAGCTTTTTACACATTCAGTGCAATTGGTTTGTTTGGCAAAATATATTCCCAAGTGGCTCAGTGGTAAAGAATCTGCCTGCCAATGCCAGAGGCACCAGAGACGTGGGTTCCATCTCTGGGTCAAGAAGATCCCCTGGAGAAGGAAACAGCAACCTGCTCCGCTGTTCTTGCCTGGAGAATCCCATGGACAGATGAACCCGGTGGACTATAGTCCATGGGGTCACACAGAGTTGGACACAACTCAAGTGACTTAGCATGCAAGCGTGCATATAGGTCCACAATGCTTATGCCGTTTCTGCCAGAGACTAGTCTCTCTACCTGCCTAGCATTAAAGATCAGGAAGCAGAATGTACCCTGGTTGAAAATGAAAGGAAAACCCCACGTCTAAGTGCTTTAAAACAGAAGTAAAAATGAAATAGCTCGTTTACATTGAACACTTGCCTCCTAAATACCAAAATGATGTACAGAGTTACCCTCATCTTTGGTGATACTCCTGGTTTCTCTAGAATGGATTTCTAAAGACTCAGAGGAAATTTTATGATGGCTCTGTCTCTGTGGTCAGGTTCTATCATCAATCTTGCATCAAGACATATATTATCTTGCATCATGAGATATTATTTATCTCTATAGCCTGGAACCTCATGGAAGGTAAGAATGAAAAAGTGTGGGCTTCCCTGGTGGTCCAGTGGTTAAGAGTCTGCCTTGCAATGCAGGGGATATGGGTTTGATCCCTGGTCTGGGAAGATCCCACCTGCCAGGGAGCAAATAAGCCCAGATGCCACAGCTACTGAGCCTGCACTCTGGAGCCTGCAAGCCGCAACTACTGAAGCCCATGTGCCCTAGAGGCTGTGCTCTGCAACAAGAGAAGCCACTGCAGAGAGATGGCCTCACACTGCAACAAAGACTAGCCCCTGCTCTCCGCAGCTAGGGAAGCCTGCAGTAATGAAGACCCAGCACGTCAAAAATAAGTATATAAGTAAGTAAAGGACTTCCTTGGTGGCTCAGCTGGTAAAGAATCCACCTGCCATGCAGGAGACCTGGGTTCTATCCCTAGGTTGGGAAGATTCCCTGGAGAAGGGAAAGGCTACCCACTCCAGTATTCTGGCCTGGAGAATTCCATGAACTACAGTCCATGGAGTTGAAAAGAGCGGGACACAACTGAGTGACTTTCACTTTGGACTTCCCTCATAGCTCAGTCGGTAAAGAATCTGCCTCCAATGCAGGAGACCTGGGTTCGATCCCTGGGTCAGGAAGATCCCATGGAGAAGGAAATGGCAACCCGATCCAGTATTCTTGCCTGGAAAATCCCATGGACAGAGGAGTCTGGTGGGCTACCGTCCATGGGGTCACAAGAGTCAGACATGACTTAGTGACTAAACCACCAAACCAAGTAAGTAAATCTTTAAAATTAAGTTATTATAAACTTATGGTGGCAATACGTGAGGTGTGTCAAACAGTGTACAGATGTATGTGTGTATATTGTATGTATGCTAACATATTACTGAAGGACACATTTTAATAAATAAAAATTTCTGTCATAAAAAAAAATCCCTTAATAGTAGTTTTCCTCATGAATGCCTCAGCCTTTTTCTGTCGTCACTGTTCACGGAGATGTCTGTCCCACTTCACACGGGGCTCCGAGTCTCCCGGTGAGGGTGATGGGAGCAAGGGAGGCAGCCTGAGACTCCCCCTTTGTTTGTATTTCCATTTCCTTACCACCCAAACATTCATTTGTTTTTCTGATGTAAAGGCGTAATGAGCACTCCTGCTACTACTTAAAACACGGGCAAGAAAAAAATATTTCCCTACTACCTCAGCCAGCCAAACACATTTGCTGGTGATATATTGTGCTCCAGTGGCTTTTCCTGATTAAAAGGTTCGGGGCTTTTACTGAAAGGCTGCAGCTGCCCACATTGCAGTGATTAGCATATAAACGCTCATGTCTGTCATGGGTGTGTATAATTGTGAAATATGCTACCTTCCAAATAGGACCATGCAGCAGACCGGGGTGCAGAATGTTATAGCATCTTATAGCAATGTAACATTTATGGTTGAATGATCTTTTCTGATAGAAGCAGGTATAATAATTTCCCTCGAATACTGTCAGGATAAACTTTCTTCGACTTGATCAACAGCCAGAAAGAAATGTTTTTGCTGGCATATGTGGGCCTTCTAAGCAATTTTCCCTACTAGTTTTCTTATACTTTTTGGAGTAGGAAATGGCAACCCACTCTAGTATTTTTGCCTGGATAATTCCACGGGCAGAGGAGCCTGGTGGGATACAATCCATGGGTAGAAGAGTCAGATGAGACTGAGCACATTCATATACTTTCAGCAAATGTGCTCTAAAAATTGTACCTGCTTGGACGGAGAAGGGTTTGAATATTTTTGACTGAATTAACTGATCAACTGACCAATTTGAGTGCTTGAAATCTGGATTTTTGACATCTAAAAAGGCACTCACTGGATCTTGCCTTAGTCTTATGTATCATCAGCCTAGAGACTGTGGGTGATGTCTCATCTCTCATGCAGCCACGATGATCCTGAAGGTTGGTTCTGCCTTTTTCACTGCTGCCTCTACAGTGTTTGGGACTTTTAAATGAACCTCTCGTTGACAGGATTCATGGCGTAGTGAACATTGAGAAGTAGGTGCTATTACCTCTGATGACCTTTCTTTCCCTCCGTGCTCACTGCCATGAACCGTGAGCTTGAGGTTCCTTGAAAAGTGGTGCTGTGCTGCCCCTTCACCGTTACTCAGCTCTGCCCACCTATTTACAGCATCACACTCACCAAGGTGCCTGTACCATGGAGATCTGCAGTTAACAAGGAGCAGAGACCTTAAGACAAAAGGATGAAAGTCAGATTGGTAGTGCTTCAGGCATCAACCAGCCTGATGTGTAGGTACCGATGAATGGTTTTGGATGTTGGTGTCTTCCTGGAGCCCTACAATCACACCAGATGTGATCAGCCAGTCACTATAGGACAAAAACTCACTTGTTGCATCACGAAACAGCTGGTTAAACGGCCCAGATGCAACGCGTGTGTACGCCTGCTCAGTTGTGTCTGAGTCCATGGACTGTAGCCCGCCAGGTTCTTCTGTCCATAGAATTTTCCAGGCAAGAATACTGGAGTGGGTTGCCATTTCCTCCTTCGGGGGATCTTCCCAATCCAGGGACTGAACCTGAGTCTCTGGTGCCTCCTGCATTGGCAGGTGGATTCTTTACCACTGTGCCATCAAATGAACTACCATTTTCAAATAACTATTTTCAATTATGGGCAAAGTGACACTTTCAAATTATGGAGGCATGGGATGGCCTGCATATTTTTTTATGAATAGCCGCCTTAACATATCTGATTCTAGGTTGCATTTTAATGATGGGTATCATTTCTGTTAGCAATGTTAGCCCATGTATTTTGGCCATTATGAAACATTTATTAGTTCTCTATAGATGCTATTACATGGATAATCACAGTGGTGTGACCACTCACCTAGAGCCAGACATCCTGGAATGTGAAGTCAAGTGGGCCTTAGGAAGCATCACTATGAACAAAGCTGGTAGAGGTGATGGAATCCCTATTCAGCTATTTCAAATCCTAAAAGATGATGCTGTGAAAGGGCTGCACTCAATATGCCAGCAAATTTGGAAAATTCAGCAGTGGCCACAGGACTGGAAAAGGTCAGTTTTCATTCCAATCCCAAGAAAGGCAATGCCAAAGAATGTTCAAACTCCCGCACAATTGGACTCATCTCGCATGCTAGTAAAGTAATGCTTAAAATTCTCCAAGCCAGGCTTTAGCAATATGCAAACCGTGAACTTCCAGAACTTCAAGTTGGTTTTAGAAAAGGCAGAGGAACCAGAGATCAAATTGCCAACATCCACTGGATCATCGAAAATGCAAGTGAGTTCCAGAAAAACATCTATTTCTGCTTTATTGACTATGCCAAGACCTTTAACAGTGTGGATCACAATAAACTGTAGAAAATGCTGAAAGAGATGGGCATATCAGACCACTTGACCTGCCTCTTGAGAAACCTATATGCAGGTCAGGAAGCAACAGTTAGAACTGGACATACAACAGACTGCTTCCAAATAGGAAAAGGAGTCTGTCAAGTCTGTATATTGTCACCCTAATTATTTAACTTATATGCAGAGTACATCTTGAGAAACTCTGGGCTGGAGGAAGCACAAACTGGAATCAAGACTGCTGGGAGAAATATCAATACCTCAGATATGCAGATGACACCACCCTTATGGCAGAAAGCGAAGATGAACTAAAGAGCCTCTTGATGAAAGTGAAAGAGGAGAGTGAAAAAGTTGGCTTAAAGCTCAACATTCAGAAAACGAAGATCATGGCATCTGGTCCCATCACTTCATGGCAAATAGATGGGGAAACAGTGTCAGACTTTATTTTTCTGGGCTCCAAAATCACTGCAGATGGTGATTGCAGCTATGAAATTAAAAGATGCTTACTCCTTGGAAGGAAAGTTATGACCAACCTAGACAGCATATTAACAAGCAGAGTCATTACTTTGCCAACAAAGGTCCGTATATTCAAGGCTATGGATTTTCCCAGTAGTCATGTATGAATGTGAGAGTTGGACTATAAAAAAAGCTGAGTGCCAAAGAATTGATGCTTTTGAACTGTGGTGTTGGAGAAGACTCTTGAGAGTCCCTTGGACTGCAAGGAGATCCAACAAGTCCATCCTAAGGGAAATCAGTCCTGGGTGTTCATTGGAAGGACTGATGTTGAAGCTGAAACTCCAATACTTTGGCCACCTGATGCAGAGAGCTGACTCATTGGAAAAGACCCTGATACCTGGAAAGACTGAGGGCAGGAGGAGAAGGGGATGACAGAGGATGAGATGGTTGGATGGCATCATTGACTCAATGGACATGGGTTTGGGTGGACTCCGGGAATTGTTGATGTACAGGGAAGCCTGGAGTGCTATGGTTCATGGGAGGCTGCAAAGGGTCAGACACGTCTGAGTGACTGAACTGAACTGAACTGAACTGAGATGCTATTCAGGGCTTCCCTGGTAACTAATCTGGGAAAGAATCTGCCTGCAAATGCAGGAGACTCCAGTTGAATTCCTAGGTTGGAATTCCTTGAGAAGGGATAGGCTACCCAATCCAGAATTCTTGGGTTCCCCTGGTGGCTCAGATGGTAAAGAACCTGCCTGCAATGCGGGAGTCCTGGGTTTGATCCCTGTGTCGGGAAGATCCCCTGGAGGAGGACATGGCAACCTGCTCAAGTATTCTTGCCTGGAGAATCCCTTGGACAAAAAAGACTGAGTGGCTGCAGTCCATGGGGTTGTGAAAAGCAGGATACAACCGAAGGACTAAGTACAGCACCGCCCAGATGCTGTTAATGGTTGAACCAAAATAAGCTATGCTACCTTTTTCATATTTGTAGCAATTTATTTCAAATATGTGTACTATGTGTTTTTAAATAAAAAATCCTAGAATTAGAT
The DNA here is from genome assembly GCF_029407905.1 of Bubalus kerabau. Lineage (NCBI taxonomy): Eukaryota > Metazoa > Chordata > Mammalia > Artiodactyla > Bovidae > Bubalus > Bubalus kerabau. The sequence goes on along the minus strand of NC_073633.1, from coordinate 104,493,919 downwards.
TCTACCGTGAGCAATACAGATTTTTAGAACAGTGGCTTAAGTAGAAGTTTGTTTCTCTCTTACAAAATGGAAGGCTAGAGATAGCATTTCAGAGCTAGTTTGATATCTCCATGAAATCATCTGTGATCCAGACTTCTATCAACTCACCATTCTACCTAGCATGAAGCTTCCATACTCATGATTTAAGATGACTGCTCTAGATTCAGTCATCACAAACTCATTCCATGAAGCAGAAGGAAGAGTGGAAGAAGGGTACACGTTATCACTTCAAAATATTTCTGGAGTGTCCCAACATGATTTCCAATTAAGTCTCACTAAGCAGAACTCTGTTACACACCAAATTAATTGATATCCACACTATGTTTCAGATGGGCTTTCCTTGTGGCTCAGCTGGTAAAGAATCCACCTGCAATGTGGGAGACCTGGGTTTGATCCCTGGGTCAGGAAGATCCTCTGGAGAAGGGAACACCTACCCACTCCAGTATTCTGGCCTGGAGAATTCCATGGATTGTATGGTCCATGGGGTCATGAAGAGTTGGACACGACTGAGTGACTTTCACTTCACTGTGTTTCAGACAAGCCTGGGAAACATATAGCTGAAAATACAATGTTCTCAGCAGCAATGTTCTTGGCTCAAAATGCAGATTGCACACAAAAGAAAAACATTATTACGTAAAGCATTCATTTTTTATTGCTGTGTAACAAATGAGCACAAGTTAGTGGCCTAAACAAATATCTATCTATTATTGCAGAATTTCTGTGAGTCAGAAGTCCAGGCATGGGTTAATTGAGTTCTCTACCTGGAGTCTCAAAGGCCTGAAATCAAGATATCTGCTGGGCTCATTCTTATTTGGATTCTCAACTAAGGAAGGATCTGTTTCAAATCTCTCTCAGGTTGTGGGCAGAATTCTTTCCTAACATCTACAGATTCACAGCTGTTTGCTTCTTCAAGCTGACCACACAGAAGTAGTTTCTAACCTCAGGGAAAATTAATCCTCTTTCAAAGGCTCATTGGATTAGTTCAAGCCCACCCAGGATAATCTCTCCTTTGACTAACTCAAAATCACTGATTATGGACTTAATGATCTGAAAAACTCCTGTCTCTCTGCCATATTCTGTTGATTAGAAGAAGGTCACAGGTGTTGCCTGCCCTCAGGGGGAAGGATTATACACCAAGTGACTCAGTGGGGTCATCCTAGGGTGTATCCACCATGGATAAGAAACAAGCAACTTTTGTTAATCACTTGTATATGATTGCCTTTTTTCTAATACAATCTTCCATTAAATAATGCCATGTCAGACCCAAAAAAGAGTCACAAGTGATATTACCTGGTGGATTTATGTGAGATGTTTCAGCAACTTATTGCTGTCTGAGCAAAATTTAGCAACTGTCAGTTAAATTAATGCATGCCATCTATTCAAAGAAGTAATTTATCTTATCATTTCAACCCATGTTCCTAGTATTTTATAAAATGAATACTTTTTCTGGTTTGTTATTTCATAATGAGGTCTGTCTAGTCAAGGCTATGGTTTTTCCAGTAGTCATGTATGGATGTGAGAGCTGGACTATAAAAAAAGCTGAATGCCAAAGAATTGATGCTTTTGAACTGTGGTGTTGGAGAAGACTCTTGAGAGTCCCTTGGACTGCAAGGAGATCCAACCAGTCCATCCTAGAGGAGATCAGTCCTGGGTGTTCATTGGAGGGACTGATTTTGAAGCTGAAACTCCAATACTTTGGCCACCTGATGGGAAGAACTGACTCATTTGAAAAGACCCTGATGCTGGGAAAGATTGAGGGCAGGAGGAGAAAGGGGATGACAGAGATGGTTGGATGGCATCACCAACTCGATGGACATGTGTCGGGGTCCAGCCCCAGTGGATCCAGGGAATTCGAAGCGGGGACGGCATCAGCGAGGATCAGGAAACAATTGCTTAATTAAATGTTAATTAAGGATATAAAGAGTGGTTAAATAAGGATAGCTCAGTGAGGAAATTCAGTGGAGAAAAGAGGCTGAATAATTCAGCCAGAAGGTGAGAGAAAGAACGACATGGGGAGATCAAGCTTCAGTGAACAAGGCCCGCACTTTATTTTCCAAAGTAGTTGTTATACCTTAAGTTATGCATAGAGGATAATGGGAGAAGGGGTAGAGTCATGCAGTAAGCCAGGTTTTCTTCCTACAGACTTATCATATGCAAAAGTTTAGGTGATTTGCATCATCTTCTGGCCCGGAGGCCTGTTAACATTTTAAGACCCTTTCTTCAGAAAACATATTTTTCTCTAAAGGCCACCCTCCAAAAGCATTAGATAAAGTTGCATTCCTACAGGGCAAAGGTGTGGTGGGCTATAACAAGAAAAAGAATTAACTCAAGGGTCCCAGGTTACAAACATTAAAGCTACTACTTACACCAATTATATTAATCAATACACTGCCAGGGACACAGCGGGTAAAGGATATGGAGACTTAGCAGCAAACATTGGCCCAACAAGTGAAAAACCCTTCACCAATACAATTTCTAATCAATCTTTTAACTGCTCAAAGGAATCTGTATTTAGACAGTTTAGAACATCTCATGCCTCTCACAGTTGGGAGGCTCTGAACAATCACATGTGGCTGGAAAAACCTATTCAGGCATGCTAGAGGACTTCCAAAGGAGTTTGTAGGTTGAAACACTGTCACACCCAGGAATTATTAACTGGAGCTATAAGTTAACTCTTTTTTTTTTTTCAGAGAGAGGTAGTGGGGGACAGCCCCCTGTAAAGTCAGAGGTGTAGGTGAGAGCACAAAGCAGAAAGTAGGCAGACTCTGGTTTTGGGGGTAGATGCTCGAGACTTTCCAGGGGGGACTCCTGAGGCTCGATCCCGCCTTTGCGTATGCCGAGTCTCCCTCCTCATGACCTTTGCCACGGGCGGAGCTCCTGCTCCTAGCATCTCCCCCTTTCTTATTTCTTAAAACAGCCAGATGCAGCTCAGTCGCGAGCTTCTGAATGTTCTACTGAAGAATCCTGACAATACAAGGAAGAATGCCTAGGTTTGGGTGGACTCTGGGAGTTGGTGATGGACAGGGAGGCCTGGCGTGCTGCAGTTCATGGGGTCGCAAAGAGTCGGACATGGCTGAGCGACTGAACTGAACTGAACTGAATGAAGTTAAACACCATTTGCTTAAACAAAGTGCATATTATAAAAGTGACAATTCATCATTCCATCAAAAAATTATAATTGCAAAGTAAGAATCTCAATGTTAAAAGAATTTGAGAAACACTAGCCTTCGCAATACAGATGAATTCTTCAGTAAAAGTGGGAGTGGGTAGGAGTCCAACTCTTTTCATCAAAGGAAGTCTTTTAATAACTCTTTCATTTAAAGATGGTTATTTAATGTGATTGCTATACCTGAAATAATAAGGCAGGCATTAGAATAAATAGTGATATGTAGTATAAGATAAATAACCTTCATACATGCACAGATCTCCTGATTCATGTCTCAACTCAATAAGAACATGTAATAAAGAGGGGAATTGGATTGACATATCTACACTATAAAATAGATAACTAACTGGGAACATACTATGTAGCACAGGGGTCTCTACTCAGGGCTCTGTGGGGATCTAAATGGGAAGGAAATCCAAAAAAGAGGGGATATTTGTGTATGTATAGCTGGTGTGGAGCTTCCCTGGTAGCTCAGCTGGTAAAGAATCTGCCTGCAATGCAGGAGACCCTGGTTGGATTCCTGGGTCATGAAGATTCCCTGGAGAAGGGATAGGCTACCCACTCCGGTATTCTTGGGCTTCTCTGGTGGCTTGGAAGGCAAAAAATAGCCTGCAAATTGGGAGACCTGGGTTCAATCCCTGGAAGGGAAGATCCCCTGGAGGAGGGCATGGCAACCCACTCCAGTACTCTTTCCTGGAGAATCCCATGGACAGAGGAGCCTGGTGGGCTATAGACCATGGGGTCGCAAAGAGTCAGACAGGACTGAGTGACTAAGCAGTATGCATAGCTGGTTCACCTTGCTGTACAGTAGAGACTCACAGGACATTGTAAAGCAATACAGCACATGTAAAGTGTGCTCCAATAGAAATTAATAAAATGTTTTAATAGATATTGTATAAAAGGAAAAGGAAAATTCACCTGAGCTGAGACTATAGATATGTAAAAGTTTGGATATTAATGATCATGTGCTTAATCAATAGAGAAGCTTTCTAAGAGGCTTTCCATTTGCTTTATAAGTCTATTAGTTCTGGTTATCTGTTTTTTCAGACCTTAGGAAAGAAGTAATGGAAAGAAATGGATTGCCAGACAGGGAACCCCAAGAGTGCCAAGAGATGACCTCTTTGGGGAAGACAGAACAAATACAAAAAGAAAACCAGAAGTTTAAAAAGCATAGAATTGTGAGGCCGTTTATCCAGGGATGTGTGGTAAAGTGTGTTACTAAAAGAATCTTTGTAAATTTGACACACTGCACAAGGAATCATAATGATAACCTTGGGTTATCAAAAGTACTTAACACCTTCTTTAAAAGTTTTCAAAGATAAACCCTTTCCCCCACATCTTTTCAACAAGGTTATAATGAAGTGATGGCAGTAAATTGCACAACAGAAGAGAAACACAATAGACCCTCAACGATGCCAGTTATTGTCTATAACGAGCTCTTATTATTTATAACTGTCACCATTGTTATGGCTATTATTGCTCTTTCTTGGCTTGCTTCAGCCTGAACCTCAGTCCTAACCTCTTCTATTCTGTAGCAGTGTATTCACATTTCATTTCTAAGTCACAATTGACCCAGGAGTTTTATAGCAGGTTTGGTCCATATTGCCTCAGCAAGGTTCTCATTCTCCTATTTCATAGATGAAAGGCTTGCAGGTGGAATATTCTGGATGTGGGGCCAAACTACTTCAATTCAAGGGCCTTGTGTGATCTCATTATTAAGGCTGCTTGGTGATTGAACTCTTATTTTTCCAGGTATGGCGCGGCTCCATGGGCAGACACACAATTCAACAAATCAGTGCTCAAGGACAATGGGTTGCCATGGAAGCTGATATTACAATGACCAAAGTCATCTAGCTCGAGGCCACTGACACATTAATGAAATGTTTTGGCAGTTAGCATGCTCTGGGGATGTGTGTGAATGCAAGGCTCTGTGTGTTCTCTAACATTTAGCACAAGAGTCTCATTTTAAGGTAGCTGCTTCTGTACATCACCATTTGAGATAAAATAAAAATAGATATTTTCATTGTGTATATTTTTTTTAAAGAAAAAGAAAGCTGATATTGCCAATGCATTACTTTATTGTTCTTATTATATATCCTGTGGGTTTAAGAATAATGGTTCCATTAGAGTTTTATGCATCTCCTGAACCAGGGAATGGTCAATTATTGGCAACAATCACATTCCCCACACCTCCCTAATGGCTGGTGGCCCACACTGTAAATTAAGTAGAAAGCGTAGAACAAGCAGAAAACGTGGACCCCTGCTTTGGCTAATTTAAAAGGTGTTTCATAACATTAGCCCTGTGTGCAGAGATCCCTGCCATTTGCCATGGTACCACAGGAATATGTGTAGAGCACAGGTTTCAGGTGTGGGTGCTGCCTTCTTAGACAGTCATTTGCTATCTGGATGGTGATCAGGATACTGGAGGTTGTGTGGAAACCATATTTAATAACTAAATGAGTGATTGAAGGGAATGGGGTGATTTTGCTTGGAGAAAGGGCCATTTGGGGAAGAGAATAGCTGTCTTTGAATATCTAAAAGCTTGTGGAGAGGAGGTGACAGGTTTTGCTTTAAGGGGTCCTAATGAGAGACATGGAGAAGCAAATAGCAACCCACTCCACTACTCTTGCCTGAAAAATCTCATGGACAGAGGAGTTTGGTGGGCTTGAGTCCCAAGGGTCACAAAGAGTTGGACATGACTGAGCAACTGAGCAGAGAGAGTGAATGAGAGACATGGTTAAAGATGGCTGATGTTCAGACTCCATACAAGAAGGAGCATTAAAATAATTAGAGCTGGCTGTGAAACTCCAGTACTTTGGCCACCTCATGCGAAGAGTTAACTCATTGGAAAAGACTCTGATGCTGGAAGGGATTGGGGGCAGGAGGAGAAGGGGACAACAGAGGATGAGATGGCTGGATGGCATCACTGACTGGATGGATGTGAGTTTGACTGAACTCCGGAAGTTGGTGATGGACAGGGAGGCCTGGCATGCTGCAATTCATGGGGTCTCAAAGAGTCGGACATGACTGAGCAACTAAACTGAACTGAACTGAACAAGGAAATCATCTTCTTTTCAAACAACTTGTGTTCTTTTCCAGAAATGTTCAAACAAACCCTGATAGATGTGGTTGCAAAGAGGTTTATTGTGTGGCAGGTGACTTAGGTGAGAAGATATCTTAAGCTCCTTCAGTCTCAGGATTAACTTGATTTCCTCCACGTCCCTGTGGTTTTACTTTTGCTTCATATTCTTTCATGGAAGGAAATTGGAGCAAAGAAACAGATAGGAATGACAATATCTCTTCATTCAAGTCATGATTGTGCATCTGACATGTGCAAGCCACCTTCTTGGGGGAGAAAGGCATGAAGACCCCCACGCTTGGTTCTCCATCATGATACTGGAGGTAGCGTTTTGTGCATTGCTTAGTGAAAGAGAGGTCAATAAAAGAATAAATTGGGAGACTTCCCTGGGGCTCCAGTGGTTAAGACTTCACCTTCTGATGCAGGGTGTGTGGGTTTGGACTATGGTTGGGGAGCTAAGATCCCACAGGCCTCATGGTCAAAAAACCAAAACAGAAAACAGAAGTAGTGTTGCAACAAATTCAACAGAAACTTAAAAAATGTGGTCCATGTGAAAAAAAAAAAAAAAAAAAGGAATAAGTTGGGATGATAACAAATGGTCCCAGAGGGTTCAGACCAGGAGAGCTTTTGCTTCCTGCCACACAGTATGATTGAGCTTCCCCAGTGGCTCAGACCCTAAAGAATCCATCTGCAATGTGGGAGACCTGGGTCGATCCCTGGGTTGGGTAGATCCACTGGAGGAGGTCATGGCAATCCACTCCACTATTCTTGTCTGGAGAATCCCCAAGGACAGAGGAGCCTGGTGGGCTACAATCCACAGGGTCACAAAGGACTGAGCCATGAAGCACATTCAGCATATAGTAAAATTGACTGCTCATTGTAGCAGGGAGTCACCAGCTCTGTTTTATGACCCCCTACTTGGGTGATAAAGAGAAGCAGAAGATATTAAGAAGAGGGGGCAAGAATACACAGGAGAACTATACAAAAAAGATCTTCACCACCCAGATAAACATGATGGTGTGATCACTCACCTAGAGCCAGACACCTTGGAGTGTGAAGTCAAGTGGGCCTTAGGAAGCATCATTATGAAAAAAGCTAGTGGAGGTGATGGAATTCCAGTTGAACTGTTTCAAATCCTAAAAGATGATGCTGTGAAAGTGTTGCACTCAATATGCCAGCAAATTTGGAAAACTCAGCAGTGGCCACAGGACTGGAAAAGGTCAGTTTTCATTCCAATCCCAAAGAAAGGCAATGCCAAAGAATGTTCACACTACTGCACAGTTGCACTCATCCCACACACTAGTAAAGTAATGCAAAAAATTCTCCAAGCCAGGCCTCAACAGTTCATGAATTGTGAATTTCAAGATGTTCAAGCTGGTTTCAGAAAAGGCAGAGGAACCACGAATCAAATTGCCAACATTGATTGGATCGTTGAAAAAGCAAGAGACTTCCAGAAAAACATCTACTTCTGCTTTATTGACTACACCAAAGCCTTTGACTGTATGGATCACAACAAACTGTGGAAAATTCTTCAAGAGATGGGAATATCAGACCACCTCACCTGCCTCTTGAGAAATCTGTATGCAGGTCAGGAAGCAACAGTTAGAATAGTTAGATGGAACAGTTAGAACAGTTCCATGTCCGACAGTTAGTTGGACATGGAACAACAGACTGGTTCCAAATCGGGAAAGCAGTACATCAAGGCTGTATATTGTCATTCTGCTTATTTAACTTATATGCAGAGTACATCATGAGAAATGCTGGGCTGGATGAAGCATAAGTTGTAATCAAGATTGCTGGGAGAAATATCAATAACCTCAGATATGCAGATGACACCACCCTTATGGCAGAAAGTGAAGAAGAACTAAAGAGCCTCTTGAGGAAAGTGAAAGAGGAGAGTGAAAAAGTTGGCTTAAAACTCAACATTCAGAAAACGAAGATCATGGCATCTGGTCCCATCACTTCATGGCAAATAAATGGGGAAACAGTGGAAACAGTGTCAGACTTTATTTTTCTGGGCTCCAAAATCACTGCAGATGGTGACTGCAGCCATGAAACTAAAAGACGCTACTCCTTGAAAGGACAGTTATGACCAACCTAGATAGCATATTAAAAAGCAGAGACATTACTTTGCCAACAAAGGTCTGTCTAGTCAAGGCTATGGTTTTTCCAGTAGTCATGTATGGATGTGAGAGTTGGACTATAAAGAAAGCTGAGCGCCAAAGAATTGATGCTTTTGAACTGTGGTGTTGGAGAAGACTCTTGAGAGTCCCTTGGACTGCAAGGAGATCCAACCAGTCCATCCTAGAGGAGATCAGTCCTGGGAAGGGCTAATGTTGAAGCTGAAACTCCAATTTTTTGGCCACCTCATGCGAAGAGCTGACTCATTTGAAAAGACCCTGATGCTGGGAAAGATTGAGGGCAGAAGGAGAAGGGGACTTCATGGCAAATAGATGGGGAAACAGTGGAAACAGTGACAGACTTTTTTTTAAGGGGGGCCTCCAAAATCACTGCAGATGATGACTGAAGCCATGAAATTAAAAGATGTTTGCTCCTTGGAAGAAAAGTTATGACCAACCTAGATAGAATATTAAAAAGCAGAGATATTACTTTGCCAACAAAAGTCCGTCTAGTCAAGCTATGGGTTTTCCAGTGGTCATGTATGGATGTGAGAGTTGGACTGTGAAGAAAGCTGAGCGCCGAAGAATGGATGCTTTTGAACTGTGGTGTTGGAGAAGTCTCTTGAGAGTCCCTTGGACTGCAAGGAGATCCTACCTGTCCATCCTAAAGGAAATTAGTCCTGAATATTCATTGGAAGGACTGATGCTGAAGCTAAAACTCCAATATTTTGGCCACCTAATGGAAGAACTGACTCACTAGAAAAGACCCTGATGCTGGGAAAGATCGAAGGTGGGAGGAGAAGGGGACGACAGAGGATGAGATGGTTGGATGGCATCACTAACTCAATGGACATGAGTTTGAGTGAACTCTGGGAATTGGTGATGGACAGGGAGGCCTGGCATGCTGCAGTACATGGGGTTGCAAAGAGTCAGACACAACTGAGCAACTGAATTGAACTTAACTGAGCTTGGGTTTAGTTTGGTGCTTTTGGTTGAATCTTTTAGAAAATTGTGGTTGTAAAGCATTTTAGAATGCATCCTCTCAGTTCATTCCAATTTCAAACTTTTGGGGGATCTTAGGGCAGATTTGTTTTAATCAGCAAGTTGATTCCAGTATGCCTTTCCTGCTGAGCTGGTGTAATTAAAGGGGTCAGGGTTCACTTGTACAAGAAGATGGTAAAAACAGCAGTTCTGTTCTGCCGATCAAGAGGTATGTTGCTAAGTAACTTTGACTTCACATGTATGAAATCTCCATCTGTGGCCTCAGGCCAAGTGCTCTGTGAACACTCACTGGACTCACCAAATATGAGTTGGCAGAAAGGATGTGTTCAGAGGCTACTTCCGTGTTGCAAGTTCAGACTCATTGATACATAATTGGCTTAGCAATTTTATGTTTGGGCTCCAAGGAAGCACTCTCTCTGGTGTGATGTGGCAATTAGAAAGTGGAACTGCACTGTGTCTAACTCTGTGTTCCAGTCCTCATTTGTCTGGTTAACTTCTGGAAATTACAAGAATTTCTAGGGGCATCAAAAAAATTATTCTACAGCATTTTCTTACATTCATTCACTTTAACTTTGAAAAACAATGCATTTTACACAGACTATTTTGGGAGCTTGAGGAACTGCAAAATATTAGTACAAATTAGACAATTCCTGCTTGGGGTCTAGAAGAAAAAAAAGGATATTAATTGAGGGGTTATTAGGAGAATTGTATTGGACAGCAGGAAAGCATGAAAGGAACAGTAGCATCCCCCTGTTCCTATGACTTCTTTTGAATGGAAGAGAAGAGAAACGCGAAATTGGTCAATGTTTTTTGTGTCTGCTTATTCTCTTGGGAGAGGGACCGAGGAGAAAGGCTGCATGCCCTCCCCACATTGTTGTTGTTGTTGCTTAGTTGCTAAGTGATGTGTGATTGTTTGCAACCCCGTGGACTGCAGCACACCAGGCTCCTCTGTCCTCCACTATCTCCCAGAGCTTGCTAAAAATTCATGTCATTGAGTCACTGAGGCCATCTAACCATTGCATTCTCTTTTGCCCCCTTCTCCTCTTGCCCTCAGACTTTCCCCACTTCAAGGTTTTTTTCAGTGAGTTGGCTCTTCACATCAGGTGACCAAAGTGTTGGAGCTTCAGTTTCAGCAACAGTCCTTCCAATAAATATTCATGTTTTTAGCTGCCTGCATACCCCAGGAAGCCACAGATACCGTGTGTAATAATAGCATGTTGCAAGTGTCCTTGGTCCCTGTCGAGAAGAAGGAAGTGTGGCAAAGGAGGAGCTCTGCAGCCCTGGGCTATTTGAACCTTGGCTGCCTTTCTGCGCCCGTGGGGCATACTTTCCCCCTTGGCACTGCCAGACTCTTTCTTTGTGGGTTGATTTAGGCAGCTCATGGTAGTTGTCCAAACCAAAGTCAGCTCATGTCAATCTGGTTTCATTTTCAGCTTTGTGTGAAGCCATTCCCTTCATTATTTTTGACACATGATCTTAGATGAGATCCATATGTTTATTAATTCCAAGCAAAATCCAGTGGAAATCAGATCCAGGCAATTTATGACTCCTCAAACCCTGGAAAGATTATGGAAATCTTTTAATAATAAAATACAATATGCAGTCCTTCTAAAATTTTTGCTCACTTATCTTCATAATCATAAATTATTTCATACCTAATTACAAATAGGCAGGCTGAATAATTGTCTTCATTGAGGGATGTTTGACACTGAGAAAATACGGCCTGATTTTATAAACTTTTTAATGCTCAGACTATAAATATGTCACAGCTAAGGAGTACTGCATCTTTAAGTGTATTAAAGTCACTCTTGTGTAACCAAACATAATGGGATTTTTAAATGAATTATAACTAAAGTAGTTAATAAACAACTTTTTAAACTTTCAACATGTGTAAAGCTATTTGAGACTGTTCATTTCATATCAAATGCCCCCCAAATATATTTCATCTTGGCCATTTGGCAAAAAGGTTATATTGGTGGGAGCTCTTTTGAGATATAGACTGAATAGAAAGAAAATAGTTTGATAGGAAATTTAATACTTGTTCTCCCTTCATATGTGCAAGGAATCATATCCATGAGGTCTTAGAGCATTATGTACTTTGGGAAGAGTTTTGGACGGAGAGGAGTGCATGTGCATTTAATTTAGGAAAAGGATTCTTCACCTGTATTCTGGGGCCTGGGAAATGAAGTACTGAACTTGTGAAAACATGAGCTCTTCTGCGTGAGATCTCAACTCATACCCTGAACTGGCTGGCCCACTCCTGGAAGGAAAGCTGCATCTTCAGTCAGCCCTTCACCCCCTGCCCTGTGTGTCTTATTTTGTAAATGGATATGAGAGTTGGACTGTGAAGAAAGCTGAGCGCCAAAGAATTGGTGCTTTTGAACTGTGGTGTTGGAGAAGACTCTTGAGAGTCCCTTGGACTGCAAGGAGATCCAACCAGTCCATCCTAAAGATCAGCCCTGGGTGTTCATTGGAAGGACTGATGCTGAGGCTGAATCTCCAATACTTTGGCCACCTCATGTGAAGAGCTGACTCATTTGAAAATACCCTGATGCTGGGAAAGACTGAGGGCAGGAGGAGAATGGGACAACAGAGAATGAGATGGTTGGATGGCATCACCGACTCAATGGACATGGGTTTGGGTGAACTCCGGGAGTTGGTGATGGACAGGGAGGCCTGGCGTGCTGCGATTCATGGGGTCACAAAGAGACGGACACGACTGAGTGACTGAATTGAACTGAACTGAACTGAACTGAATCTTGTGACAGACTGCAATGGCTGGTTTATATACTGTTTAAATGGATACTGAGTTTGACTTGTAAATTCCAGCAGAGGAAAATTTTTTACCTACTTTGATCACCATTGTTTCCTAGGAAATAATAGGCGTTTAAAGAGTGTTGTTTGAAGGAAGGAAGGAGCAAGCATTTATTGAAGTCTTGCTTATTAGAGTTTGGAAATACAAGGACAAGCCAAGGAACCTAATCTCTAGAAGTGCTTCCCTGGTGGCTCAAACAATAAAGAATCTGTCTGCAACGTGGGAGACCTGGGTTCAATGCCTGGGTTGGGAAGATCCCCTGGAGGAGGGCTTGGCAGCTCACTCCAGTATTCTTGCCTGTGAATTCCTTGGACAGAGGAGCCTGACGAGCTGCAGTCCATGGGGTCACAAAGAGTCGGACAAGACTGAGAGACTGAAGGACACACTGTCTTTAGAAGACAGGACCAGTCAGTTCAGTCCAGTCACTCAGTCGTGTCTGACTCTTTTTGACCCCATGGACTGCAGCACGCAAGCTCTCCTTGTCTGAAGCTTACTCAAACTCATGTCCATTGAGTTGGTGATGCCATCCAACCCTCTCATCCTCTGTCATCCCCTTATCCTCCCACCTTCAAACTTTCCCAGCATCAGGGTCTTTTCTAGTGAGTCAGTTCTTTGCATCAGGTGGCCAGAGTATTGGAGTTTCAGCTTCAGCATCAGTCCTTCCAATGAACACCCAGGACTGATTTCCTTTAGGATGGACTGGTTGGATCTCCTTGCAGTCCAAGTGACTCTCAAGAGTCTTCTCCAACAAGAAGACAGGATGGTTTCCACCAATTTGTAAATCTTGAAAGGAAAAGGCTGCTAATCCAGTCATTATTTTCTGTTTTGGTGCTTGACAGGCAGTGACATGACTTAGTTTAAGACCTACCAGAGAGTCCAGGCACAGCATTCTTGACCTAATTTTCCCAGGCTGTGTTGAACAGTCTTAGGGTCTGATTCAAACATATCAGGTGGAATGACTCTATCATCCCAAATTTATGGGAAACTCCTACACTGTAAAGTTCTGTGGATAGTGGAGAGAATTATCTGCCTCCATCTGAAGACAGACGGACAGACAGATGTGTTAGCCATCTGCATCAAAGCTTAGCAAGTGACATGAGGGATAGTACAAATGACCCTGCTAGGGAATCTCTGTATAGTACCTGAGCCCTGGTCTCAGAATTGAGAGATTTCTATCAAATTCATTGCAAAGCCGGTAACTGAGGCCCCTGGTTTGTGTCCATCTAATTAACATACAGCTGACCTTTGAACATCGCAGAGGTTAGCAGGGCCAACTCTCTGCACAGTGGAAAATCCACATAGAATTTCCCAGTTGGCCTTCTAGCTACCTGATTCTTCCATATTCGTGGTTCCGCATTCATAGATTCAACCGACTGCAGATTGTGTAGTACTGTAGTTTTACTGTTAAAAACAAAATCCATGTGTAAGTGGACACTCACAGCTCCAACCAGTGTTGTTCAAGGTATTGAGCAAGGATCAGCTGTATTCCACACCCAGACCAGGGCCTTGGTGATAATCTGTGTGGATTCTAGGCCAGGTGAGAAGAAGTTGTTGAGTGTGGGCAGTCCACATGTCTCAGCTGTGACTCCAGTAAGCTAATAAACTCCATCCTAAAATGAATGAGAAAATCCCAGGCCCTCAAGCACCATTCTGCTCCAACAATGAGAAATGCATGACCACAGGAAGCAAAAACTTCTCTATCACCAGGAACTTATTATAACAATTTGAAAAGAAAAAAAAAATTCTTTTTCTGTCCCTCCTTTGATGCTATATCTACGTTCAGAGAGAGTGTACATGGGTATACATGGGTGGCCAGTAAATAATTCTACAAGGTAGTTGATAGCTAAAAATCTCAGTGAATAAAGGAAATTCTAACTGAGGCAATGGCTACCCATTCCAGTATTCTTGCCTGGAAAATCTCACAGTCCATGGGGTTGCAGAAAGTCGGGCATGGCTGAGCTCATGCACATACACACACACACACACACCCACACACACTGAAGCAAAAGAGATATATATATATATTACCTTTCTCACTTCCTCTGCCTCTTGTTATATAAAAACCAGATTTGTCTTATTGGCCAGTGATATTTTCTTCTCATCATCAGTATCAGGAAATGTAAAACAGAGGAGGACTGGGTCTCAGGGTCCCACGCTTTTAACTTTGTCTATCTGATATCACTTCTGGGAGTGTGTTTATGCTAAGAATAAAATTCATCGTTTGGCTCAGATGGTGGTGGGAGAGAGTGCTTCACTCAATTATTTGAGATCCTAGGTTGCTATTATGGATTAAAGAAATATTGCAAAACAGAGCAGAACTAAACAAGCAGGGAAGGTGGTACCGGACAGGATGGTTTTCTGCTGGTTTATTTCAGTGAAGGGCGCCATGGGGACCTTTCTTTATACAGGAGAATTTTGCTTAAAAATATACACCTTCCTTTTCCCTCCCACTGACTTTGCCCTGTTATCTCATCTACTCATTTCCAATACAGTTGATTGCCTGCTGCTGCTATGCTCCAGGAAAAGCTGGAGACCTCTGTAGATTTCTCCTGCCTTATTTATGATCGCAGGAGCCTAGACAGAAAGAGGCTGTCAGATTTATCAGGGAGAAATCAAGAAGAGTTTATTTTAGGCCAGAAAGAATGCAAAAGTCTTTTTTAAAATTTAAGAACCAAGTATTCTCTTATTTTAAAACTCAGTGGGTAAGAAGTGATGTGAATGGAATTCAGTAGGTTAGCAGAAGTGAGCACAGCTGAAGAAGACCTTGTACCAGCTATTATCACTTTTATACATGTGTGCACACATCCACACTCAGGAAGTGAGGCATGTACATCATGACAGCAAGCACTTCCGTAATAACTCTGAACCCTTGGTTAAGTCACAGGAAGCTCCTTTGGGGTGCGTATTTTACTTAAAGTTGATCATTCATATTTTTCATAATTCACCATATGTATATATGTATACACACACACACACATATATATACACACATCTAATGCAAGAAGAAATTCTGGCAGAGGTGGGAATGATTCTGGGCAATTGGTTTCCATAAGAGGCCTTCATTCCTCTAGGAGAATCCCTGGACAAAAGATTCTGCATGTTTCTTTTCCATGAGCATGGTGTGGAGGGCAAGCTACTTCACTGTCCTCTGCCAAAGCCTCACCCCTGTGAGATGGGAGTCTCCTCCTTGCTGCCTCTGGGGCACAGTGGTGCCCACTGAATTAGTCAAACAAGCTGCCTTCACCCCAAGTACAGTGTCAGGGTTAAGAGGGTGAAATCTACACCCAGAGTACTGGCTCCAAATCCCCAGCTTTACCACTTCTTGGCAGCCAGCCAGGAGCACCTGTACAATAAGAGCTGATAATAGGTGTATCTGGAACGCAGCAAACACTTCATGGCTGATGTGATATTACTATTATGCATCCATTCATCCATTTCTAAAATCAATAAACAGGCAGAGCGCCAGCTGTGTTCCAGGTCCTGTGGTAGGACCTACATTCTACACAGATTTTACTTTGGTGTGAGGAGACAATGTAAAAAACGGAAATGTTTTAAAGACAATTCCAGATCATTACATGTGCCAGGGATGTCATAGGTGTGATGAGAAGCAGGTAAACGGTAATTACAGAGAGTAAGTAGTGAGGATTCCTTTGGATCAAGGTGCTCCGTGGGTCCCTTCCAAGGCCTCAGACTTGCTTCAGGGTGAAGTTGTGCACTCTTCTTTCTGAGGGGCTCCCCAGAAGCTGTGCCTGCTTTACAGACTCTGGACAGGAGATACATGAGGAACCACTTCATTACAGTAAGAAGCGATCAGCCATGTAGACTCAGGGGAAGTGCCATCCAAGCACAGGGGGCCAACTGTGAAAAAGGCAGCGAAGAGGTCAGCAGACTCAAGGGGTGTAAAACAGGTCCGTGGGGCTGGGATCTATTGAGGTGGACAGTGGTCAGGCCCTGTAGGGACTCGTCACTTAGGTAAGGCCCTTGGGTTCACTCTAGGTGGGGATTATAGGTTGGATTGGGCCACCTCAGTGCCCCAAAGACATGTTGAAATCCTTATCCAGTACCTAAGAATGTGCCCTCATTTGGACATGGAGTCTTTGCAGAGATGATTGAGTTAAAATGAGAGTATCGGGTAGACCGGAAACCAGAATAGCTTGTGTCCTTATAAGAGGGGAAGACGGGACACAGGGACAAGAAAGCACAGACGGAAGAGGAGTGGAGACAGCGGAACGCCACGCGGGGCTGGGGCTGCGGCGGTGCAGCTGTAAACCACAGGACGGCGGAAACTGCTGGCGAACCCGAAGCTGGGAGAGGCAAGGACGGGTTCATTTCAGGTTTCAGGGGAATATGCGTAGCCCTGCTGACACCTGGATTTCAGATTTCTAGGCTCCAGAACTGTAAGGCAATACATTTCTGTCATCTTATGCCACCCAGTTTGTGATGTTTCATTTCAGTTCAGTCGCTCAGTCATGTCCGACTCTTCCCGACCCCATGGACTGCAGCACGCCAGGCCTCTCTGTCCATCACCAACTCCCGGAATTTACTCAAATTATGTCCATTGAGTCGGTGATGCCATCTGACCATCTCATCCTCTGTTGTCCCCTTCTCTTCCCGCCTTCAATCTTTCCCAGTATCAGGGTCTTTTCAAATGAGTCAGTTCTTCGCATCAGGTGGCCAAAGTATTGGAGTTTCAGCTTCCGCATCAGTCCTTCCAACGAATATTCCGGACTGATCTCCTTTAGGATGGACTGGTTGGATCTCCTTGCAGTCCAAGGGTCTCTCAAGAGTCTTCTCCAACACCACAGTTCAAAAGCATCGATTCTTCAGTGCTCAGCTTTCTTTATAGTCCAACTCTCACATTCATACATGACTAAAAACAAACCTAATAGATAGGAAGGCAGTGGAGGGTTTTAAGCTGTTAAGGGATACGATTGACATTTTTATAAGATGACTGTTGCTTTGTAAGGGCTTCCCTGGTGGATCTGATCGTTAACAATCTGCCTGGGTTCAGTCTCTGGGTTGGAAAGATCTCCTGGAGAAGGGCATGGCAACACACTCCAGTCTTCTTTTTTTTTTTTTCCAGTCTTCTTGCCTAGAGAATCCCATAGGCAGAGGAGCTTGGCGGGCTACAGCCTGTGGACTCACAAAGAGTCAGACATGACTGAGTGACTAATGCTTTCATTTTCTGCTTTGTAAAGAGTACATTGAAAGTGAGCAGGAAGAAGGAGACTAGAAATCAAGACTAGGAGGGATCTGGGTCTTCGGTGATGTTGGCAAGGACTGCGGTCATGGCTGGGGGGATGAACAGAACAGACAGATCCTGCAAGAATCTTGGCAGCTGACCCACTGGGATTTGCTGGTGGACTGGACAGGCAGAGTAGGGAAAGATAAGGTTCGAGGGTGACTCAGCTCTGGAGAGTGTCTTTTCCTTTTACCTATCATGTGGCCTGTCTCCTAGCTGAGAAATGCTCCCAGTGCCTGTGAATCCTTGCTCACCAGTTTCATGGCACTGTTTCCCTTAACAATCTCTTGTTTATTCACCTTAATAGCATTGTAGCATTTAGTTGCCATGCTATGAGGGAAGCCATTATGGCAGATGGTTCCACAAATA
Organism: Bubalus kerabau; assembly: GCF_029407905.1. Taxonomy (NCBI): domain Eukaryota; kingdom Metazoa; phylum Chordata; class Mammalia; order Artiodactyla; family Bovidae; genus Bubalus; species Bubalus kerabau. Next base: position 104,476,087 of record NC_073633.1, on the reverse strand, counting down.
ATTACCTTCATACTTACTTGTGTGCTCTATTTATTTTTGCTGATTACTGGTGCATTTTTTTTTTGAACCCATTAAAGCCCTAAAGCTCTACCAGTAGGCACCTAAATAAAACTCTATCATCTTGAAGGAGAAGAATTTAGTATGTGGTTGTTGAGCTACTAAACTCTCCCCAGCCACACTACTGTTTCAGTCATTGAGAGTTTAACGGAGGAGAAAATCAGAATGTATTGATTTCCTCTTCTGTCCCTTGGAAGAGGCAGTCCACGTTGTTTTCATGATGTTTTGAAGCACACACGACAGTGCCTTTTAAAGTGTTTGAGGAAATGCAAATCTGCTGGGTGAGCATTTAGACAGCTTGCCGTTGAGGTCTGGCTCTGTGTTAATGTCAAGCTGTGGGTTAGGATCTGGAGGCAGAAGGAGACGAGACAGCCTTTCCCTTCTGGGAAGTGTGTGTATCTGACCACACGTCAGATTCAAGTGCTGAGTTTTCCATGCTGACTGAAGGACTGCAGCCAAGCTCTGTGAAGACCTATGCACATGGGCACCTCAGAGTTTTGCACATGAAAAATTCACCAGAAACAGGTTTTTCTCTTCTTTCCTTTCCCTTTTCTCTTTTCTTCTCCTCCCTTCCAATTAACTGAGAGCAGGGGGTTTCCCTGGTGGCTCAGATGGTAAAAAATCTGCCTGCAATGCAGGAGACCTGGGTTTGATCCCTGGGTCAGGAAGATCCCCTGGAGAAGGGAATGGCAACCCACTCCAGTATTCTTCCCTGGAGAATCCCATGGTCAGAGAAGCCTGGCAGGCTACAGTCCATGGGGTTGCAAAGAGTCAGACATGACTGAGCAACTAACATTTTCACTTTTCAGGGGGTTATACATCTTGGGAGTCATGGGTATTAAAAATTGCAGAACTTTATCCAAGCAATAACGTTCTAATGATGAATACACATAAAATGGCCATGAGACACATTTGTGTGTGTTTGTGGGCAAACACACATTGCTGGAACCAAATAACCAAATAACCAAAACTCTTTTTTTGTTATTTATCTGGGTCACATTTTTTCATTCATCTCAATCTTCAGTGCTTGGAAGTTGTACACTGTGCTAGGCATGGGGACTTTCCCAAAATATAATGAAAGGTACTCTCTGTAGCTGACATCATTTATGTGCATGCAATTTCTGGTGAAGTCCTGGATTGTAAGGAGAATAAGGATCTCCAGGAGGATGAAGATGAATTCTATCTAAAGATCATAAGGAATTATGCAGACTCTGCTGGTGATCTACTCAGTTTTTTATTTCACTTCCTTTCCTATTAAAGATCTTGATTTTATTCAGACAGTAATGTGCCCAAACTCAGATGGTGGAACATGATTGACCTTTTATGAAATCCTGTGGTTTCCTTTTTTGTCCCTCTGGTAGTTAGGAGTATCCATGTGACCTAGACTGGCCAGATGGTTCCTAGAGAAATTTCTTCTTTCTTGAACCAAAGGACAAATAGAGCTGGCACCTCTTCGTCCCCTTATCCCTGCCAGGTTATAAATGTGAGAGCTGGGGCTACAACAGCCATCTTCTATCACAACAGTAAGTTCCCGAGAACAGCAGAAGTGTTGGCCTTAATGCTGTTGAACCAATATCTTCAATGCTCCAAAATTCTTATGTGAGAAAGCAGACCACCATTTGTTTAAAATGGATTGTCTATCAGTTGAAGCTGAGTGGACTCCTAATATGGGAATGCAATACAAATATCTGTATACACACTTGAGTATGATTTAAAAATAACAACTGCACCACACATTTAAACCCAACTTTACTTAAGCAATCCCCCGACGAATTCTGGCAAACTTATAGAATAATAATGTAAAACCTAAGTTTGGAGAATGTCTCTGATAGGACATTGGGAAAGAGAAAGGTGCTGTCTAGAGACCTAGATCTGGTGGAGGGGAAATTGCTGGCTCCATGCACAGAAGCTTGCGGTGGGGCCAGGCTGTGGGCAGGGACACAGAGGGGCCGTTCACTGTAGCTGGACTTGGCATGGTTGCCAAATAGTTTCCATTTTCCTTCATACAGGTAGGGTTGCCAGAATTGAAACAGAAAAATATATGATGGTCACTTACATTTAAATGTCAGATGTACAATGAATGACTTTTTAGTACAAGTTATGTCCCAAAAATGGCATAGGTTATATTCCTGGCAAAATTTATTCATCATTTATCTGGCATTCAAATGTAACTGGGCATCCTGTTAATATAGCATCATTATGTATATGCCTCGATCTCCCTCTAGTTCAGATGGTTAACTAATTATTCTCTTCTTCAAGTTCTCATCTTACAAAAAATTCTCTTCCACCTTGTGCCCTGGACTGGAGGAGCTCAAACCCTATGGGTGGCTTTTCTTCATCCAGTGGTGAGGCCTTGGAAGCTACTCCATCTTTCGTCTTTCGTGTCTTTGGTCTCTTCCCCTGGGTGTAGGCTAGTTACTTTGTAACAGCCCCCCCGGGTGGTAAATGAGATGGTTTAATAATTGATACATGCAGAATGTTGAGTTCAACTACAGAACAAAATACAAAACAATTTACAGGGCCCTACAGACAGGCTCTAAGAAAATGTTAGGAGATAGGTAATACATGTGGGGCTTTCCTGGTGGCTCAGCAGTAAAGAATCTGCCTGCCATTGCAGGAGATGCAGGTTCGATTGATCCTTGATTCAGGAAGATCCTCTGGAGGAGGAAATGGCAACCCACTCCAGTATCCTGCCAGAGAAATCCCATGACGAACAGAGGAGCCTGGTGGGCTACAGTTCATGGGGTCCCAAACAGTCAGACACAACTTAGCGAAGAGAACAAACCAACAAACGATTTAATACATGTGAGCTGGGTCAAGTTTCATAAGCTATCTAGTTAGGTAATGGGAAGGGCTCTGGAAACACCCAGGGTATTGTCATGACAAAGACACACAGATATATCAAACTAAGTGAGCAAACAAACAAATGTAAAACAGGGCTTTTAGTCTCCAAAAGTAGTTATCCAGAAGGGTTGGTCCTTTCTCTCTCTACATGTTGATTCACTTCCATTCTGTGTGCTGTCTCCGTATGTATTTAAAGATTAAAAAAAAAGGGGGGGGGAGTCAGGAGGTATTAAACTCACTTAGAAAGAAGTCGCTCAGTCATGTCCGACTCTTTGCAACCCTGTGGACTGTAGCCCACCAGGCTCCTCTGTCCATGGGATTTTCTAGGCAAGAATACTGGAGTGGGTTGCCGTTTCCTCCTCCAGGGGATCTTTTCCACCCAGGGATTGAACCCAGATCTCCTGCATTGCAGGCAGACGCTTTACTGTCTGAGTCACCAGGGAAGATCCCCATCAATTCTCTAGCAAGTTTCTTTTATCCTTTCTCTAAATGTGGGCGAGGGCTGGGAGCAGAGACTGGGCTGGCCTGGGCCCCGGTCCCCCACCCCAGAGTGCTGGCGGATGTCACAGCGCTTCTGCAGGGCAGCTGGCAGCCCTTGTTGGGAACTGAATGCCACTGTCGTGATCAGACAAGTCACCCGTCAACGCTGTGCCTGATGCATTTTGGCTCCCCAGGCCCGCTCATGTAAATCTCCACCTAAATTAGGCGGAGAAGAGATATTCTGCTTCAGAATTCTGCCAGGCTTTCATTAATCCTCTAGACATAGGTGGGATCTGTCGCGCGCTCTCCTTTTCTTTGCCAGCAAAATGACACTTCACGAGAAAGGTACCTCTGCACATGCTGGTACATCCCTGACAAACTTTCATAAATATGCCCAGCTGTTTCCCCAATCTCAGCTCTGTGTAGCCTGCAAACCACTGATTAATTTGCACACAGCTGCTACAGATTCTAGGGAGACAAGCTCCCGAGAAACATTCAGTGTTGCTGGTATTAAGCCTCTAATTTCCTTAAGCGAAACACTTCTAAAGCTGTTCAAATTGTCTGAGGAAGCGGCAAAGGCAGGACTCCTGGGCTTCCTCCCGGCTCATCTGACAGCCTCACAGTCGTGCAGAAAAATCCACTTAACTCTTGAGCGCATGCAGTGCTCTACAGTCTCAGAACTGCCTCTGCAGTTGTTTTCTGAGAGCTTCGTTGGCCATCCATTTTATGCAAGGCACAGAGGTAGACCATGCACCAGCGTGGATGGCACTCTGAGCTTTAAGGTCAAACAGAATTGGATGATAAACCCTATGTCCCTTCTTAACTTGGGCCTTAGGCTACGTCCTTATCTATAATAAATAAATCTAATTCACAAGGCTCCTGGAAACATTTAACTGAATAATATCAACAACAGGAAAAATTTAAAGTCTTTATCCCAGCCTTTCTGCTCATCGATTGCTTAAGGGGAATTTTTAGTTCTCTTGTCTGCCCTGGTTGTGAAGAAGGGGATAATGGGTGGGAGGGAAGTTTTGAAAGGTCTGGAAGACCATCTTCCAAAACAGTAATCCCTGCAGATGTTGACTGCAGTCATGAAATTAAAAGATGCTTGCTCGCTTGCTCCTTGGAAGAAAAGATATGACCACCCTAGACAGCATTTTAAAAAGCAGAGACATTACTTTCCCTAAAAAGGCCCATTTAGTCAAAGCTTTGATATTTCCAGTAGTCATATGTGGATGTGAGAGTTGGACTATAAAGAAAGCTGAGAGCCGATGAATTGATGCTTTTGAACTGTGGTGTTGGAGAAGACTCTAGAGAGTCCCTTGGACTGCAAGGAGATCCAACCAGTCCATCCTAAAGAAAATCAGTCCTGAATATTCATTGGAAGGACTGATGCTAAAGTTGAAGCTCAAATACTTTGGCCACCTGATGCAAAGAACTTATTCACTGGAGAAGAACCTGACACTGGGGAAGATTGAAGGCAGGAGGAGAAGGGGACAACAGAGGCTGAGATGGTTGGATGGCATCACCAACTCGATGGACATGAATTTGAACAAGCTCCAGGAGTTGGTGATAGACAGGGGAGCCTGGCGTGCTGCAGTCTTTGCAGTTGCAAAGAGTCAGACATGACAGAGCAACTGAACCTAACTGGACTGGAAGACTGTCTGGAATCAGGAAAGGCAGAGATCTATTCCTGGAAGGAAAGCTGTAACTTCAGGAGACAGATAAGAGGAAGAGGCAGGAGGCCAGAAGGGATTGCATGTTTAAGAAAGCATTTGGGAATCTGGGAAGAGAAGGGAAGTGGTGGACATATCTCCTTTCCTCTGCCATGAGAGATGCAAAGTATAACAAGGAGAAAAACAAAACAACTTTTGTTGTTGTTCAGTAGCTCAGTTGTGTCTGACTCTTTGTGTTCCCATGGACTGAAGCATGCCAGGCTTCCTGTCCTAGAGTCATTCAATTCTTTTGGATTTTGGAGCCACTGAGGAGTTTGGGGCTTGGAAATGACATGGCCATGGCTTTGTTTTATCATCATTACGAGGCAGAGGGAAGATACCCTGGGGAAAATGGCCTAGGAGGAGGTGGGATATCAGAAGCATAGACCAGACCAGACTAGACTGAACCAGGGAGGTGTTGCTCACTTATTAGGCCTGAACTTCTGGGGCATATTCATCAATGACCTGAAAGGGTGTGTAGTAGGGAAGAACAGAATCTGACTCCAGGTTGGATCTGTTTCTTTTGCTTTGACCTTTACTTTCTGTTGCTTTCATCCCTATAATGACTAAAAGGATGCTGTCTATACCTATAAGCATACATAATGGCCTGCCCTTGGGAAACCCTGCCCCTCTGCCTGAATGTAAAATGAAAGAGCCTTTGTTCAGTTCGCAGAGAAACACCCTGTCCCTGCCCACCTGTGAATGGCTGAAGAAAAAGAAGGGAATTAATGCATCGCCTCCCCAAGGCTGTTGGAGGAGTTCAAGAGTGTTGGAGAAGACTCTTGAGGGTCCCTTGGACTGCAAGGAGATCCAACCAGTCCATTCTAAAGGAGATCAGTCCTGGGTGTTCATTGGAAGCACTGATGCTGAAGCTGAAACTCCAATCCTTTGGCCACCTGATGCGTAGAACTAACTCATTTGAAAAGACCCTGATGCTGGGAAAGATTGAAGGTGAGAGGGGAAGGGAACGACAGAGGATGAGATGGTTGGATGGCATCACCAACTCAATGGACATGAGTTTGTGTAAACTCTGGGAGCTGGTGATGGACAGGGAGGCGTGGCGTGCTGTAGTCCTTGGGTCACAGAGAGTCAGACATGACTGAGTGACTGAATGGATCTCCTCAAGGCTGGCCAAACTAGGAGATGTTTTGCAAGACTTATGGCCTTCTTAGTTTATTTCCTCACCTCCCCATCTCTGTTCTGTAGCATGTAGATCCTGATAAGTTGTCCTCTAGGACTCTAGTCCGTCATCCTTTTGGACACCCGGCTTTCTGAATAAAGACTTGTTCCTCACCTTAGCCCCTCCTCTCCTGATGTATTGAGCTGTCATACGGTGAGCAGCCCAAGCTTGGACTTGGGAACAGGTGGGTGGTGAATAGCATTGGATCTTGCCTCTTATAAATCCCCCAGTCCAGAATACATTTTTCATTCCTCCCTGACGGGCCATGTTCTTCTCATTCTTCAGGATCCGACCCAGATCTTCCACCACCTCCGTGTCTTCAGCATTCAATCCCATCTTTTCTGAAGTTTAGATTTTGAACCACACCTGGTCTCCATCTCCCTTCCTAGCCACCTTGGACTAGAATGTTAGTGATTGTTTCAGTCTGACTCTTTTTTTCCAAGTGGATTATAAACTCCTCGAAGGCAGTTACTTTGTAACTCCTTCCCTTTTATCCTCAGGGCCAAGCATACTCTGAAAACAAATAAATAACTATTGGATTGTTCCTGGTGAATTTAAGATTCTTTCTTTGTTGCCAAAGAATTCTGACTTGAAGCAGGGAGATTAAGAAAGTAAAGTGAGAGTTTATTTAAGCAAAAGTATTCTTGCCTGAAGAATCCCAGGGATGGCGGAGCCTGGTGGGCTGCCGTCTATGGGGTCGCACAGAGTCGGACACTGCTAAGTGACTTGGACACACTGAAGTGACTTAGCAGCAGCAGCAGCAGCAGCATGCTCTTATAGGGCTTCCCAGGTGGTGCCAGTGGAAAAGAACCCACCTGCCAGGGCAGGAGATGTAAGAGATGCAGGTTCGATCCCTGGATTGGGAAGATCCCCTGGAGGAGGAAATGGCAACCCACTCCGGTATTCTTACTTGGAGAATCCCATGGATGAAGGAGCCTGGTGAGCTACAATCTATGGGGTCACAAGAGTCTGACATGACTGCAGTGACTAAGCAATCGTTTGTGCTCTCAGAGGGAGAGCGGGCAGACAGATGAGGGGCTTCTGCCCTGGGTTTCTTTGGCAAGCCATTATGAAAGAAGAAAGAAAGTGAAGTCACTCAGTTGTGTCCAACTCTGCGACCCCGTGGACTGTAGCCCACCAGGCTCCTCAGTCCATGGGATTCTCCAGGCAAGAATACTGGAGTGGGTTGCCATTTCCTTCTCCAGGGGATCTTTCCAACCCAGGGATCAATCCCAGGTCTCCCGCACTGCAGGCAGACTCTTTACCGTCTGATCAGGGAACCCCATTGGGAGGGGCATACAAACGAAGGGATGGGATAGTCACTGGGGAAGTAGGAGTTTGGTGGTTGTGTTCCTAGATTTTCATCCCAGCTCTGCGTTCCCAAGGAGAGGAGTGATTTTTGTCTTTAGTTTAGATCAGAAGCGTAATGGCATGATGGGTACTTCTTATCCACAAGGCTGAATTTATTATAATGAGAGCATTATGAATAACAGGTTACATTCAGGCACAAGATATTCCCACCATTCTTTGCTCCCAGGACACTTATCAACAGAACATGTCACACAGAGGTTCTGGAGGTTCCTACTTTCCTTTGTCTGCCGTGGATCCCCACTGTTTGCAAGATGTGTGATTTCCTGCGCCTGGCTCGTGCCCCATTTCTCCTGCCTGCCTGCTGTAACAGAATCGGAACTGAGTTGGGTTTCCAGGTATTCCTCGCAGGATGACTGGCATAAACTATTAGGGTGGGGAAGAAGGGAAGACACTGCAAGAAATGAAAGATTTACAGATAAACCTTGAATTTTCCAGGAAAATGGGAATCATCCTGCAGCACTTTTGAAGAACTTGGCAAAAATAAACTTAACATACTACAAATATATACAGGAATTTGTAATATTTCCATTGCTAACCTGAGGAAAGGCCCTTCCCGGGAGCAGGTAAAAGAGTAGACAATCCTCACCTGGACACACCCAGGTGTGAGTTGCTCCTTCTGTACTCTTGTCCAAAGAGATTTTAATTTAATACACATGCTGTAGGTGGTTACGTATTTATTGGGTTTCTATCATCTCATTTCTCAAAAAAATTCTGAAACACTGCCTACAGAAAACTTCATTTCAATTTAAATGAGGTTTTTGTGTGGTTTAATTTTCCTGGATGAAGCAAGGAAGCAGAACCCCTCAATGGCAGAAATCAAAACCCCTACATATTCCAAGAGTCACAAAAGTGAGATCTGTCTGACAATGATAAAGAAGAAAGGAGGGGGAGGAGGGATGCAAGAGAAAACAGACAGCTGACTTGGCCCCCAGTGGGTACTCGCTGTGTGTGTTATTTAAGACATAAATTCTGAGAACATTAAAAAGCAAAAATTTTCCAAGGGTTAAGTTGGTGACTGGCAAACACTCTTCTCCCCATTTTTCATGGGGACAAACCGAGACCCAGAAAGGTGATGCCCTACAAAAATAATCAGGCAAATGATGCTGGTATCATCACTGGGAGAATTTGCCTTTAGAAGACTTATATAAAACTTGTGACAGCTATACATAAAGGAGTGTCTAGTCCTGTAACAAAGGAATTGCTTAGTTTGCAGAAGGATTTTTCCAAAGTTCTTTAAACACCAAGCCAGGCAGTGCACTTGAATTCCAATTTGATTTTTAGATATTTGGTTTACCCACAATTTTCCAAGAACCCTTCAACTGCATAAAGGCATGTTGAAAGGCAGGCAAAACGAGGCCAGTTCAGTTTCAACTTGAATTAGAAGTGACCAGAGTGTCTGAAGAGTGCTCCTTCCTCCAGATTAGCTTATACTTTCCTTACAAAATGGAAGCCACAAAAATTTTTTTGACTTTATGTGACTTTCTGCTGCAGATATATATTCTAGGTGTGATTCGGCTCTATCTTCTATTTTCTTATCTGCCTAAGAGGAAGCTGTTGTTCAGACAATTTACTTAGCTAATTCTTTCCTCTGTCATCTTTGTAGTTATTTCCAAGAGGCCTTGGCCAAACAATTCCTTCTTCATCATGTGGTTTCATCTCAGCTCAAAGTTTGTGTCCATAAAGTCTGTTGCCTTGGCAACAGCTGGGCTGTTACCAGCTTGATATTATGATTTTGCTGCAAGGAAAGAAGAAGAGGGATGAACTGGGAGTGAAGGGTGTTGGAGGACATGTGGTCATTTCTACGTATCTATTTTAAAGCCATTTATCTTTTCACCACTGCTGTAGTTAATATTTTGCTAATTCTCTCCTTTCAAGGACCTGAGCTCTACTAAATGCGTCATCTTCTGCACATTCGTCACTTAGTTAATATTTACTGAGAAGAAACCACGAGGCGTGGTCTAGCACAGGCACCGTAGTTCATTAATGTGGGTGGTCCCATAAATATGCACTGACTGTATTGTGCTAGAGAAGACTTCAGGAGTTGGACCCAACAGGGAATGTATCTGACAATGGTGTGGCTCTCCTGGAGCTCGCAGTCTAGTGAAGAGTGAGGCAGTGAGCAAGTAAATTCACACACGAGATGCATTCGGGTGATTATACAGGTCACAAAGAAGACAAAACCCATGACTGAGCAAAGGGCTGGCATAGAAGCCAACATTATGGCATCAGCTTTTAAGACAAGAAAGAACTCCCTTGGGAGGTCTACCAGCAAGGACACAGGAGACAGGGCTCAAATCTATCTCTACATCCAGGATTCGAGGTGATATTTAAGAGCTTAGGGGAACTTCACACTTGGAAACTGATTGGCTAGCCATGAATAAGTTTATCAGGCTATCTGTAGTGCCGGAACCCAGGTGTTCCTTACTGAAGAGAATTTTGCTTCCTCCAGGGCAACATTATTCCTTGAGTTTTGTACACTGAAGACTCTTGGTTTTGGGATCATCCCAAAGGTAGGAGTTCCCTTCTGACACATGCCCAGTGCCATTTCTGTAACGTAACTCCAGGTTTAAGTCATCAACAGCCTGTTTTCATGAAGCAGGGCCAGTTGAAGCTGATGGATGCTTCCTGTGCTGTTTCGAAGAGTGCACTCAGAAGGAGTGGTCCAGGAGCCCTGGACAGGGCACCACGGAGAGCCTGGAGAGCTGACACTGGAGTTGATGCTTGACTGCTGAGGAGGGTAGCGTGTGAACTTCATGGGGAAAGGCTTCCAGGCAGAGGAAACAGCAAGTGAGAGGAAGTGGAGGCATGGGGTTACTTGACATTTTTTAATGAAGAGAAATAATTCAAGAGCCTGTAAGATAGGGAGCAAGGAATTGAAGTGGAGGAGAGGTCTCAGAGGTGGCAGGGGGCCAGGAGTGGGTGGTGACAGCCAGGGCCAGCTCCATGTGCTTTAAGGCTCTGATGCAGCTGTCTTGAAATTCTTCGAGATTTTACTTCCGGACTCGTATCTTGTTGGTGGTGTAATGAGGCAACGGAGCGTGTGGGTGAGCAGAGGCTCCATGCACAGTGCATTTGTCTGCTGCTCCCTGCAGATCCACCTGCATTTAGCCTCACAGTGGCCCGTGAAGGCAGGAGTCCAGTAGGTCCAGGGTAGGTGGCCAGCGTGACTCAAGGAAAGGGCAAGTTCATTGTGTTATAAACAGCTGGGCAACTGAGCGTGCTGGTGGTCCCTGGGGGCCGTGGCATTTCATTTGAATCAGAACTTGCTTGGAGGCAGAAAGAAGGCAGGGGTGTTCTAAGAAACACTGAGGAGCAAGGAAACATACCCTTCCTTCCTCAGCTTCTTATTCTGCATTAGCTGATCACATGTGTGGAGAATGATGGCACAGAAGTGAGGGTAAAAGCAGGACAGCTAAGAGTCTTCCTTCTTTTCTTCCTTTCAGTCCTTCCTTACTCATCAGCCAAAAGCAGAGAGTGTTGGTACACGAGGCAGGTGTCTAGAAGTGTAACAGATGGCTGAGTTTTAGGCATGACTTTCACTCTTTCAGTAAGATTGGGGGAGTTCCCTAGTGTTCTGGTGGTTAGGAGTCAGTGCTCACTGCTGTTGCCTGGATTTGGCCCTTGGTTGTGGAACTGAGACTCCACAAGTGCCTTGGCACAGCCAAAAAATAAAAAAAACAGTTGCTTGTTCTAAAAAAGAATGAAATACATATACATAAATAAATTACTGAACATAGATTGTGTAATTTCTGTGATTCCACATACCAATTAAATGCACTAATATTTGCATTTAACATTGGCACTGCATAAAGATTAACAGCAAAATCCAAGCTAATTATTTAAAACTTTTATTTTTCTTGACTGAGAATGACATTAAATAGTGAATAATAAACATCCTTGTAGGCTGAGAGAGACTGTGGAAGAAAGGAGAAAGGCATATTCAACATTTATGTATACTCTTTTTTTCCCTTCTTTTCTGCTTTTTTTGAACAAGGGGTCCATTGGTCCATTTGGGCTCCTATAACAGAAGTTTATTTCCCACAGTTTCAGAGGCTAGGAAGTTTGAGATCAAAGTGCTGGCAGACTTGGTGTCTGGTGATGACCTTCTTCCTGGTTCATGGATGGCTGTCTCCTTTTCATGTTCTCACATGGCAGAGGGGACCAGGGAGCTCTCTGGGGTCTCTGTCACAAGGGTATTAATCCCATTCAGGAAGGAAGCCCCTAACCACCTCCCAGAGGCCCTGCCTCCTAACACCATCACCTTGGAGGTGAAGACTTCACTGCACGCGTTTGGGGGCAGGGAACCAATGTGTAGTCCCTAACAAGCGATCTTGCATTTTAAATTTTCCCTGGACCCCGCACATTATATATAGTGATAAGTCACAGGAGAACTGATATTGTTACCTACAAGAACGTGGGGACGTTACTTAGCAATTCTGAGCCTCGATTTCCTGAGCTCTAAAATGCAGATGATAATATCCCATGGATGGGTTTGTAACAAAGATCATTTCACGAGATACTCAGTGGGCAGAGCCCTTCGTATTTGACAGGCATTCATTCAGTAAGTAGTAATGTGGTGCTTATAAATGTACCCTGTGAGTTACAAGTTCTCTATGGATATGATTTACCTCAGAGTCATAAGGTGGGAAAGACCTTCTAGAAGAAACAATCTTTATATCTCCATAGGGAAATTCTTGCTTTAAAGGATCTGAAGAAGGGGCCTATAGTGAATATACCCCATAATACTTCAGAGAATCATTTGATGGATTATTATTTTATGTTCTTTTGTGGAAAAGGAGAAATAGAGGCTAGATGGTAAGTCTGATAGATTTGTGTCAGTTCAGTAACTATTCAGAGATTTAGATTAATGGATAAAGGAAGGCGAGAGAAAGGATTCCAGTGACAGATCAGAGAATTTTGCTATTGACTCTGTCTTGTTTCCTGTTTAATTGAGTGCCTTCATGGAAGACACATCAGGACTGATCACCAGATATGCGACTGAATTGTTAGACGCAAGAACTAAAACTTTGGGTGACTGACAGATGATTCAAAAGTATTTTGATAGACTGCCATCAGAGCCCATTCTAATGGGATGGAATTTAATATGGATACAGTCAGTTAGAAGTCAAATCACAGACAGGGTATCCTAGGCTTCCAAGACTATCCCACGACAAAGGCTAAGGTTGTGAGGCATTCGTTAAGCATGGATTTTCGCTTACCAGCTATTTAGTATCGGTTGTCACGCTTGTTGCTATGAGGAAGATAAAGCTGGCAGCTCGGGGAATTCAGTGATGAACTTGGCAGATGCAACACCACCCACCATGGGCAGTGGTGGAGGAGGCCAGGTAATGCTGACATCAACTGAACGCAAATTTCATTCATTATTTTGTTTGCATCACAAGGTCATCTATTTACTCTATAGCCCTATTGAATATGGGGATTTATGCTTAGTTATGGGAAAGAATATTACACAGTACATCCAGGAAAGGGTACTATGGATAATAAACATTTTAAAAACTCTGTCATGGCATGTATGAATGGAATGATTGAGTGTTTCCCATTGATACCACTACTGTAATTGATGATACCTTCTTATGTTAAAACCAAACCAAAGTAGAAAGTCTCTCGGAGTCAGCTAATTTTGCACATTTAGCCTGGAAAAAGCACTTGGGAAATGCTCAATTGCTCTCTTTAAATATTTAACAGACTTTTATGTGGAAAATAAAATTAAGCGTTCTCTGTGTTGAATCTTATTTAGAATGAAGACAAATGAGTAGATTTTACAGGAGGATGGATTTTGGCTCAATGTACCGAAAGATTTTCCACTGGGAGTTGATCTTCTTATCATTGGCATTGTCCTTTTAGGGCTGGAATGATCACTTTTCAGGTATGCTACTAAATTAAGAGTGAACAGTACGGCTTCTGTGGTTCTTTCCTATGCTAAGATTCCATAAGGTTATGGAATTTAATTCATTTCTGCAACAAGCTTGACCCCTTCTCTGTGGCAGCCACTTCACTAGGCCCTCTAGAAGTTAGGCAAGCACTCGACAATTTTTGACTTCACTGAACGTCTAATCCACATGACTGGCCAAAATATTTAACAAAGAAAACTATCCTAAAGACATTCAATTTGAGGTCAAGTTTTGAATGAGATATGGACTCCAGTTTCAGAAACAAAAGAAGAAAATGGGTTAGAGAAATGTTGAGATTTAACATTCTTTAAAAAAAAAAAATGGACATTTAATTTTATCAGTGATGGAGGTGGCTGTCTATCGCAAAATGAATTGCAATACAGTAAAACAAAGACTTGAAAACGTGTATTTCTATCCACCTAGTTAGCTATATTGAAGGGCTGCATTGATGGAAGGGGTGGGGATTGTGGAAGGAGACTGGGGCCTTTGTCTTCCAAAGGGGCCTGGTGCTCCCCACACCCTCACCCCATCTGAACGGTTCTGACACACAGGCCACCATTCTTGGCGTCTTGTGGCCCTGGCATCCTGGCTATGGCTCAAAGGATGAAAACAAATGCAAAGGGGGCCCGATGCGGTCTAAGTGAGTGTTGGTTTGAGAGCTGGGCCAACAGGGGCTCTCCGTGGGGACGTGACTGGCACCCTCAACATGTTGCATATTCACCGGTGCATAAGAAACATGCAAAGCAAACAGTGTAGTCAAACACGGCAGAAACCAAGACACGCACAGAGAGAGAAGGGGCAGAGAACTAATTCCACGAGGTCACAGACCCCGGCCATGGAAGGGGTGAGAGCGGAGGAGACCCTGTAGAGCCAGGCAGGGGTAAAGAGGCCTTGACAGGCTTTAGGACACGCCCATGATACCCGAGCGCGGGAGGCCTGAGTAATCGGAGCCCAGGAGACGAGGATGAGGCTGCAGTTGAGTGCCAGCATCTATGCCAAACACAAACACCCTTGTGGGAGATCAGAGGAGGGGAAGACCAGATGATCTCGGAAATGAAGGAAGAGGGAAGAGACAGCTTGAACTGCTAAGGATGCCGTCCCTGGGAAGTGGGAAGGGTTGTATGCAGGGATGCAAAGACCAGCATAACTGAAAGATGATACTTGGGGTTTAGGAGAAGTGTATCTGTGCCGAGTGAGGGCAGAGAAGAGAAATTGCTCAGAATGCATTGCCCTCTGGGAAAGGGTCACAGTGGCCTCCGTGTGGTCCTTGCACATTCTGCCCGCTCCTCCGGAGAAGTTAGGTCCCCCCTGGGGAGAGGACCCACCGTCCCATCCCACTGCACGCCCTCCCAGTCCTCAAGGTCTTTTCCCAGTCACGCTGGACTGCTGGCCTCTGCGCTCACTGGCCCCATGGCAGGGTGGAAGGCCTGCCCTGATGGTTTAATCCTCTGCCGACCAAAGTGTGAATTGTGAGGGTGTTTCTGGGACTGCGGACAGCTGACCGTGGGCCGGGGTAGAGGGCGTCTAATCATTTTCTATAAATAACTGAACTTTCTCCAGCTGGTAATGATTTTCTGTCTCTCCCGGCAAAACCTGAACTTGAACCGAGAAGCAAATTGCTCTGACTCCCTCCGCGGGTCCTCTGACTGAAAACTAGATGGGGTCAATAAACAGCGGGGGATGGTTCGAGGGAGAACGCATTGCTGTTTTTCTCTTGCTACTGATGAGTTTTAAATACATTTGATTCCTAGACGTTGAATTAGGGATTCATCACAGCTCAGGGAGAGGCCCAAACAGAGTCCCAGACTTTCTGTTCCCTGCTGAGGGCTGGCGAAAGCTGCTTCTGCATTTTTTCCTGAATAGAACATTTTAGCCTAGGGTCAAAACGATGAGGAGAATTCCCAACAAATGCATGACACGCAAAGCAAGGCCTGGTCTGTTAAAATCCTATTAACTGGCTCACAAATTTCCCATTTTCACACACACAAAAAAACCCCCCAAACCTGCCAAGTTTGCCAGTCGGGTTCTTATTTGTAGGTGGAGCAGTGCTTCTTGGAGGAGATGGTAAACACAATTTCTGTCAGCCAATTAGAGGGAGGGTTTCCAATGAAGTGATAAGCACCAGGGAATTCAGAGAGGTTCAGAGAGGAGGTGGAAAATGAAAGCTGAGTTATGTTTCTGTGAGTTGCCTTGTGCCAAACAGCCAAAGAGATAAGGTGGGTTACAGGATATAAAAACATCTTCTTGAACCCACTCATGGTGGGAAACTGGGCTCCAGAACCATCTGCTTTAGAGCCGATGACAAGCCCTCGGGGCACAGAATCAAGGTGAAGCTTTGAGAGCCATAAACACTTTCCAGCATCCGTAGGAAATGGCATGTACCCTGTGTGTGTGTGTGTGTGTGCGCGTGCCCAGTCACTACTCGTGTCTGACTCTGCAGCCTTATAAACTATAGCTCAACAGGCTCCGCCATCCATGGAATTTTCCAGGCAAGAATACCGGAGTGGGTTGTCATTTCCTTCTCCAGGGGATCTTCCTGACCCAGGAATTGAACCTGCATCTCCTTCATTGGCAGGCAGATTCCTTACCACTGAGCCACCTGGGAGGCCGACGTAACCTATAAGAGCCTAATCTCTGGAGTTGCCTTCTTTTGCAATGAATCATCTAGAATTTTGACTGACTTAAATGTACACAATGAGTGAATCTGCATTCTTACCAAAATCTCCTCTTTGCTCCAGAATGTGGAGCGCAGAGAATTACGGTGGGAGAGTGTTCACAGAAGGTGGAGGAGCTTCCTGTAATTGCAAACTCAATCCTGCCTCGAGGGGCTGGATCAATGGGGGTTCACCAGGATTTATCGACAGGCCAAGGCAATCGACTAAAAAGAGCTGAGCGTTTGTCTTCTGCTTAGAGAACCGGGAGGGACTTTGGTGTCTCCCGTTATAGCCCTAATTCCCCCTGTGGATGCCCGTTGTGAACTTGGTTAGGGAGCTTTTGTGCTTTCAGACTTCAGAGGATGCAGTAACAATATTTTCTGGACTTTTGCCAGAATGCTGCTTATCTGGGTCCCATTTGCTTCCTGCCAAAAAGGGGAGGTTGCTAATCTGGTTGGTGAGCTTAGGAGATGCTCTGATACCTGGCCCAGGTTCTCCCTTCAACTTCTGGGAGCACTGACTCTGTCAGCTCACTGACAGGGCCCTCCCAGGAGTCGCCCCCGGCTTCAGGGAGCTGCCTTGCTCAAGGGCATGCCCCTTCCCCAGGAATAGCCTTTATTCAACGACTTTGACCTAGAGATTGCCATACTGAGTGAAGTAAGTCAGACAGGGAAGTAGAACTCTGCTGTGACACCCCCTATATGTGGAATGTAAAAGGAAATGATGCAGATGAACTTCTTACAAAGCAGAAACAGACGCACAGTCTTAGCGAAGCAACTTATGGTAACAGTAGCTTCAAATGCATTTATTTTTAATTGGAGGATAATTGTTTTACAATAGTGTATTGGTGTCTGCCATACATCAACATGAATCAGCCGTCGGTATCCGCCTGTCCCCTCTCTGTTGACCCTGACTCACTTCCCACCCCATCCCACCCCTCTAGGCTGTCACAGAGCCCCGGGTTCGAGGTCCCTGAGTCACACAGCAAATTCCCACGGGCTGTCTGTTCTCCATACGCTGCTGTGTAGGTTTCCACGCTACTCTCTCAGCGGGTCCTGCCTCTCTTTCCCCAACTGTATCCACAAGTCTGCTCACTCTGTCGGCCTTCACAGTATTCACTATGTTGCTGCCCGCGTGTACACATGACCTTTGATGCCGGAATACGAAGGCCCAGGCTACTTGTCTCAATTCACGACTGTCTTGGAGGTGGACGGAGGCCCTTATGGCGTCTGCACGGCTGTTCAATTTCTGTCTGTCATACACTTCTCTCAGTACGACAATCTGTTGCCACCTGGCTCTTTTCCTTTCCCTCCCCCTGAAACACCCTCCAATAAACTCCTTGCATATACAGACCTCTGCTTCCAAGTCTATTTCTGGGAGGACCAACCTCAGAGAGTGAGAGGCTAGGATCCTGATTATGGCTTACCTGTTGTAGAGCTGAGCCATGGTTTTCAGGGAAGTTATTTAACTTGAACTTTTAAATAGTATTACAGGAGGACTTGAGATATGTTTTTTTCCCTAAGGGGACTTGGGCTGGAAAAGGCTTAGCCACACTCTGATATAATTTCAAGAACCAGCATGGAGCAAGAAGATAGATTTTGTTTGGGCTGCAAAACTTTCTGGAACTTGAAAAATCATACCTGTCAACCATGTATCAGATTTCCAGGTTGAGTATAACTGCTTGTTTACTGACTTATACCATCTTGGCAAAGCTGCTTTTTCTTTAATTGCTCTGACTGCTAAAGGAGCAGCCATGACAATCCTTTCATCCATACCCCGAACTTTGGAGAAGTCTAATCACGCCCCCTCTGTATGCTGCCTTATGCTCTCCCTTCTCAGAAAAGTTGAGGCATTTTATTTCCTTTGTTTCCTCTCTTAACTGAAATAGTTCTATACCCAGACAGCATTGTTTCCAGGGAGACAGTGAAAAGCAAAAGTTAACTCAAAGAACTCTAAGGAGAGGGGTTGATAAATTACATGAGATGTCGCTGTGTTAGAGGAAGGCAGAAACACCTCCTAGGTATTTTGGGGATAAATAGAGGACTTTTTAACAAGGTTATACTGAAGACTTGGAGGTCTTCATAAAAGCTGGTATATATTTAATTAATGATTATAACAATGGGTTAATATTTACCCAAGGAGCCTATTATTACTCACAAGTTGGGGAGAAAAAATCACTACATATCTAGGTGCAAGAAGTAAATTATGGATGTTACATTTTCTTGCCTTCTATCTTTGAACAGAGTTGAAAGTGAGCCATCTTTCCCAGTGCCCATCCATCAGTTTAATATCTCTTGTCATTTACTATAGGTCACTATGCTATTCTCCCTGGTTCCTTTTATTTCCTTTAATGCTGCAGAATATTTGGGGATTTTTTGGAGGAGATCAAAGCTAGTCATTATTATGAAACACTTCTGTGTTCCTTTGTATTTAAATCAGAACGGGGAGGGGGGGGTATGTGGTATTGTTGGATATGGCCTAATGCTACTATTGAAAGCATTTTGAAAGGTTGCTTTTATGCGAACCAGTATGCGAGTGGGCCAAAAAAGGATGGAGGGAAGTGACAGAGGAGGGTGAAATTTTAAGTCTAGACTGATGGGAAATGGAGGATGAAGAGGGGCAGGATTTTCTTGTTGTCTGAATGTGTCATATCAGGTCAAAAAGATGAGGACCAGACAAATGTCTCAGCTCCTCAATAAATAACTGATTTTCCTGAAAACAGCAACAACAAACAACCGTCCTCCCCTCATAATGAATTACTCAGTAGGGGTGAGAAAGGCAGAAGAAATGATTTCTGTATCCTTTTTGGAGTCTGTGTACCTAAGTAACAGTGACTATGCATCCAGCCCACTACCCAGGACGACGCGGTTGAGAGGGGTCCACATTCCAGGAAAAGCAGTGTGGCCAGTGGCCACTAGAGGGCAGCAGAGAGCTGCTCTTGGAGAGGATGCTCCTAACGGAGGGACAACAGGTCACCAAGGTGACCTCCTCTATCCTCTCCACCAGGGGAGAGAGAGGCCCTCACTTTATCTCAGGGAGATATGCCAGTCAGGACTCCTGCTCCCAGACTGCACTCTGTGGGGTTTCCATTCAGGGAGTTTTAGCTGTGAAACCTGAGTCTCCGTGTTCTCATCCATAAAATGGGGATAGTAATAGTACGAAACTCATAGAGCTGTGAGCTATAAACACAAAAAGGCTGTCATTCAGTCAGTCAGTCAGTTCAGTTGCTCAGTCGCGTCTGACTCTTTGCAGCCCCGTAGACTGCAGCACTCCAGGCCTCCCTGTCCATCACCAGCTCCCGGAGTTTATCCAAACTCATGTCCATTGAGTCAGTGATGCCATCCAACCATCCCATCCTCTGTCATCCCCTTCTTTTCCTGCTCTCAATCTTTCCCAGCATCAGGGTCTTTTCAAATGAGTCAGTTCTTCGCATCAGATGGCCAAAGTATTGGAGTTTCAGCTTCAGCATCAGTTCTTCCAATGAATGTTCAGGACTGATTTCCTTTAGGATGAACTGGTGGGATCTTCTTGCACACCAGGGGACTCTCAAGAATCTTCTCCAACACCACAGTTCAACAGCATCAATTCTTTAGTGCTCAGCCTTCTTTATGGTCCAACTCTCACATGACTACTGGAAAAACCATCACTTTGACTAGATGGAGCTTTGTTGGCAAAGTAATGTCTCTGCTTTTTAAAATACTGTTTAGGTTGGGCACAGCTTTTCTTCCAAGGAGGAAGCATTTTTTAATTTTATGGCTTCAGTCACCATCTGCAGTGATTTTGGAGCCCAAGAAAATAAAGTCTGTCAGTGTTTCCATTGTTTCCCCATCTATTTGCCATGAAGTGATGGGACCGGAAGCCATGATCTTAGTTTTCTGAATGTTGAGCTCAAAAAAAAAAGTTTTAAGCCAACTTTTTCACTCTCGTCTTTCACTTTCATCAAGAGGTTCTTTAGTTCTTCACTTTCTGCCATAAGGGTGGTGTCATCTGTGTATCCAAGGTTATTGATATTTCTCCTGGAAATCTTGATTCTAGCTTGTGCTTCATCCAGCCCAGCATTTCGCATGATGTGCTCTGCATATAAGTTAAATAAACAGGGTGACAATATACAGCCTTGACGAACTCCTTTTCGTATTTGGAACCAGTCTGTTGTTCCATGTACAGTTCTAACTGTTGCTTCCTGACCTGCATACAAATTTCTCAAGAGGCAGATCAGGTGGTCTGGTATTCCCATTTCTTGAAGAATTTTCCACAGTTTGTTGTGATCCACACAGTCAAAGGCTTGGTATAGTCCATAAAGCAGAAGTAGATGTTTTTCTCAAACATCTACATCAAACTCAAACATCAAAGTGTTTTTTGATGACCCAACGGATGTTGGCAATTTGATCCCTGGTTCCTCTGCCTTTTCTAAATCCAGCTTGGACATCTGGAAGTTCACCATTCAGGTACTGTTGAAACCTCTCTTGGAGAGGGGCTCTGGCTGCAGCAGACCTGGGTCGCACAGCTTGTGGCATAAGCCCTCTTGGAGGAGGTCACCATTAGCCACTGAGCAGATGAGAACCCCCAGGGAACCTGACTTTGGAGGCTGATGGGACTTGATTACAGAATTTCCACAGGACTGGGGAAACAGACTCTTGGAGGGCACAAACAAAACCTTGTGTGCACCAGAAGCCAGGAGAAAGGAGCAGTATCCCCACAACAGACTGAGTCAGATTACCTAGGAGTGTCCATATGTCTCCAGTAGAGGCGTGGGTAGACAGTTTGACCTCAAGTCAAACAACAGCCCTGCCCATCAACAGAGAATTGGATTAAAGATTTACTGTCATTGAATATGAAGTGAAGTGAAAGTCATTCAGTTGTGTCAGACTCTTTGAGACCCCATGGACTGTACAGCCCATGGAATTCTCCAGGTCAGAATACTGGAGTGGGTAGCCTTTCCCTTCTCCAGGGGATCTTTGCAACCCAGGGATGGGACCCAGGCCTCCTGCATTGCAGGCAGATTCTTTACTGTCTGAGCCACAAGGTAGCCCAGGAATACTGGAATGGGTAGCCTATCCCTTCTCCAGTGGATATTCCTGACCTGGGAATTGAACCAGGGTCTTCTGCATTGCAGGTGGATTCTTTACCAACTGAGCTATGAGGAAAGTCATTGTCATTCAAAGGTCAGTCAATAATTATGTGTGCATGCTCAGTCATGTATGACTCTTTTAGACCTGCCAGACACCTCTGTCCATGGGAATTTCCATGCAAGATTACTGGAGTGGGTTGCCATGCCCTCCTCCAGGGGATCTTCCCGGCCCTGGAATTGAACTCAGGCTTATTTCTTCTCCTGCATCGTCAGGTGGATTCTTTACCACTGAGTCACCTGGGAAGCCCTCTATAAAAATGGCCATTGCAAAACTAATGATACTATTTCACTGAGCTATTTCAGGGAATTTTCAATTAGAATTTTTTTTTTTTTTGATAAGTGGTCCAGGGTCGATTTTTTAATCACTCATAATACTGTTTCTCTCTGAGCTCAGAAGCAGTTCCACTATGGCTCCCCTACAATACACAAGCTGCAGGAAGTCACTCCCAGACAGTATTTCAGAGATTAGGAGACCTGGCTGACAAGATGAAATTGTCCATTGATGGTAGACCTGAGGAGAGATGGCTTCCCTAGTAGCTCAGATGGCAAAGCTTCTGCCTGCAATGCAGGAGACCCAGGTTCGATCCCTGGGTCAGGAAGATCTTCTGGAGAAGGAAATGGCAACTCACTCCAGTGCTCTTGCCTGGAGAATCCCATGGACAGAGGAGCCTGGTGGGCTACAGTCCATGGGGTGGCAAAGAGTCGAACACGACTGAAGGACTAACACACACAGACCGAGGAGAGAAGGAATTAAAGTCTTAAAGAACCAGCTTCCTAAATATGCTATTTCCTCTTGGACGTTGGGAGGCTAGTTTGAAATAGCATAGTTAAAAATACGTTTCATTACCTTTAAATCTAACGCTTACTTTAACTGGGTAAGCATATGTGGTTTAGACTTTTAAGGTTTTGTATTTCCCAAAATGTTGGTTCTCAAGGAAGTTAATATCATTGCAGAAAGCTAAA
Source organism: Bubalus kerabau (assembly GCF_029407905.1). Classification (NCBI taxonomy): domain Eukaryota; kingdom Metazoa; phylum Chordata; class Mammalia; order Artiodactyla; family Bovidae; genus Bubalus; species Bubalus kerabau. The sequence continues at coordinate 104,453,786 of NC_073633.1, read as the reverse complement.
TTCCAAGCTGGCTCTTCCTTTGAATGTTTCAGTAAAAACAGGCTTATGGAACCCATGCTCTGGGCACAGTATCGGGCCAGATTCCATGGGAGATTAGACACTGTGGGGGAGGCAGTCTAGCATCCAGCCTCACAGGGGCTGTAGCTATGGGATGAATCCAAGATGCGTTTCTGTACCTGTTACTTCCTACTGGACATTTCTGCACAGGGAGGGTGCTGGCAGATGTCATTTTCCAACATCCAAATAATGAGTCATAGAGCATTTAGGGTCATGATGGCAGAACCATCATTTATTCTGTTGACCCTTTGAAGAATGTCATAAATATTGCCAACTACTGACTTTCCATTACCTGTTTTTTTCTCTGGTTGATGATGCATCCAACTCGGCTTAATGGACAAAGTTACTCACTAATCACCGGGACAGACAAATAAACACAAATGATCTACACTAAAAGCATACTGTGGGGGAAATAACGTGGGGTTTCAGTTGAATTAAGCTAAATATAAGTCAACGGTGGGATGTGGCAGACAAGAGAGAATGCAATCTGAGATTACTAATGCACTGCGTCTGGAAGAAGGGGAGTGTTAGACCAAGGGGCCTCAGTCTCTCCAGCATCACTGATTTGTTTGAAAGTATGTGAGCTATGAAACTCTTTCAGAGGAAGTCTTGTAAGTATAAAAATTTGAATTGACTACTATGCAGTAAATATTCTACCCTAACCACCATATGCTGTCAACATTTAATTTCATCTTCAGCACCTCCTATGGACTGAGCACAGCCTGTGTTCATGAAAAAGTAATCACTTCCCTGTTCTCACAGCCCACCTGAGAGTAAGACAGGTGAGTGGGTTCCTTCCGGATGGTGATTCTCATGACCCTGAGAAGGTCACACCTGGCTCAGCAACTGGGGACAACTGCTGAGGTTTTGGAACTTTTGATATGGTCAACTTTGTAGATCAGGCTTCCTTTCCACTCAAGGTCAGAAACAGAGGTGAGGAGAGAATCCAGGAACTGCAAACTGCTTCATAACCAGAAGACCCAGAGAGCAGAGTGGCTCCATGGAAACTTCCTGGTTAGTGAAATGCATGCTGAAATGTTTAGGGGAAAATGTAGGAATGTCTTCTAATTACTCTGAAATGCATCAAAAAATAAGATAGGGTGATGGATGGATAGGAATAAACAAATAGGCAAATAACTTGTCAAATCTAAGTGAAGTTCCTCCTTCTGCTTGAAAATGTTCACATTAAAATTTGCAAAAAAAAAAAAAAAAAAAAATTGGACTTCACTCAACAAGGTCAGTCCTGATGGTAATAACTAACTGAACAGAAACATGCCATCACTCTGGTTATTACCAGGAAATGAAAGTTAAGTCACAGTAATCAGTGCAGATTGCATCTGTTTTTGATATTTTGGGGACCTGTCTCACTTTATATCCTCAGTTTTGTATGAGCATCATTCATTAGAGAATCAAGTTTTTACAGAACTCCAGTTTCTCCTCATTCAGGCTCAAAGACGGTATATGGTGGTGTGCTTCCAACACTAATACCGTGCAATGCGTATACCGGACATCTGCTGTTTCCATTTCCTTGAGGGGCAACATGGGGTGGAAACATCACTGAAAGATCAAGATGTTCATCAATGTGCATGGTAAAACAAAAGTTGTGTTTCCATTTGTTTCTTAGCAGCAGAAAGTTGCTTATTTTTAATCAAGAGAAGTAAAACCAACCACTTCCATATTTAAGTAATTTCCTCTCTTCTGTACCCTAAAGTTATTAGTGACAACATGCTTGTGCTTAGGTCTGGTTTGTAAACAAACTGCTGGTTACTTTACACTTCTATATTTAAAAATAAGTTTATTTGATTATTTTGGCTGTTCTGGAGCTTTGCTGCTGGGAGGGCTTTCTTTAGTTGTGGTGTGTGAAGGCCGCTCTCTAGCTGTGGTGAGCGAGGGCAGCTCTCTAGTTGAGGTGAGTGGGGGCGGCTCTCTGGTTGTGGTGAGGGCCGCTCTCTAGTTATGGTGAGCGGGGACTCCTTACTAGTTGTGGTGAGCGGGAGTGGCTCTTTAGTTGTGGTGTGTGAGGGCCGCTCTAGCTCTGGTGAGAGAGGGTGGCTCTCTCTAGTTGTGGTGAGCGGGGGCGGCTCTCTAGCTGCGGGGCAGGGGCTTCTCCCTGGGGTGACTTTCCTTGTTGCCTCACCCGGGGTCTAGAGCATGTGGGCTTCAGGGTTGGGCACCTGGCCTCAGGAGCTGCAGCTTCCGGGCTCTAGAGGACAGGTGAAGAGTGTGGCACCCGGGCTTAGCTGCTTCGTGGCCTGTGGGATCTCAGTGGGACAGGGATCAAACCTGAGTCTTCTGCATTGGCAGGTGGATTTTTGACCACCAAGCCACCAGGGAAGTCATTCTTTTACATTTCTTTGCCTTTCTAGGCTCATGCACATGTGTGTGCTTGTGTGTGTGTGTGTGTGTGTGTGTGATTCTGTCCACTTTGCTGAAGCCCATCAACTTCATGTTTCATTTTGGTTGCACTTAATCATAAAATTTACTCTTTGTTATTAAATTGAGATAGTAAATGAATCTATTTCTGTGTTATTTTATGACATAATTTTAAACATTTGTCCTGGTAAAAAAGAATAAATTTAAACTCATAGAAAAGTCACGAAAATAGTATGAGTCCCCATCTATCTTTCCCCTCCATTCCCTAGTGTTGACAAGGTACATAACCCAAACATAGGTCACACTGTTACAGTGCTGCTAACTTATCTATGGACTTGATTAGTCTTATTCTCTGTAATCTGTTTCTCAGTTATTCTTTGCCTTTCACAACCTTGAGACTTTTCAAAAGGACAGGCCAGTTGTTTTCCAGTGTTCCTTTCAGTTGTATTTGTTCAATGTGTTCTCATGATAATTGAGGTTATGTATTTGGACAGGAAATCCCACAGAAGGGACGTGCCCTTCTCAGTGTATGATGTCAGAATGTACAGGGTGTTAAGTCTTGTTAGCAGTGAGGACTTATTACTTTGGTCACTTGTTTCTCATAGTGTCTGCCAGGTTTCTCCACTAGTAAGTTACTATTTTTCTCTTTGAAAATAATAAATAATTCATGGGGAGGTATTAGGGACTATGCAAAGATTCCATTTCTCATCAATCCTTCATCCACTAATTTTAGCATCCTTCATTGATTCTTTTTTTGTTTGTCTCTTTTTTGTTTTTGGTTGTACTGAGGAGGCACTTGGGATCTTAGATCTGCAAGTGAAAGTGAAAGTTGCTCAGTTGTGGCCGACTCTTTGCAACCCCACTGACTATACAGTCCATGGAATTCTCTAGGCCAGAATACTGGAGTGGGTAGCCATCCCTTTTTCCAGGGGATCTTCCCAACCCAGGAATTGAACCCAGGTCTCCCACATTGCAGGCAGATTTTTACCAGCTGAGCCACAAGGGAAGCCCAACCAGGGATCAAACCCGTGCCCCCTGAAGGCAAGGCATAGAGCCTTAACCACTGGACCACCAGAGAATTTCAATTGACTCCTGCCTATGACATTATTTCTGTGTTTGTCTAATGGAGATTTTATATTTCCTTCATTCTTTCTTTACTCATTAGTTAGAATTCTTTTGTAAGGAAAAGCTGCCCCATTTCTCCTATTTATTTATTTGTTCATCTACTTATTTACTTGAGTAAGGACTCATGGATACTTATTTTTATTCTCTGGGTTATAATCTATTACTGTCATTAGTTAATTTGATGATCAAGTTCTCGCAAATTTGAATGTTGAGGGGTTCCTCATATAATTTGCTTGCCTTAGTCCTAGTATCAACTGATTTCACAAGGAGCTCTCATTCTTTTTATCTAAGATGATATTCAGAAAACAAAATCTAGATCCCAGGTGTGCTCATTTCCACTAGGTACCATAGTTTCTGGGTTTCCCTGGGGGCTCAGCACTGAAGAATCCACCTGCCAGTGCAGGAGGCATGGATTTGATCCTTGGGTTGGGAAGATCCCTGGAGAAGAAAATGGCAACCCACTCCAGGATTCTTGCCTGGCGAATCCCACAGACAGAGGAGCCTGGTGGGCTACAGTCCACGTGGTCATGAAAGAGACAGGACTAAGCGACTAAAAAAAAAAACAATACCACCATAATTTCTAAGCTCTTTCAGTAGGCAGTTCAATTCAGTTCAGTTGCTCAGTCGTGTCCGACTCTTTGCGACCCCATGAATCGCAGCAGGCCAGGCCTCCCTGTCCATCACCAACTCCCGGAGTTCACTCATACTCACGTCCATCGAGTCAGTGATGCCATCCAGCCATCTCATCCTCTGTCGTCCCCTTCTCCTCCTGCCCCCAATCCCTCCCAGCATCAGAGTCTTTTCCAATGAGTCAACTCTTCACATGAGGTGGCCAAAGTACTGGAGTTTCGGCTTTAGCATCATTCCTTCCAAAGAACTCCCAGGGCTGATCTCCTTCAGAATGGACTGGTTGGATCTCCTTGCAGTCCAAGGGACTCTCAAGAGTCTTCTCCAACACCACAGTTCAAAAGCATCAGTTCTTCGGTGCTCAGCTTTCTTCACAGTCCAACTCTCACATCCATACATGACCACTGGAAAAACCATAGCCTTGACTAGACGGACCTTTGTTGGCAAAGTAATGTCTCTGCTTTTCAATATGCTATCTAGGTTGGTCATAACTTTCCTTCCAGGGAGTAAACATCTTTTAATTTCATGGCTGTAGTCACCACCTGCAGTGATTTTGGAGCCCCCCAAAATAAAGTCTGACACTTTCTACTGTTTCCCCATCTATTTCCCATGAAGTGGTGGGACCAGATGCCATGATCTTCATTTTCTGAATGTTGAGTTTTAAGCCAACTTTTTCACTCTCCTCTTTCACCTTCATCAAGAGGCTTTTCAGTTCCTCTTCACTTTCTGCTATAAGGGTGGTGTCATTCGCATATCTGAGGTTACTGATATTTCTCCCGGCAACCTTCATTCCAGCTTGTGCTTCTTCCAACCCAGAATTTCTCATAATGTACTCTGCATAGAAGTTAAATAAGCAGGGTGACAATATAGAGCCTTGACGTACTCCTTTTCCTATTTGGAACCAGTCTGTTGTTCCATGTCCAGTTCTAACTGTTGCTTCCTGACCTGCATACAAATTTCTTAAGAGGCAGATCAGGTGGTCTGGTATTCCCATCTCTTTCTGGATTTTCCACAGTTTGTTGTGATCCACACAGTCAAAGGCCTTGGCATAGTCAATAAAGCAGAAATAGATGTTTTTCGATGATCTTGCTTTTTCAATGATCCCAGTGGATGTTGGCAATTTGGTCTCTGGTCCCTCTGCCTTTTCTAAAACCAGCTTGAACAAATGGAAGTTCACGGTTCATATATTGCTGAAGCCTGGCTTGGAGAATTTTGAGCATTACTTTACTAGAGTGTGAGATGAGTGCAATTGTGTGCTAGTTTGAGCATTCTTTGGCATTGCCTTCCTTTGGAATCGGAATAAAAACTGACCTTTTCCAGTCCTGTGGCCACTGCTGAGTTTTCCACATTTGCTGGCATATTGAGTGCAGACAGTAGTGGAAGATATAACATATGCACATATGTATTTCTATCTTCTGCCTATATCTGTCTATCATCTATAGATCTATCTACCTAACTTTGAGTTCAAACTGATACCTCAGATTTTAATCTATTCTTTCCCCTTTACTTGTTACTCTTTTCTCTGATAGTGAGAAACCAGATTCTTACCACATCGCCAAGTTTTATAAAAATCAGACTCTGATTACCCACAATATATTGACTTATTTGCTAAGTCCTGGCATACACATGATGTAGTTTTACAATTGCTAACCCAATGCCCTGTGAAAAATGTACTAAAATCCAATTTTGATGTACAGTGCTGTTAATCTTTAGCCTCACAGGATGAAGTCAAATGCTGTTTTTCAGTCACTTAGAGGAGGGTTTTCCTTCCCCACCTCCATTGGTGAGGCACGCTACTCATCTGCAGTACCTCCATCATAGAGGCTCGTTACTCACCTGCAGCACCTCCATCGGTGAGGCACGTTACTCACCTGCAGCACCTCCATCGGTGAGGCACGTTACTCACCTGCAGCACCTCCATCGGTGAGGCACGTTACTCACCTGCAGCACCTCCATCGGTGAGGCAGGTTACTCACCTGCAGCGCCTCCATCGGTGAGGCATGTTACTCATCTGCAGAGCCTCCATCGGTGAGGCAGGTTACTCACCTGCAGCACCTCCATCGGTGAGGCATGTTACTCACCTGCAGTACCTCCATTGGTGAGGCATGTTACTCATCTGCAGGACATTCAGGTTCATTTGTTGCTGTTCCATTTGGACCTCTTCTACATCATGATTAATCTTAGTTGCTTATTTGCTTATTAAAAAAGTAAACCAGAGAAGTGTTTACCCTATTCCCAAGTCCCCATGTTGCCACCTCATTCCTACCCAGTTTATTGGCACTTACTGCATTAGTTTCTGAGCTATTCTTATATTTCTTTCCTAAGAGATGCAGGATACATTTATGTTTTTATACACTTCCTTACTGGAAAAACAATATAGTATAGATTTATAGTCATTCCTTGCTATCCATGGTTCATTGGTTTCCAGGGCATTCCCCCCTCCCCTCTACCCCAAATACCAAAAATCCACATCAAGTCCCTTACGTACAATGGTATAGTATTTGCATACAACCTACATACATCCTCCCACATACTTTAAACATCAAGGTTGCGTATGATACCAAATGCAATATAAATGAGAGGTAAATAGTTGTAAGCACCATGTAAATGTGCTATGTGAGCAGCTATTGGTGCCCCAAATTCAAGTTTTGCTTTGTGAAGCTTTCTGGAATTGAAAAAAATTTTTTTTGATCTGTGGTTGGTTGAATCCGTGGATTTGGAACCCACAGAGAAGGAAGGTCCTACTGTATTTTGTCCTGTGTTTTTCCTATTTAGCATCAGATCCTGAAAATCTCCTCGTATCAGCTCTTAGAGCTCCTCTCTACTCTCCTTCAGTTGTCAAGGACTCCAGCATGAGAACACTGTGCTTTATTCAAACAGGACTCTGTACTTTATTCATACTCTAAGGTATAATTATTTAGGTTATTTCTAGCATTTTGTATATTAGAGATATTGTAATAAGTAACCTTTTGAATATGTCTACTTTTGTATTGTTGGAGGCTTATTTGTAGTGCCAATCCCTAGAAGTGGGTTGTTGCTGCTACTGCTAAGTCGCTTCAGTCATGTCCGACTCTGTGCGAGCCCACAGACAGCAGCCCACTAGGCTCCTCTGTCCCTGGGATTCTCCAGGCGAGAATACTGGAGTGGGTTGCCATTTCCTTCTGAGTCCAAATGTAAACACATATGTAGTTTTGATAGATTTTGCCAGATTTGCTTCCACAGGTTGCTGCCGTTTGGTATTTTCACCAGCAATGTCTGAGGGTGCCTCTCCTCCCAACCTTACCAAGAGAATGTGTTCTCACACACTAATCTTTGTCAGTCTAACAGGTGAGAAATACCGGTCCAGTGTTGTTTCAATTTGCATTTCTCGCATTAGAAATGAAGCTTAATATTTTCAATGTATTTAAGTACCATTTTTAATATCTTGCTTGTGTGTGTGTGTGTATTTCTGTTGATGTCTCTTTCTCACTTTTCTGTTAGCATTTTGGTCTGTCTGTTTTTAAGAGTTTGTTTGTCCCCAGTCTGGGAATTTAGTCTTTGGTTTGTGATATCCTTTCCAAATATTTTCTTCTGGTGAATCAATTGTTTTTTGACTTTGCTTTTTTATAGTGTTTTTCTCTATGAGAAACTGAAAAATTGTGCGGTTGCATTTTTCAAGCTTTCTTCTCTTGTGGCTGGTTCTGAGTCACAGTTAGAAAGCTTTTCTCTGCACTGAGGTTAAGAGAGAACTCAGTAGTGTTCTTCTCTGCGGCTCCCCTCCCCTCCACGTCCTCCCATCTCTCCCCCTGCCCCCTCCTCCTTCTCCTCCTCCTTCCTGTACTCAGATCCCTGACCCGTTTTCTCATTTGGGGTTTATTTTCCTGTGTGCTGTGAGGCATGGACCATTTTCTGAGTGGCAGCACAATTTTTGCATCACCATTGGTTTAAAAAGTCCACTGTGGGACTTCCCTGGTGGTCCAGTGATGCAGGCTCCAGGCTCCCAGTGCAGGGGCCTGGGTTTGACACCTGCTCAGGGAACTCAATCCCACATGGCACGACTAAGGTCAAAGATGCGAGTGCGGCAACTTAGGCCTGGGACAGCACAGTAAGTAAGTAAGTGTTCAAAAGAGCCCATCGTTGCCCAGAGATTTAAGGTGCCACTGGTAAGCGTTGGCTTTGTCTACTGCTCTGCCGTGTATTTACCAGCCAGCCCCCTCCTATTCTGTGGTATGCAATCCTGCCTGGCAGGGCTGGTTCCCCTTGTTGTCTTGTTCTTTTGACAACAATTTTTCAAATCTTTTTTTAATCCCCTCTGTTTTTCCTTTTGAAAATTATGACTATCTTAGGCTCAGTTAATGTTCTTTATATTGAATTCAATTTTATCAGGTGTGATTATAATAATCCCTTTTAAAAAAGTTTAAATTTACTTGCATATATTAGTTTTTTCCACTTACGGAAAAAAAAGCAATACATTCATAAAAATAACTCATTCTGAAAACCTAATTTAAAGTGAAACAAAGCAATCATGGAAGCCAGTCTCCTGTTTTTTCTGCCCCTATTCTGCCTCCAATTTATGTACGAGGTGTAACCCTTTTCAGACCTTTTCATCGTTTGTTTCTTATGTTTACTTCTATATTGCTAAATAATGACTCAATCACTATCTTTTGATTTGCTATTTAAAACATTATTTAATGACTTTCAATCATGGTAACCCCCAATTATCTTTAAACAGGGAGATCCCAAGATAATTCATATTTTTTGACAGTTATTTTCCTTTTACATTTAACTGGACATTATTTTTTTAGTAATAATTTTCCTTCCAGTAATTTGGAACACATAGTCAAATTTATTGTCCTTCATATTATTGATTTGAATATTTAAAATACTTATACTGAACTTCAGTTTCTGAAATTATTGGTGACTATTGACTCTTCCTATGAAAGGTGAAAAATCAGTTTACTTTTAATGGCCCATAATATACCCGCTATCCATTTCTACCTTCTGTTCTATATTAGTAGACTCAAGAGTTTTTATTATAGCTCATTATAATTAAAATGATAAATACTTATAATGAACTATAATGGAACCTTAATAAACTATAATGGTATAGTAAATACATTAATAAAACTAAAATGCTATTATAAACTATAACATACTATAATATAAAACTGGAATAAAATGTTTTTTAATAAGAATTAAGATATTTGCATTCAGTCTTCTAACCATAGTCAGAAATAACTTTCTAGACTTAATCTTCTGCTGAAATAGTTCAAAGGTCTTTCTAGTCCTTTCATATAGAAATTTATACTTCTGTGATTATTTATTTTGATTTTCATCTTAATTAGCAGGGCTATGTTGCTATAATATTTTAAAGAAGATTATATATTAATTATGCTTCCAGAATCCCTGCATAGTTGAGAATTTCTTTCTGTTTTATAAGGAATAAAACGTAAACTGGGGCAAGTTTTTGGATCATAGTCCCCTTTATTCTTTCAGAATTTGGTAGACTAGGTCCACTGTTTTCCAGTATATACATCTTTTTTTTTTTTTTTTAAAGCAAGCTACTTTTGAAATTCAATTACTTATTCAAGAATGAAGGAATATTCTTTATGTTTATAAACGTTAGGTAGATTTCACCCTGTTAAATCTATGTTCACATGTAATTTTGGTTCAGAAGCGTTCCCTTTCATTACACCCTTGAATATTGTGTGTTCACTGGCTCCTCTGTTCTCTCTCTCTTCAAGGTCAAGTAGTTATATGTTGGGTCCCTGCAGTGGGTTCCCCATGTGGGCCATCTTCTTCTGAGTACTTTGAATTTTCCCATTTTCTTTCTATCGTGTGTGATTTTTTTAAAGCCCATACCATTTTTCCTTTCCCTGAAGTGTTCATTCAGCTTTCTGATGCTACTACTCTGTTTTAATTCCATCTCTTTTTCCATTAAAAACTGTTTTATTATTTCCTCTTTCATCTGAATTCATGGAGGATATGTTCCTTTAATTTCTTTGAGGACGTAAGCACTGTTGCTGAAAGATTTCTTTTCGTTCCTGGCGGTAAATCTTCCCAAGATTGCTTTCTTTATTGACATCTGTTTGCTCTTTTTCATCTTTTCTGTTGTTGTGCTTGTAGACAGTTCTTTGCATATTACTCCTCCTTCATTTAAACACATTTATTCATCTCCTGAGTGTCAACTGTTCTGTCCTGAACTTCCTCTCGATCCCCTGAGCTGTGCTTGGATGCATCTCACTTTGCTTCTTTGCTTTCACGGGCAATGTGCAAATATTTCCTTAGGGCACAAGCTTGGAGGGTGGGAAACCATATTTGTGAAGATTATTTCCATCTTGTTCTGTCATGTGATTGTTTGATGCACATGTGAACAAAGCTGGTGGCTGAGAAGCTGGGAAGAGAGGATGGTCAAGGAGGGTCAGAGAAAGATCACCAATTTGATGCCTTCTTTTTTGTTTTATTTTATTCAGCCTTTGGAGGAGAATTTTACCACTATCTTTCCCCCTGAATTTTCCCTGTCTGCTTCTCTGTTGTTTTACAATTTTATGTATCTTTTGGTTTTCAACACGTACATGTGTGCACATAATGTTCTTTATACAGAAAGAGAGGCAGAAAAACAGAGAAAAAGAGGGTAAGAGAGAAGAGAATATTTAGCTGGATTATGCTATTATTTAGGCTGAAACTATATCTTATTTCATATGTTCTGTACCACATCTAATTCAATGCCCAGTTCACTGCCGTGCTTAAAGCTGTGGGTGTACACTTTTAGAATGGGGGTAACAGTAACTGATATGGCCTACTGACTGTGCCAGGCATGGTAGTAAACATTTTTTTAAATAGTATGTTTTCTTTTACGGTTTCAATAATCTTAATGAGATAGTTCCCATTATTGTTTCATTTTATGTAACAGACAATTTTACCAGAACCCACATGGCTGATCAATAGAGATCCCAGGGAATCAAGCTCTGGACTGTCTGACCCTAAAGCTGAGGCTCTCAACCAGTACACGTTCTTTTTAAAGCAAACGTCTTCAAGTAGGGTGACTGATGCTCCAAGGTCCTGTCTCTCTTCATTTGGTTCAAATATCTACCTGAAGGGCCCCCCTCATGGTCCAGGGGTTAAGAATTCGCCTTCCAATGCAGGAGATGCAGGTTCGAAACCCAGTTTGGGAACTAAGATCCCACACGTCTCGGGCCAAGGAAGCCTGTGCACTGCAGTGAAGACTCAGCATGGCTGAAATTACAAAGAAAACCAAGCAAAAAATGAATGGCTTTATGAACCTACTTTCCAACATTCTCCTTTAGCATGTGACTGACTGCCTCTCTTCTCAAGAAGCCTGGTCCAAACAAGGCTTCTGATCTCAGATTTGCAGGGAAGAATGAGATTCGAATCCCTCTGATGAAAAAGTTGAAGACCAGCCCCTTATTTCTTAGAATTTAAAACAGCCCTGCAAATTCAGACTGCGGGGGCCTGGAGCAAACCGTGGAACCTGCCACCAGACGTAGACGGCTTGACTCTCGCGAGCAACAGCTTGTGGATCTGTCCAGGGAGGGAGGGAGGAGAGATTTTGGGCCCTTGCTTCAGTTTGACAAGTTAAACTTCATCTCGCCTGATCGTGTTATGCTTTCTTCCCTTATTGTTGATCTCAGGGAGGCTGGGAAGACTGAGCCCATCCTCACAGGGCAGAGAAAAGTCATGAACGTAGAATGAGCCTGTGTGTGCGGTGTGGTGGAGCACTCTGGCCGTGTGCATGCATGTGTGAGCACTTCAATACGGTGCAAAGAGTTGCTGGGTTGTAGTAAGTTTACAAATACGTATTTTCAGAATTCTTAATATCAAAAATTTAGGAAGTTCATAAATGTCACAATTCCATTTCTCAGAGTTATCTATGTTCCTATTTTGATGAATCCAGTGTTTTTCTATTAAGACTTACATATTTGTGTATATTCAGTTCAGGTCAGTTCAGTTGCTCAGTCATGTCCAACTCTTTGTGACCCCATGAATCGCAGCCCACCAGGCCTCCCTGTCCATCACCAGCTCCCGGAGTCTATCCAAACCCATGTCCATTGAGTTGGTGATGCCATTGTGTGTATTATATTTGCCTAATAGGAACAGAGTCTTTAGAATAGTAATATGAAACAACACATTTTTCAAACAACACACATTTCGACAATAAAATGGCTCATTTTATTTTACAGCGTGTTGTTACTGGCTCCCTGGTAGTCTACTGAATGGGTATGTTAATATTTCCTTTACCAGCTAAGAGCCCTTTCTTGGCATCCATTTCAGTCATCCATGGTGAGAGGGGATTTGAACCAAGATCCTCAGTGACTAGAGTTTCTCAGACCTTGGCTGTCTTCCTTCGACCATTGTGTTGGGATGGACTTTACATGACCCCCAAGGGCATCTTCCCATGGCACCTTCAAGGGATTTTCCCAGGGTGTTCATATTGGGAGGGTAAATGGGGCAATTCATGGGTAAAGATGACAGTCTTTAGGGAATCAAAGCATTGAAGAAATAGGAAAGAGTTTCAGCTACGTCCATCAAAAAGAAAGAGAAAAACAGGAGAGAAAGAGGGTGAAGGAGAGGGAGAGAGAGGAGAGGTGGAGGCTACTTGTTGCCTGGACCAAGTAGACTCGGTGGTTCCTGATGGGGACTGGGGGAAGGGCAACACTGGGGGAGAATGGCAGGTGCAAGGTACTGGGTCTAAGGTAGGTGCAGCAATGCATTGGACAACATGGGAATGTAACCCTTATTTTGTAGTAACTGTGAATGGAAGTGAGTGAGTGAAGTCACTCAGTTGTGTCCGACTCTGTGACCTCATGGACTATAGTCCACCAGGCTCCTCCATCCATGGGATTTTCCAGGCAAGAATACTATGGGGTGCCATTTCAATCCAGGGGTCAAACCCAGGTCTCCCACATTGCAGGCAGACTCTTTTCCATCTGAGCCATCAGGGAAGCCCCAACTGTAAATGGAAAGTGACCTTTAAAATTGTATTAGATTTTAAAAAATTATTAAAAAATTAAATTAGTTTTTTTTAATTAAAAAATTTTAAAAATCCCACAAAAGAGAGAAACAAAGCTGGAACTTTCTTTAAACTCCTCACAAGCTTGGGAATAGAAGCTCTGTCCAGGGCAGCACATGGTGGTGATGTTAATAACTGAGGCCAAACATAATAGAAATAATCATGCACAGTTTCACAGCACTTTAAGGGCCATAGTTAGTCCTCTCAGTAACACTTGCTGGTAGTTTTTCTGTCCTGATAGGACAGTGAGGAAATTGAGGTACAGAAATGGAGACAAGCGCCCCTAGTGCTCAGAGTGGGAGAGTGTCACCCAGCCCTCCTTTTCAGACCAAGACAAAGGGAAGTGCTTTGGTGGGCTTCTCCTGTGGCTCAGCTGGTGAAGAATTCACCTGCAATGTGGGAGACCTGGGTTCCATCCCTGGGTTGGGAAGACCCCCTGGAGAAGAGAAAGGCCACCCACTCCAGTATTCTGGCCTGGAGAATTCCAGGGACTGTGTAGTCCATGGGGTTGCAAAGAGTCGCACACGACTGAGTGACTTCCGCTTTCACTTGGTAGAACTTTTGCAATAGCCCCCAGGCCTGGAGCAGGTGCGTTTGCAGGACAGCATCCTCCAGCCTGCAGTGGGCACGACAGCACCATGTCACTCAGAAATGGAGCCGAAAAGACCATCACACTGGGAAATCCTGAATGCTGTCTTGAGGTAACGACTGAGAATCCTTCAAGGGTCCATTTTCAGTAATTCACGCACACTTCTCATCCTTTTCAGACACTTTCTTTCCTCTCTTCTTCCAAAATTTATTCTCTTGATGCTTTTTGAAGAAGCCAAGCCCTGAAGTCCATGCTTTGATTTCAAAACGGCCATTCGTTCTAGTACAAGATAGATTCTGAAGTGGATGGACCTGGGCCCTGGAGGCTGCAGGGAATTAAGGTTGTTTTGATGAGGATGTGTTATTTCTGACCATGAAGGTAGTGCTTGTGGAGACTTCTCTGAGTGTCTAGAGAGGTGGAGGGAGCTGGGCTGTGGTTAGTCCTGGTCTCATTCTATTTGAAGTCCTAATGTCGCAAGCCGTTGGATGCCTGGTAACAGTGCAAGTGAAGTGGCTCAGAAGATGGGGAGATTCTGGTCAGGCAAGTGGGTGTCTTTGTAAAAGTGGACGATGACTGTGGAGGGACACCTGTTTTCATAGAGTGATGGCAGCATCATTACTTCAAAAACCCTCAACAAACCAGGATACTTATGGAAAGGATAAATTGCTTAGTTGACTTTTCTAGTTTACAGAAATTTAGCAGAAAACTATAGACCCTTTAAAAAAGAAAGGGCCTTATAGGAACCATAGATGCGTCTTGGTTTTGTGCTTGAGAATTTACGGTACCTGAGGCCAGTCATAATCTTAAGGGATGGGCCTCCCAGCAGTGCCTCCGGAGGCATTAGTTGCTTTTTGGGGCTTCCCTGGTAGCTCAGCTGGCAAAGAATCTGCTTGCAATGCAGGAGACCCTGGTTCAATTCCTGAGTCAGAAAATTCCAGGAGAAGGGATAGGCAAGCATACATTCTTATAGCCAACAAACTTATTCAGTAGCCAGGGCTTCCCTGGTGGCTCAGATGGTAAAGAATCCACCTGCAACGTGGGAGACCCAGGTTCCATCCCTGGGTTGGGAAGGTCCCCTGGCGGAGGGCATGGCCATCCACTCCAGTATTCTAGACTGGAGAATCCCATGGACAGAGGAGCTTGGTGGGCTACAGTCCATACAGTCCAAGATGCCCTGGAGGAGGGCATGGCAACCCACTCTGGTATTCTTGTCTGGAGAATCCAATGGACAGAGGAGCCTGGCGGGCTGCAGTCCATGGGGTCCCAAAGAGTCAGACGTTACTGAGTGACTAAGCACATACACACACACATCAGAAAAGTGTAAAGTATGTTTTTCATTCTTCAAGACTTCAGTAAAAGTTTAAATTGCTTATTAACGCTTTTTTTATGTTCAACTTGCATCTTCTATGAGTATCACACCATGCCAAGGCCAGTCTCATTTTATCTGTGTTACAAGAGGTTTTGCTGGATGAGAATGAGAGAAAGTAGGCATATTCAAAGTCTCCTGGAGCGTCCAGAGGATGTTCAGGTTGTGCAGTTTTAGGAGCAGACTTGGAGGAAAATGGAGCCCAGGGGAAATGTAGGAGTACAAAGGCGGGATAAAATTTTGCAAATGATAAGCAGAGGAAGGCAGACTTTGGTTGGTCTTCTCTCTATAAACTCTCATACGTGGAGAAGAAAAGGATTTAAATGTGCCAAGCAAATGTTGCCTGGGAAAAAAAAGAGCAACCTAAAAGTTGAGAATTATGCTTTATTTGGTGGATTTCTGAGGATTTCAAGTCCAGAAGACAGCTTCTCAGATTGCTCGGAAGAACTGCTCCCAAGAGGTAGGGGAGTAGCCAAAATATACAGGAGTAGTCAAACATCAATAGATTAAGTTAAAGAAAACCAGACATCTCATATCAATGAATTTAGTGCTTTTCTATGTACAGGAAGATGTAAGCATCTGGATTCATTAAAATCAGTCCTTTTATATGCATCTTAGCTGACTTGTTGTTTAGTCATTAAATTGTGTCTGACCCTTTGTGACCCCATGGACTGCAGCATGCCAGGCTTCCCTGTCCTCCACTAGCCCTTGGAGCTTGCTCAAACTCATGTCCATTGAGTCAATGATGCCATCCAATCATCTCTGTCCTCTATTGCCCTCTTCTCCTCCTGACTTCAGTCCTTCCCAGCATCAGGGTATTTTCCAGTAAGTAGGCTCTTCATATCAGGTGGTCAAAGTATTGGAGCTTCATCTTCAGCATCAGTCCTTCCAAAGAGTATTCAGTGCTGATTTCTTTTAGCCTTGTCTGGTTTGATCTACTTGCCGTCCAAGGGACTCTCATGTGTCTTCCCAAGTGCCAGAATTTGAAAGCATCAATTCTTCAACACTCAGCTTTATTTATAGTCCAACTCTGTACATGCCTAGTATTCTGCTTTCCTTCATCCTGAATCCCTTTGGGGTGCACAGCTGGACATGGTCACAGTGGCTGATGGCTTCAACATCCTTTGTCTACTGACCAGCAGATTCCTCCACACAGTCTCACCCTTGACTGTACTTCTCTTGGTCTCCTCCTAGAGCTGGCCTCCCTCCTCCACTTCTACTTTTGCCTTTAACTGAGTGTATTTAAGGTGGTGGCTTTATCCATTTTAGAAATTTGTTTCCCTGGGTCTTTCCCTTGTGAGAAACGGAATATTTCCTGACATATCAATAAACAAAGGGTGACTTCCCTGGTGGCTCAGCAGTAAAAATTCTGCCTGGAATTCAGGAGATGCAGGTTCAATCCCGGTTCAAGGTCTTGAAGGTCTTGACTTTGGTTCTGTCTCCACCAGCTGTGACACACTGGGAGGAGCATCTCAGGTAAAGAATGCAAGGAATTACTTCAACTCTCTTCCCCACACCAGTGGAAACATACGTGTCATGCAGAGCTGAGGCAGACTCAGAGCCCACGGCTCTTAATTATTTCTCTGCTGACCACAATAACTCTCTTTCCAATGGCCTCCTTGACCATTCAGATTCACCTGCTTTTTCACGTGCCATGGAAGATGTGGATAGCACGGCCCACAGATTTAGAGGGGAACCCATGCCACTCACCCACGTAGGTTACTCAGGTCCAAGTCCTGCATGCAGATACAGTCCATGCTAATCTCAATCTTGTTTGTTGCCCCATTTTCTGATGGTTCATCCACAAAGATCAAGTCAATGGGCTGAACTCAACAGATGGGTCTGCCATAAAGGAAAACAAAAGTGTGCTAGGTTTGGTAATTGGGAATATCCTCTGGAGAAGGAAATGGCAATCGACTCCAATATTCTTGTCTGGAAACGCCCATGGACAGTCTGTGGGGTCACACATGAGTCAGACATGACTTAGTGACTAAACAACAGAACAGTGGTCAGCAACTGCAACCATCATCTAAGGTGAACTGGTGAGACCTCAGGCAACTCAGGAGGGAAATAAAGAATATCTGCCATCTAGCAGCCATCAGAGGCCGATTCCTGGAACTGCGGCAGTGTATGTCATGGCTGCAGTCTGGTCATCACATAGTTAACTTCTTTCTCTTGGTGGAGGTTTCAGTGTCTATAAGACAGATCGCAGGAGATGGCTCAGAATATTATCTATAGCTCTTGAGAAGAAACTAAAGGTCCTTAACTATGCTTAATGACTAAACTGATACTTGTTGGACTCTTTTCCTTTGTTTCTGCATTTTCTCAGTTTGCTGATTAAACGTGCTCTTTGGCAAAAGTTGTTCCACAGGCTGAGGACATGGGAGGCAAGGACCATAGGGTCCTGCTCTCTTTCAAAAGGAATGATTTCATGCACCTAGGCTCTTTAATCATCTCATGCCTAGAAAAGCATTAAACTCCCTAACCTGAGATATCTAGCTTTCTTTTGTTAACAGATATCTTTTGTTCCTTCTACTTGCCTTTACTTACAAAACTCCTATATATCCTCCCCCGCACCACTTCACCTCCTCAAGCAGTTTTCTCAGGGTTGTTTGAGGTGCTGCCTCCAGGGCATGAAGTCCTCAGCTTGTCCACACAATAAAACGTAACTCAACTTTTGGATTGTGGGTATCTTTTTTGGTAGACACAAGTGTACATGTTATTAAATTTTTGTCTGATTTGCTCCTATTAATCCATTCTGTGTCAGTTTAACTCTTCAACAGCCAGAAGAACCTAGAATGGTAGGAGGAACGTTTTTGTTCACCAGCAACTCCCTGAGAGCTGCTTGGTGGAACTCCTGGGGGTGTCTACTGTTTAGCACAGTGTGGGGAGGCCAAGAACTGTCCAGGGACGCTTCTTCCCACAATATGTCAGGGACCAGCATGGGGAAAGATATTTTTCTGGCTTGCCCCTTTTATTTTGAGTTCTCTGGTGATTTGAGGGTCTTCTCCAACTGTGAGGGTGTCTCACCTGGTTAAACGCTGACAGATTGTTGTGAGTGCATGGCAATTAAAACTGGATAACATCATTTGTAAACATTATCCTAAAGCAGGCTGTCCCAGCTGTGGGTGGCTCTTTTGAAGGCATTGGATTTGCTGTCAGAATGTAGAGATTTGTTACTCTGTACTCAAGTGTTCTCATCACTATCTCATTTTTGTTTTGGAATTTTCTGTGAGCTTTTTATTTCAATTTTTTTTATCTGCTTCTGGAAGGGTTGTGTGAGATGGGAGGTTGGCAGACTTTGTGCCCTCTAATGTAGGAAATAGTGAGGAGAAAATAGGAATTTCTCTTGCATAGTCTCTCAGATCAGGAATGACCGGCAATATAGCCATCTGGTGATGAGAGACCGGCTGTCAAGACGTTCCGGTTGCTGAGATCAGTGACAGACGCAATGCCTCGTGGGCGTGTGGGTGTCAAAGGTGTGCTTCTTCCAGTGCTGCCAAATATCTCCATTTTGTCTTTGGGTTGTAATTTGCAATTTAAATACCAAAGGCAAGACTATATTTTAAAGGCAGAAATAAAACATAAAACTACTGTCACTACTGTGGAAGGACGATCAGAATGGAGTTGGTGTTGCTAAGAGAACTCTCTAAAGTGGAGTTTGGCTCCCACTGAGAACGTGAGACTCACATGCTTCTCGGCCTGGATGGAATCTGACTCAGTTTAGTACAGTCACTCAGTTGTGTCCGACTCTTCACAACCTCATGAACTGTAGTACACCAGGCCTCCCTGTCCATCACCAACTCCTGGAGTTCACCCAAACCCATGTCCATTGAGTCAGTGATGCCATTCAACCATCTCATCCTCTGTCATCCCCTTCTCCTCCTGCCCTCAATCTTGCCCAGCATCAGGGTCTTTTCAAATGAGTCAGTTCTTTGCATCAGGTGGCCAAAGTATTGGAGTTTCAGCTTCAACATCAGTCCTTCCAATGAACACCCAGGACTGATCTCCTTTAGGATGGACTGGTTGGATCTCCTTGTAGTCCAAGGGACTCTCAAAGAGTCTTCTCCAACACCACAGTTCAAAAGATCAATTCTTCTGCACTCAGTTTTCTTTTTTTTTTAATATAAATTTATTTATTTTAATTGGAGGCTAATTATTTTACAATATTGTATTGGTTTTGCCATACATCAACATGAATCTGCCATGGGTATACACGTGTTCCCCATCCTGAACCCCTCTCCCACCTCCCTCCCTGTACCATCCCTCTGGGTCGTCCCAGTGCACCAGCCCCAAGCATTCTGTATCATGCATCAAACCTGGACTGGCAATTCATTTCATATATGATATTATACATGCTTCAATGCCATTCTCCCAAATCATCCCACCCTCTTCCTCTCCCACAGAGTCCAAAAGACTGTTCTATACATCTGTGTCTCTTTTGCTGTCTCGCATACAGTGTTATCATTACCATCTTTCTAAATTCCACATATATGTGTTAGTATACTGTATTGGTGTTTTTCTTTTTGGCTTACTTCACTGTGTATAATAGGCTCCAGTTTCATCCACCTCATTAGAACTGATTCAAATGTATTCTTTTTAATGGCTGAGTAATACTCCATTGTGTATATGTACCACAGCTTTCTTATCCAATTCATCTGCTGATGGACATCTAGGTTGCTTCCATGTCCTGGCTATTATAAACAGTGCTGTGATGAACATTGGGGTACACGTGTCTCTTTCAATTCTGGTTTCCTCAGTGTGTATGCCCAGCAGTGCGATTGCTGAGTCATAAGGCAGTTTTATTTCCAGTTTTTTAAGGAATCTCCACAGTGTTCTCTATATGCACTCAGCTTTCTTTATAGTTCAACTCACATCCATACATGACTACCGGAGAAACCACAGACTTGACTAGATGGACCTTTGTTGGCAAAATAATGTCTCTGTTTTTTAATATGCTAAGTTGGTCATATCTTTTCTTCCAAGGAGTAAGTGCCTTTTAATTTCATGGCTGCAGTCTCCATCTGCAGTGACTTTGGAGCCCCCCAAAATAAAGCCAGCCACTGTTTCCACTGTTTCCCCATCTATTTGCCATGAAGTGATGGGACCAGATGCCATGAAACATTCACAGCCTAAGAGTTGAGAGCTCCGTTCTATTCTGCTTGGACTTTCAGAATTTCTACCCTGGGGGGTGGGGGCAGCAGCATCTCAGGTAACCCCGAGAGAACTACTCCGAGTTGGTGAGCAGAAGAGCTGGGTTATACAGAAGCCTTGCAAGAAAGGGCAGGCAGTCTGAATGCCAAAGGATCATTTTTAATTAAGGAACACCAGATACCTCAGGTTGAGGAATATATCACTTTTCTGTGTTTGGTAAGATGCAAGAGTCTGGGCTCAGTGAACTCATTCCCTTGACATGCACCTCAGCTTGTCTGAAGTGAGTGTCTTGTCTCCACACCCCGAACTCCTCAGTGCTTTCTGGGGGAGCGCCTGCCTCTGAAGGTGGCTGGATGGCAGGCGTTCTCCTTCCTGAATTTCCCTGGGCTCACGGGCTCTCACTGGACGGCTGCAATCTCTGTTGACCGGGACATTCTTTGTTTACTGCTTCGGTGGGAAATAGTCCATTTCTCATGAACTTTGACTTATTGTCTTAATGCAGCCTCAACCATCTAGACCATCTGCCCAATGTTCCAGAAGCTTGAAATACTTATCAGATCCCTTACTCTAAAATAACTCATGGCAGCCTACCTATTAAGGACAAATACTCTCCTTTTCTGCATCACGGTGGATTATTATTCTTGCCAGACAAGTTTAGCAAGCTTGTAGCTTTTACCTTTGTAAGCCCCTGACTTTTTCTCATCCCCAGAACACTTTTATCTAAAAATGTGTCTCCTAAATTGCAATTCCAAGATCCTAAATACTTTTATTTTTTGTAGACCTCGGCCTTTCTTGGTTGACACTTACACATGTGTGAAAATATAAAATAAAAACACCCATTAGTAATTATATGCTCCACTAAAATAAATTTTAGTGGGCTTGAAATAGGATTTTTAAGTCAATCTAAGACATTGGAAAGATACTGATGAATCTTTTAAAAAAATAATTTATCCTTTCTACTCTTCTGTTGACTGCAAGGTAACTCTACAATGTGAGAAAGTCTCCCAGGATAAATAGTATATGAAATTTCATATCTTTTCCCCTGGAGTTGGGACTTTATTGCTCGATTACTTCCCTTACATATTATAACCTTCGTTTTGTGACTATATTGGATGTGCTCCCTAAGATAGTTTATGAGATTGAATTTTGCAATTTAACATGATAGATAAGACAGAATCCTGGTTGTTCTACTTCAGGTAAAAACTTAGGGAGATGAATCACCAGTCCAGGTTCGATGCATGATACAGGATGCTCGGAGCTGGTGCACTGAGATGACCCAGAGGGATGGTATGATGAGGGAGGTGGGAGGGGGGTCAGAATGGGGAACACGCGTACACCCATGGTGGATTCATGTTGATGTATGGCAAAACCAATACAATATTGTAAAGTAATTAGCCTCAAATTAAAATAAATAAATTTATATTAAAAAAAAAACTTAGGGAGATGTTTGGAAAAACAATGCTTCCTTCATACCTATAAATACATCCTCCCCTGGATGGAGCCTCTTGACACTTCAGGCTGGAGAAGTCTAAGAGAAAAGGGCTTCCTGGGCTTGGCACACCCCTGGGGGTCTGCTGCAAGGCAGGGTCTCAGAGGTGGGATGCCAGGAGGTAAGTGGAAGGGACTGTGGAGACGGTGAGGCTCAGCAGAGTCCGAATCCAGCCCTGGAGATGCCACAGGGCGGAAGCCCGGCGTGAAATGAACACAGTGTTACCACAGAAGGAACTGCGAGGCCATAAAGGGGCCCAGAGAAGGTGCTTGAGGTAGGCAAGTTCACATCTTCACATTTCAACATATATTTGCTTAGCACCTGACCTGCCTCTTGAGAAACCTACATGCATGTCAAGAAGCAACAGTTAGAACTGGACCTGGAACAACAGACTGGTTCCAAACAGGAAAAGGAGTACGTCAAGGCTGTATACTGTCACCCTGCTTATTAAACTTATATGCAGAGTACATCATGAGAAATGCTGGACTGGAAGAAGCACAAGCTGGAATCAAGATTGCTGGGAGAAATATCAATAACCTCAGATATGCATATGACACCACCCTTATGGCAGAAAGTGAAGAGGAACTAAAAAGCCTCTTGATGAAAGTGAAAGAGGAGAGTGAAAACGTTGGCTTAAAGCCCAGTATTCAGAAACAAGGATCATGGCATCTGGTCCCATCACTTCATGGCAAATAGATGGGGACAGTGGAAACAGCATCAGACTTTACTTTTTTGGGCTCCAAAATCACTGCAGATGGTGACTGCAGCCATGAAATTAAAAGACGCTTACTCCTTGGAAGAAAAGTTATGACCAACCTAGATAGCATATTCAAAAGCAGAGACATTACTTTGCCAACAAAGGTCCATCTAGTCAAGGCTATGGTATTTCCAGTGGTCATGTATGGATGTGAGAGTTGGACTGTGAAGAAAGCTGAGCACTGAAGAATTGGTGCTTTTGAACTGTGGTGTTGGAGAAGACTCTTGAGAGTCCCTTGGACTGCAAGGAGATCCAACCAGTCCATCCTAAAGGAGATCAGTCCTGGGTGTTCATGGGAAGAACTGATGCTGAAGCTGAAACTCCAATACTTTGGCTACATCATGTGAAGAGTTGACTCATTGGAAAAGACCCTGATGCTGGGAGGGATTGGAGGCATGAGGAGAAGGGGACAACAGAGGATGAGATGGCTGGATGGCATCACCGACTCGGTGGACATGAGTTTGAGTAGGCTCCAGGATTTGTTGATGGACAGGGAGGCATAGTGTGCTGTAATTCATGGGGTTGCAAAGAATCAGACACGACTGAGCGACTGAACTGAACTGAACTGAACTGTGGCACTGAACTATCTTCATCACATGAATGAGCTTACTTAACCCTCATCAAAATCTCCTGAGCTGGATTGCATTATTGTCCCCACTTTACAGATGAAGACATGAGTTATAGAAGCTACGTGATTCCCAAGGTCACTCATGTATGAAGTCAAGGTATTTGAATCTGGCAGTCTGAACTTGAAGTCTACATTCTTATATTTCTGAATGATACATTCAGTGTGATATTATTTATGTCTTAAAAAAGCCTCTCCACAATATGACTTCTGTGAGTAGTTATATGTGATGTGTGCATGCAAACACAGAAGAAAATGTCTTAGACTTAAATGTATATGAAGTTGAATGGTGATTACCTCTAGAAAGAGTTGAGAGGAAGGTCAAGATTGAGATGGCCTTCAAATGAGCTTTAGACTTATCTGTGGGGCTTCCCTGGCAGTCCAGTGCATTGACTTTGCCTTCTGATGCAGGGGTTGTGGGTTCTATCCCTGGTCAGGGAACTAACATCCCACAAGCCTCATGGCCTAAACAGGAAAACAAACAAACAAACAAAACAACAAAAAAAGGAAATATAACAAATTCAATAAAGACTTATAAAATACAGGGTGTTCTTATTTTTCAATTCATTGTGGATGCAAGAGTGTACCATATATGAACGACCAAATGATAGCTCATTTCCGGCCCTCCCCCCGCTTTCAGATTCTCGAGAATAGTCCTGTTTCCCTTCATTCCCTCTGCAAATCTTGTAAGGGGTAAAGAGCATAAAGGATTAAATTCATTAGCAATTTTCTAGGGAAATGTTTCTTCACATTCCTGTGCACACATTTCTATTCATGATATTCAGTATTTGATGCGCAAGCTTTCAGCTGATGAAACAGGGACACAGCCTCCCTCCCTCCGCAAAGCTGAAGCATTATCATCACATTTTGCAATCTTTCCGCACTGGCGATCTGCAGAGCATAGAATGGTATTAGCATGGGATGGAAGCTCTCGCCTTATTAGTCTTAAGGAGCATGACAGAGGAATACTTTACAAGCAGGACAGAAACTCAGTGGGTCGTTATCAGGAGCCATGGTCCCATTTAAAGCACTCATATCCATGATGTCCTTTGAGGCGCTGGACTCTTTGAGGGAAGAAGAGCATGACTTTAACCCGTTATCCAGACGAGAAAACTGAGATGAGGAAGGGGATGTGACTTGCCTTGGTCACAACCACTGAGAAGCTGAGAGTCAAAGCCAGGTTTTCTAAATTCAAATGCTCTTGCATTTTCACTAGACTGTGTTGCCTCACACACACACACACAAAATCTTTCAGGGTTGACCAGATGCTCTTTTACATTTACAGACACTATAAATTGCATTGTATACATTTTATAATTTGAAATGAGACCGAATAGTAACTAGGACAGCTAATTTAAAAGGAGAAAAAACCTGGGCCCCCGTGAATAAACTATATGGCGAGTGAGTGTTTGCTGACACTTTCAGTTAAAGGGATCTTTATTACCGTTTGACTTCTGGTGTTTACATTAGATGTGAAAGTTAAAGATAAACACCACTTTGGGGAGACATTAAAATGTTACAAATGAGCTTTGCTTTATTTAACTGCCACCATCCTTGGAATCCTATGAAAGTGCTCCTTTTGCCTTTTAGGAACGCATGAATGTTTTCTCTTTTTCATAGGATATCACAGGTAAGGACTGAAAAGCACATTAGGATTGTCTTAGTTTAAAAACAATTCCAATTATACAGTATTAAAATTGGAAGAAATCTTGAGATAAACTTTTTTGATTTTCTATCTCATGCCCTCCTTCACCTTTCTCAGCGAGATATCAACTTTCCTTGAACGTGTAGTGTACTCTTTCAAAACCCAGCTCTCATTTGGGGAAGAGGTAAATTGTTATTTTTTTCATTGATGTGTGATCTGCAGCGTTTTACTTTTTATCATCTTGTCCCCGTTTTGTCTTTCAGACACACACAGGTGGGAAGATGTTTTGTAACAAAACAACAAAGCGCTATTCCTATGGAAGCTCTTAGGGCTTCCCGGATGGCTCAGTGATTAAAAAAAAAAAAAAGACTCTTCCTGCAATGCTGGAGCTTGATCCCTTGTGGGTAGGTCCCCTGGAGGAGGAAATGGCAAGCCACTCCAGTATTTTTGCCTGGGAAATCCCATGGACAGAGAAGCTGGGTGGCTACAGTCCATGGTGTCTCAAAGAGTCTGACCTGACTGAGTACATACACACATGTAAGCTCTTGTACAACACAAAATCCATCTAACCCTCCTTCTGCTTTGGCCAGCAATGAAATAATCTGCTGACATTAAGCTGTGGCTTGAAGGACTTCAGCCTTCCCCTTATCACCGTGCTGTAAATGAACTGCATTCTGCGTTTACCATAAGTGTGCTTGCTCTGCAGAAGCAGTGCCACGGTGTCCCAAGTGAACACACAGTCTTGGCGAGAACAATGAGTTTGCAAACCTTGTTTCTGGAGAGTCTCTGCCATCTGACCACAGCCCCTTAAGCCCACGTCTGTAAAAATTCTGAAGCCTCCAGCTGTCTCTTTCTGCCATAACAAATTACTACACAGTTGGTGGCCTAAAGTAACAAAAATTTATTCTTTTGTGATGCTAGAGCTCAGAATGCCTGCGGAAGTCTCATTGGGCTAAAATTCTTTATGAATGCTTCATTCCTATCTGAGAGAATCCATGTCCTTGCCTCTTAAAGTTCCTACAGGCTACCTAATTTAGGCGACCGAAAGTTCCTAGAGGTTCCTAGTGCTGTTTCTCTATCTTCAAAGACAGAAATGTGACATCTGTCTGCT
The DNA here is from genome assembly GCF_029407905.1 of Bubalus kerabau. Taxonomy (NCBI): domain Eukaryota; kingdom Metazoa; phylum Chordata; class Mammalia; order Artiodactyla; family Bovidae; genus Bubalus; species Bubalus kerabau. Next base: position 104,427,858 of record NC_073633.1, on the reverse strand, counting down.
TCTGCTTCTATCATCACATACCTTTCTCTGGACTGCTCTGTTCTGTCCTCCAAGTTTAAACACCCTTCTGATCACACTGAATCAGCTCCAATAACCTAGTACTATCTCTGTACTTTAAACTCACTTGACTAGCAAATTTATTCTATCTGCAACCTTATTTCTGCCTTGCCATGTAACCTAACATATTCACAGGTTCTGAATATTGGGGCATGGTTTAGGGGTCATTATATGGAATGAGGTTCGTGACATTGTACAGGAGACAGGGATCAAGACCATTCCCATAGAAAAGAAATGCAAAAAAGCAAAATGGCTGCCTGGGGAGGCCTTACAAATAGCTGTGAAAAGAAGAGAAGCAAAAAGCAAAGGAGAAAAGGAAAGATATAAACATTTCAATGCAGAGTTCCAAAGAATAGCAAGAAGAGATAAGAAAGCCTTCCTCAGCTATCAATGCAAAGAAATAGAGGAAAACAACAGAATGGGAAAGACTAGAGATCTCTTCAAGAAAATCAGAGATACCAAAGGAACATTTCATGCAAAGATGAGCTCGATAAAGGACAGAAATGGTATGGACCTAACAGAAGCAGAAGATATTAAGAAGAGATAGCAAGAATACACAGAAGAACTGTACAAAAAAGATCTTCATGACCCAGATAATCACGATGGTGTGATCACTGACCTAGAGCCAGACATCCTGGAATGTGAAGTCCAGTGGGCCTTAGAAAGCATCATTATGAACAAAGCTAGTGGAGGTGATGGAATTCCAGTTGAGCTATTCCAAATCCTGAAAGATGATGCTGTGAAAGTGCTGCACTCAATATGCCAGCAAATTTGGAAAACTCAGCAGTGGCCACAGGACTGGAAAAGGTCAGTTTTCATTCCAATCCCAAAGAAAGGCAATGCCAAAGAATGCTCAAACTACCACACAATTGCACTCATCTCACACGCTAATAAAGTAATGCTCAAAATTCTCCAAGCCAGGCCTCAGCAATACGTGAACCGTGAACTTCCTGATGTTCAAGCTGGTTTTAGAAAAGGCAGAGGAACCAGAGATCAAATTGCCAACATCCTCTGGATCATGGAAAAAGCAAGAGAGTTCCAGAAAAACATCTATTTCTGCTTTATTGACTATGCCAAAGCCTTTGACTGTGTAGATCAAAATAAACTGTGGAAAATTCTGAAAGAGATGGGAATACCAGACCACCTGATCTGCCTCTTGAGAAATTTGTATGCAGGTCGGGAAGCAACAGTTTAGAACTGGACATGGAACAACAGACTGGTTCCAAATAGGAAAAAGAGTTCATCAAGGCTGTATATTGGCACCCTGTTTATTTAACTTATATGCAGAGTACATCATGAGAAATGCTGAACTGGAAGAAACACAAGCTGGAATCAAGATTGCCAGGAGAAATATCAATAACCTCAGATATGCAGATGACACCACCCTTATGGCAGAAAGTGAAGAGGAACTCAAAAGCCTCTTGATGAAAGTGAAAGTGGAGAGTGAAAAAGTTGGCTTAAAGCTCAACATTCAGAAAATGAAGATCATGGCATCTGGTCCCACCACTTCATGGGAAATAGATGGGGAAACAGTGGAAACAGTGTCAGACTTTGTTTTTCTGGGCTCCAAAATCACTACAGATGGTGATTGCAGCCATGAAATTAAAAGACACTTACTCCTTGGAAGGAAAGTTATGACCAACCTAGATAGCATATTCAAAAGCAGAGACATTACTTTGCCAACAAAGGTTCATGTAGTCAAGGCTATGGTTTTTCCTGTGGTCATGTATGGATGTGAGAGTTGGACTGTGAAGAAGGCTGAGCACCAAAGAATTTTCAAAAGCATCGATGCTTTTGAACTGTGATGTTGGAGAAGACGCTTGAGAGTCCCTTGGACTGCTAGGAGATCCAACCAGTCCATACTGAAGGAGATCAGCCCTGGAATTTCTTTGGAAGGAATGATGCTAAAGCTGAAACTCCAGTACTTTGGCCACCTCATGCAAAGAGTTGACTCATTGGAAAAGACTCTGATGCTGGGAGGGATTGGGGGCAGGAGGAGAAGGGGATGACAGAGGATGAAATGGCTGGATGGCATCACTGACTCGATGGACGTGAGTCTGAGTGAACTCTGGGAGTTGGTGATGGACAGGGAGGCCTGGCGTGCTGCGATTCATGGGGTTGCAAAGAGTAGGACAGGACTGAGCGACTGATCTGATCTGATCTGATTCTGCTTACTGGGCTTCCCCGGTGGCTTAGATGGTAAAGAGTTTGCCTGCAATGAGGGAGACCTGGGTTCAATCCCTGATTTGGGAAGATCTCTTGGAGCAGGGCATGGCAACCCACTCCAGTATTCTTGTCTGGAGAATCCCCATGGACAGAGGAGCCTGGTGGGCTATAGTCTATGGGGTCGCAAAGAGTTGGACATGACTGAGCGACTAAACACACACTCTGCTTACTGTTCTGTACTTTCCAAAGTCTTCCCTTTTCCTGCCTGTACATTCCCATCATCCTTCTGCATATGGCATGATGCGAAATGCATACCTTTCTGATTGCTTCCCCAGGGCTTTAGTTTATTTATAATATATTGAGGACCACCATGAATAAGATGCTCTGAGGTGCTAAGGATTTTGCACCTAGTAACAGATGACTGCTGCCTAGAATTATGAGACTAGTAATAAAGATGTGTATGAGATGCTATTGCAGGCTAGGTTTGCCAGGAGGCTGACTGTGAGACAGAGACAGCTTGCAAAAGGCTTAGAGAAGACTTTTGGGATTAGCACCTGAGGATGAGATGGGATGGAAGTGGGAACCAATAGGGAGAGATTTTGGCTTGTGATAGAGCTTTCAGTTGAAGCTCCAATACTTTGGCCAGCTGATGCAAAGAACTGACACATTGCAAAAGACCCTGATGCTGGGAAATATTGAAGGCAGGAGGAGAAGGGGATGACAGAGGATGAGGTGGTTGGATGGCATCACCGATTCGATGGACACGAATTTAAGTAGACTCCAGGAGTTGGTGATGGATAAGGAAGCTGGCATGCTTCAGTCCATGGGGTCACAGAGTCAGACACGACTGAGTGACTGAACTGAACTGAGACTTTCATTGGAAACCTCGGGTAACCTGATGGCATGGTCTGATGACAGGATAATCCTTCAGAACTGTTCCAAGTTGGGGCAGGAGTGCAGGGCTTTTGTACCCCTATGGTAACCAGTGATTTAGTGAAGGTCTCTCCATGAAGCAGGCATGACCTTGGGTGAGGCCACTCACTTTGGCTGAGGCAGTCCCTGAATGCGGCTGACAGCTGAAGGCTATTCACTAACCGCACCCTGAGCAGCTGGGGTCTTCACTTATGAAGGGAGATATGAGTGTGGATCACGGATCCATCTCTGGGGCTATGGAAACATCTAGCAAAGGCATCTTTTGTAGTCTGACAGTCAAATGCTGTGGAAGTGGCCTGGTTCTTCGCTGGACCTTGGTAATGTTAAGAGCTCATCTGTCAGTCACAGTTTGGTCCTGGTTTTCTCCAGCTGAATATAACCTCACCAAACACCAACATCAGGCAAAGTCACTGTGACTGTGATAGATTGAGACAGGAACAAAGCCACTGTGTAGTCACGTCTACAGTCGGACAAAGATAAGAATTTGTTCAAATAAGAATTTGTCCAAAAAAGAGCAAACATTCTCCAATCTTGGCTAATATGAGTGGCTCCTGCTTTTTTTTTAAAAACCAAATATAGCTTTAACTTTGCTTTGCTTCTCCTATCTTCTAGATAAGAATTATTAACATACCAGAAACAATTATTAACAATTGTTTCTGGTTAAGATACTGAAGAATAGAATTGTCTCCACTTTCTGACAACATCCAAGCAGAAAAAAGCCCTGATTCCTTGAACTCCTCTCCCCTCTAAACCTAACACAAGCCCAAACCCCATGATGAGGTCTTTCTAATGCCCCTTAACCAGATGCCCTTTAACCAGAGCTTCCCTATTGGCTCAGAGGGTAAAGAGTCTGCCTGCAATGCGGGAGACCTAGGTTCAATCCCTGGGTCAGGAAGATCCTCTGGAGAAGGAAATGGCAACCCACGCCAGTACCCTTGCCCAGAAAATCCCATGGAGGGAGGAGCCCAGTAGACTACAGTCCATGTAGTCACAAAGAGTTGGACACAACTGAGCGACTTCACTTTCACTTTAACCAGATACTCCACGGCTCTCCATGTGTGTGGGCTCCCTGTAGCAACAAGTTGATAAACCCAGCTTTACAAGTATGTTCCTGGTGGTCTTTGGTTGGAGGGCACTGACAACTAAGTCTGGGGGTAGAGACTGTGCCTGACACATAGTCCTACAATAAATATTTGCTAATAGAAGGTCTTATTTAGCTTTGAATTTTTGTGTTTTGAATATTCAGTAATGAGTAATTTATTGGGTATTAATATGCTCAATACATTGTAGAATATATTCTGTTAGTTGATGAATGAGAAAATTAGCCTCTTCTAAAAGGGTTAAAGACATTTTAGAAAAGAGTCACAGGGGGAGACATGGGAGACCCACAGGGCAAATTTATGAAAATCAAAGCATTTCAGTATAACGAGGAACAGGACGCCAGAGGATGTCAGGCCTTTTCTTCTGGGGCCCTGGGCTGAACTTAGAGAATTATCTTTTACGCTTTGTTTTCTGCTTTTCATTTCCCCTGGAGAGTTTACTTTTGAAAGACTACTGTGATGAGAGGTATACCAGGCATTCCTGGGGACCACGGTTAATTGCTGGAACATCTGGGGAATCACAGGAGAACTCTAGAGTGACTTGGGGCCTTCTCTGAGCAATGTGGATATAGCAACTCTGAACTGCCACTGTATCTGCTACCTTAGAAACAAGGCACCAGCATTTTCAGAGATTCCCAAAGCTTCCTGGACAGTTTTGAGGTGACGCTGTTCATGGGGACCCTGTGAGAAATCAGCAGTTTACCAACCTGTCCGCTCCATGTGTCAGCTTCCTCTTGATCACACCCACCCTCAGGATATGGATTCATTACTTCAGATATTTTCCCCCAGACCCCCTTTTTTTACTGTCTTGTCCCTTCTCTCCAGGTCCCAGGATTTCAGCACTTATACAACTTTCACTTGACCAATACCAGCTCTGAAAAATTATTTGTTGAACTCATTGACAAGGTACAAATGACTCATCAGGTCAAATTTCCAAAGGGGGCTTGCAGTTCGCCAGGCAGCAGGAAATACATGTCTATAGAATTCAAGCATCCCAAGGGCAACTGGCAAGTGTGTGGGGACAGTTTAGAGTCTCAGCCTTTCCTCTGCCCTTGGAATGGTAATTCAAGGCTTTGTCTGCTTGGAGGGGCAAAAACCTCTTTCACATGCATGGTAGGCTTTTTGACCAGATTATTTTGGGAAAATGAAGCAAGCTAAAACCATGCTTGTTGAGAAGAGAGTGATAAGGATATTCTTTCTGCTTCTCAAAAACCCAGAATTCATAAGATGTGAACACTGAAAAGTCTAGAATATACTCTGTACAAATTGACTCTGCTATTTTTAACCTGCTTCCCTGGGTCATTTTAATTATATCTGAAAGATGAGTTGTGAGAGGAAAATGAATTAAATTTCCTTTTATAAGTAATTACAATGCAAATTTAAAACTCTTATACCCTGTTTCTGAGGAATGACAGGGGTGGAGATTTTCTTTCTCTTTGTATTTTTACTTTCCTCCCTATTCATTTAAGAAAAGATGTCATGATTAAGTGGAAATAGAAAAGCCATAATAGGGAGTTAACGGTAAAAGGCAACTCAGTTTCCTTGTTGCTTTCAACGTTTACAGTGGTGCGTGGGTTCTCACTCCATCCTTCACCAAAGTAACCAAATAACAGAAAGCCTTTCAATGCACTGCTGAAAGTTCTTTCCTTTGTTAAAAGTGAAAGTGAAAGTTGCTCAGTCACTTTCGACTCTTTGCGATCCTATGGACGATACAGTCCATGGAATTCTCCAGGCCAGAATACTGGAGTGAATAGCCTTTCCCTTCTCCAGGGCATCTTCCCAATCCAGGGATGGAACCCAGGGCTCCTGCATTGCAGGCGGATTCTTTATCAGCTGATCCACCATTAAAGATAAACTAATTTTGAAAGCTTTGCTGGTCTACATCACGTACTTTAATTCAGGCACTTATTTGGTTGGAATGCTGTAGAATGAAGGTCCTTAAGTGTTCTGTTAATTTAAAAGACAGTGAAAAGTGGCACTTATTTCTGATCATGATTCTGATATTTTTAAAGGAGACTTTTTGGTGACCTTATCCATTTAATTAGTGGATATGAAACAGTGCAGAGCACTGTGGTCTTTGACCCCCATGTCCTCAGCCTGCCTTTTGTCCACGGAAAAACTTTAAACAAAGCCTAGGTTTGACGAGAGAAGCGAGAAAATGCAGATTAAAAAAAAAAGAAAAACAGTTAAAGGAGACCAAGTAATAGTTGTTTAGTCATTAAGCAAAGTCAAGGACCCTTAGCTCCTTTGCATGGGCTATGGATAATATTCTGAGCCATACCTTGTGAGCTTTTTTATAGATCCTGAAATTCCCACAAGGTGGGAGAAGCTAACTACTTGATGACCAGACTGTGGCCATGACGTAGACTGCTGTAACTCTAAGAATCAGCCTCAAAGAATTGGGAACAACCGGCTGTGGAACTGAAAACTAACTGCACCTAAAACAATCATGATGACACGGGTCAGGCCACTGATGATCAATTTCAAGATGACTATCGGAACTGAGAGTGATCAGTTCCTCAGGGATCGATACAAAGAAATAGAGGAAAATGATACAATGGGAAAGACTAGAGATCTCTTCAAGAAAATTAGAGATACCAAGGGAACATTTCATGCAAAGATGGGCACAATAAAGGAAAGGAATGGTATGGACCTGACAGAATCAGAAGATATTAAGAAGAGGTAGCAAGAATACACAGAAGAACTATATGAAAAAGATCTTCACAACCCAGATAACACGATGGTGTGATCACTCACCGAGAGCCAGACATCCTGGAATATGAAGTCAAGTGGGCCTCAGGAAGCATCACTATGAACAAAGCTGGTGGAAGTGATGGAATTCCAGCTGAGCGATTTCAAATCCTAAAAGATGATGCTGTGAAAATGCTGCATTCAATATGCCAACAAATTTGGAAAACTCAACAGTGGCCACAGGACTGGAAAAATTCAGGTTTTATTCCAATCCAAAGAAAGGCAATGCCAAAGAATGTTAAACTACCATACAATTGGACTCATCTCACATGCTAACAAAGTAATGCCCAAAATTCTCCAAGCCAGGCTTCAACAGTACATGAACCATGAACTTCCAGATGTTCAAGCTGGATTTAGAAAAGGCAGAGGAACCAGAGATCAAATTGCCAACATCTGTTGGATCATTGAGAAAGCAAGAAAGTTCCAGAAAAACATCTACTTCTGCTTTATTGACTACAGCAAATCCTTTGACTGTGTGCATCACAACAAACTGTAGAAAATTCTTAAAGAGATGGGAATACCAGACCACTTTACCTGCCTCCTGTGAAATCTGTTTGCAGGTCAGGAAGCAACAGTTAGAACCAGACATGTAACAACAGACTGATTCCAAATTGGGAAATGAGTCCGTCAAGACTGTATATTGTCACTCTGCTTATTTAACTTATATGCTGAGTACATCATGTGAAATGCCAGGCTGGATGAAGCTCAAGCTGGAATCAATATTGCCAGGAGAAATATCAATAACCTCAGGTATGCAGATGACACTACCCTTATGGCAGAAAGTGAAGAACAACTAAGGAGCCTCTTGAGGAAAGTGAAAAAGGAGAGTGAAAAAGCTGGCCTAAAACTCAACATTCAAAAAAATGAAGATCATGGCTTCTGGTCCCATCACTTTGAAAGGTTGCTGTTGAATCACTTGAAGACACCGGGATTCTTGGTCCCTGGAGGAGAAGAATTCAATCCGGGGCCAGAGACAAGGCTTGATCGCTCAGAGCTTTTGTGTAATAAAGTTTTATTAAAGTATAAAGGAGATAGAGAAAGCTTCTGACATAGGCATCAGAAGGGGGCAGAAAGAGTACCCGCTTGCTAGTGTTAACAATGAGGTTATATAATCCAAAGAATGTCTGGAGGGTGTAAAGACCTCATCAGACCTACTCCCATAATTTACATTTTAAGATAACAGAAGGTTGAATCCAAAGACTGTCCTTAGGCAGGATACATTATTGTTAAATAATCCTAAGGAATGTGGAGAAAGAAAAAAAGTTTGTCCTTTCTTCCTCTTTGAGAATTCCAGACCCCTCTCTCCTTGGGGACTCCTAGACTCCCTATCAACCTGCCTAGGAACTGACTCTCTCAACTTCATGGCAAATAGATGGGGAAACAATGGAAGCAGTGACAGACTTCATTTTTCTGGGCTCCAAAATCACTGCAGAATGTGACTGAAGCCATGAAATTAAAAGACACTTGCTCCTTGGAAGAAAAGCTATGGCCAACCCAGACAGCATTTTAAAAAGCAGAGACATTACTTTGCCAACAAAGGTCTGTCTAGTCAAAAGTATGTTTTTTCCAGCAGTCGTGTGTGGATATGAGAGTTGTATTATGAAGAAAACTGAGTGCTGAAGAATTGATGCTCTTGAACTGAGGTGTTGGAGAAGACTCTTGATAGTCCCTTGGACTGCAAGGGGGTCAAACCAGTCAATCCTAAAGAAAATCAGTCCTGAATCTTCATTGGAAGGACTGAAGTTGAAGCTGAAACTGCAATTATTTGGCCACCTGATGGGTAGAACTGACTCATTGGAAAACATGTTAATATGCTTATCACATGCATAAAATCAATCTTGACTCCATAGAGTTAAAAAAAAAACAACATTGAATAGTATGACTATTGTCTTACAAGTGATCATACTTTCTGATGGACAATCAAACATATATCCTTTAGTGGACAATATAGAAGAATATTTGTGGAGTATGTAAAAGAAAGGATGGAAAAATAAGTTCTGTAGAAATTTAGAAGACATTCCCCAACTGCCTGGAGCAATTGAATAACTAGGGATTTAGTTGAATTCCAGAAGATGGTAAGTGAGGCACAGACTGACTAAAAGTTTGCCAAGATCATCCCCTCCTCCTTCTAGGTAAAGTGATAGCTGATGGTTCTCAGCCTCTCTTGCAGCTATTTGTGCCCGTATGATTGTGTTCTGACCACTGCGATGCAGGCAGAAAGGATGTACTTCCTCCAAATCTGGCCCATAAAAGATCCTGCACATTGTCCCGTGTTTTACATCTTCCCTCTCTGAAAACTCAGAATCAGGGGGTCCAGTGGAGAACCATGAGGTCCCCAGGGACAGAAAAGTTACTAGATGGAAAGAATGGTCCTCCAAGTGACTGCATGGGGAAGACCGACCCCTTCAACTCTACCCACAATGGAACTTAGGTGAAAAGTAAGCTTATTCGTTAAGCCCCTGAGATCTGGAGTTGTTTCTTGTGAAGATGCCTACTCTGAATAATATAATACTGTTCGGTGGTGTAGGTAAAAGGAAAACAGAGGAATAAGTGAAGCCTAGAATGTTCTACACCCATGCTTCTAAAGATAACAATCTTTTCCATGAATATACGTGGACTTTTAATAAGTTGTTAAGAACTTGAGGCAAGAACTACCGGTTTTTAGTAGGATATCTTATGGCTCCTTTTAATATCTGTTTTTTTGTGTGTATGTGTGATTAACCCCCAAATTTCAGAAACTATCCTTCTAATCTCTTGTTATGTTTTTGCATATGTCATCAGTTTTCTGGTCTTAATGCGTCCTAATAAGAAGTGTTGGGAGCATGACACACATTTTTATGCCCATGTCATAGTAGAATAAACCGAAGTCCCCCAAACATAAAAAGCCATTTTCCTGAAATCACATACCTGGTAGGCAGGAAGAAGGCAGGGTTTAGACTTAAGTCAGTGTCATGGCTCCAAATCCAGGGTTGTGTTAACTGTGCCCCACAGTTTCTTGTATGAATAAATGCCTTCTCTATGGATGCTTGAAAACATGGTTGACCATTGACACAATTATAAAGAGAGTTATGTATAACTTACAGATGGCTCTTTAAAAATTATAAGTCCCTATTTTGCCAGGAATGTCACAGAAGATTTAGGCTTGTTGTAGTAAGACTTTTTAACTTTAAAAAACACTTGGAATATTTTCACAAATAGATTTTCTGGCTGAATATAACCTGGATCACCAGATTTTGAACTCAAATATGAGGACATTCAGTGTTACTGCAGTTTTGATGTCAGAACAATTTTTTTCTTTGTCAGCAACTATTTTGTCTGCTTCTTCTCCTACCCTCTTTTCCCCTGTTTTCCTATTTATAAAGTATTTTTTTCTTAGAAATTAAAAAAATATGAACTTATGTACAGTTACATATGCACATTTTCTTTGATTTTGCCTGGATTCACGTGAACTCTTTCAATTTGAAATTTTCTTCTTTTACAAACCAAATAGTCTAATGTTTGTTGTTTATGGTATAGCCTTTATTTACTTTGTTATCTTCTTCTGGAATTGTGGTTTTATATGTTTTAGATCTCTGGGATGGGTCCTTCATCATTCTCTTGGTTTTTCCTTATTTTTTCTTTGTTTTTATTTTCTTGAGTTGTTTTTGTAAATCAGACATTTGGTTTGCTACATTATACAATGTATAGTTCATGGCTCCCAAAGCATTTTGAATTTTGCTAGTCACATCTTTCAGAAGCCAAATCTTGTCACTATTTCAACTGAGTAAATTTCTCTTGAAATTTATTCAGAAAATTCATCATAAATTGCTATCTGAGAATTTTTCTTGTCTTCTTGGAGGGAATTTTGCATGAAAATATTTGCCCTGAATACTTAAAATGGTCACCTTCTTGGGTTTTGTTTTGTTTTGTTCCCACTACATCTGGTGATTTTCTCCCATCTTTTGTAAAGCTAAGGTGACCATAATTCTTGTTATTTCTAGCTTGCTGGAGCAAAGTTTCCTATGGCTCAGATTTCCTCCCACCTGAGATAATTTTCTGGAAAAGTTCTCCATTTCATTTTTAAGTGTATTTCTCTTTTGGTTGCACTTATTGGCCAAGTATTATTTTTCTATCACTCGGTGAAACATTAACGCAAGTAGAGTAACTTAAAACTGCACCCGTGTTTTATCTCACAGTTCTGTAGTCAGAAATCTGGGTGGGCTTGATGGGGTTTTTTATTATTGGGGTTTCACGCTTCAAGTCCTGCCTGGATTGGGCTCCCATGTGGAGGCTCTGAGGAAGAACCTGATTCCAAGTTCATTCAGAAACTGGTAGGATGAAGTTTTCTGTGGCTGTGGATCTGAGGTCCCTCCCTGCTCCATTGCTGGCTATCTTTGACTCTTCAAGACCACCAGCACTCCATCTCACAAGTCCCATCCATCTCCAAAGAAAAAATCTACGTGGAGTTTTCCTGCTTCAAATGTCTCCAACTTCCACTTCCAGCTCGAGTTTAAGGGCTCATGTGATTATATCAGCGCTGTCAGGATAACAGCATAGGCTGACCCAGGAGGCACGCATGGTGAAGAACCCACTTAGACAGTTATCCTTTAGAACAGCTACAAACAGGGATAAAAGCTCTTTCATTTTTACCTTCATTTTTTTTTCCATTTCCAACATTACTAATTACTTTTTGCAGATTCAAATTTCTGACTGACATATTCCTTCTGTCTGAAGAGCTTTCTTTACTATTTTTTTTTTTTTTTAAAGAAAATGTCTTTTGGCAATAACTTCCCTCAGCTTTAGTTTACCTAAGAAAATCCTCCGTGTGTGTGTGTGTGTGTGTGTGTGTGTGTGTTTAATTAATTGGTCTGTTGGCTGTGCCGGGTCTTCCTTACGAGTGCGGACTTTCTCTGGCTGCAGTGAGCCAGGGCTGCTCTGCTGTGGAGTGCCGGGTTTCTCACTGAGGTGGCTTTTTCCATCGTGAAGCACAGGCTCTCGGTGCGAGGACTTCAGTAGCTGAAGCTTGAAGGCTCTAGAGCCTGGTGTTAATAATCTTGGCGCATGGGCTCAGCCCCCTGGGACATGTGAAGTCCTCCTGGGCCGGGATCGCATCCATGTCTCCCGCCACTGGCAGGCAGACTCTCAACCACCGGGCCACTAGGGAAGCCTTTCCTTTGTGTTCTTAATAAAAGGTATTTTCAGTGAGTGTAGAATTTATGTTGATAGTACCTTTTTCTTTCATAACTTTAAAGATATCATCCATTGTCCTTCTGTTCATATGATTCCTGATAAGAAGTTTCCTGTAACTTTTGTTCTTCCATCGGTAATATATCTCTTTTCTTTGGATGCCCTTACATTTTTGGTTTATAGCAATTCACATAAGATATGTCTTGGTTAAATTTTTTTTTTTTTTTTTTTTTTTTATCCTGCTTGGTGTTCTCTGAGCTTCTTGGATTTGGGGTATGATGTCTGTTCTTAATTTTGGAAAAATCTTGGCAAAATACTTAATATCCATCAAAATGTCTTCTTCTTCTGTGATTTAAGTCATATATATCTTGGACCATTTGCTATTTTCCTACAGTTCATGAGAACTGTTTTTATTTCCACTCGTTTTCCCTTTGCGTTTCAGCTTGGATAATTTCTAGCTCCAAGTTTATCACTTCTTACCTTGGCCATGTTCAGTCTACTAAAACCCATAGAAATTATTCTCCATTTACAATTGTTTTTTCAAAAGCATTTACTTTAGATTCTTTATTATAAGTACCAACTGTGCTGAAGTGAGCCCTCTGAACTTACATGTTGTCTACGTTTTACGTTAGTATCTTTAATATCTCAATAAGTTATTCAAATGCTCTGTCCAATAGTTCCAGTATGTTTTTCATACCAAAATCTGGTTCCAATGATTGCTTTATCGCTTTGCAGTGTCTTTTCTCTTGCCTTTTAGCGTGTGTGGTAAAACCCAGACATCTTATCTAGGAGAGTAGTTAGTAAAAAGAAAAAAATATTTTTTATGTTTAGAAATAAACATGCCTTTTCTGTTTAGGTTTTAAAGTTGAGGCAAGAGTAAATTAGTCTAGTTAGGAGTTAAGTTGTGCTTGGGGTTTGTTGTTGCCATAGTTACCCCGAGTGTACTGCAGGCATCAAATTCCTTTAACAATATCTTCTGTTCAGGGTGTGGGTTGGTTTAACAGAGGTCATTTTCTCAATTTACACTTTCTCTTGGGTTTGGGTTTTCCTCTGTGCTTTGCCCTGAAGAGATTATATCTCTTTACTCTCCTGTAACTTTCACTGAGATACCTAGCTGTAGGTGGTAGAGTTGGGGGTGTAGAGGAATCCTCTGAGATGCCTAGGAAGCCTCAGTGTTAAGCAGACACTTCACTCCTGGTGCTCAGCTCTGTGATCTTGCATCTTCTCCAGCTTTCGTGTGTGGACCCGCAGGCATGCTGCCCCACCCCCCAGCGTTGGGCTCTGTGGACTTCTTCCTTCCACCAGTGTCCTAAGGTAACAGACTTTGTTAGTTACCCTTCCCTGTGTTATTTAGGGATGATGGTAGAGATGGGTCCAGGTAAAATTTCAGTAGTGGCTGCTGTTCCACTTCCCAGAACATTCGTATCTGAGAAACCTTCTCTGGATTCTCCCAGTCACCCTCTGAACATCTGTGGGTTTGTGGACAGACAGTGTGCACGAGAGTGTGAATCCTCTTATATCTGTGGCTCCTGAAGGTGGCATACTCTCCCACTCGTGCAATTAAGTAATTGTAATTTGTTATACTTTAACAGCTAATTAAAATATTTTTGCTGCTTCTTCATCTGTGTGCTCAGTCACTTCAGTTGTGTCTGACTCTTTGCAACCCCATGGACTGTAGCTCTTCTGGGCCCTCTGTCCATGGGATTCTGCAGGCAAGAGTACTGGAGTGGGCTGCCATTTCCTCCTGCAGGGGGTCTTCCTGACCCAGGGATTGAACCCGCATCTCTCACATTTACTGCATGGGCAGGTGAGTTCTTTATCACTAGCCCCACCTGGGAAGCTCACTTCTTCGTACTAGCTTAAATGACGTCCAGCAGCCTCTGCCCCAGGGAAAGAAACCCTTGGTTCCTGTTTATCCCTCCAGGTACCATTGTCTTTCCAGATGTCACATTGTCTATTTTCTTTCTCCATAGTCTAAACTTTCTGGTGTGTCCCGGAAAATTCAGCAGTTTGCAGTTTGTCTTTTATTAGAAGTTTGGATGCTATTTTTCATCTCTCCATATATCCAAGCTGAAACTGATATTTTAGTTGAATAATTTTGAGACAAAATTACTGCAGATAGTGATTGCAGCCATGAAATTAAAAGATGCTTACTCCTTGGAAGGAAAGTTATGACCAACCTAGATAGCATGTTAAAAAGCAGAGATATCACTTTGTCAACAAAGGTCCGTCTAGTCAAGGCTATGGTTTTTCCAGTGGTCATGTATGGATGTGAGAGTTGGACTGTGAAGAAAGCTGAGCACCAAAGAATTGATGCTTTTGAACTGTGGTGTTGGAGAAAACTCTTGAGAGTCCTTTGGACTGCAAGGAGATCCAACCAGTCCATCTTAAAGGAGATCAGTCCTGGGTGTTCATTGGAAGGACTGATGCTGAGACTGAAACTCCAATACTTTGGCCACCTCATGTGAAGAGCTGACTCACTGGAAAAGACCCTGATTCTGGGAGGGGTTGGGGGCAGGAGGAGAAGGGAACGACAGAGTATGAGATGGCTGGATGGCATCACCGACTCAATTCACATGAGTTTGGGTGAACTCCGGGAGTTGGTGAAGGACAAGGACGCCTGGCATGCTGTGATTCATGGGGTCGCAAAGAGTCGGACATGACTGAGCAACTGAACTGACTGAATTTTGAGACAAATATTTAGCAGCATTGAGAAAGCACACCCATGAAACTCCTGGAAGCAGAGAAGGACAGGGAAGCGTGGCGCACTGTAGTCCATGGGGCTGCAAAGCGTCAGACTTGACTGAGCACCTGAAGGACGACAATGAAAAGCACACCCAGGGCTTCCTGGGGTCCAGTGGTTGAGACTCCGCACTCCCAATGCAAGGGGCCTGGGTTTGATCCCATGTGCTGTAGCTAAGACCCTGTGCAGCCAAATAAATAAATATCCATCAATAAATAAAGTAGAAAGCACATCCAATACAGCAACACAACCGTCTCAACAATCAGGTTATTCCTCATTCATCGAGAGCAGCTGTCTGGTTATTTGCAATCATATAGGTAATCAAAACCCCTCCCTGTTTTATTTGGAAGCAGTCATGCTAATTTGGCTTGTGAATTTTGTGGAAGAAAAGGTAAATCCCCGCACCGCGGTATTCCCACCGTGCTTTCCTGGCGCCTTGTATTGTCCTGTGGTACAGAGTTTGTGTGTCTGTGGCCCCCTCCAGACAGAGTCCCTGCAGCAGGCGTGATGTCTCATTTACCTTTATTTTCCTGTTGCTGAGCAGAAAGCCTGGTACCCAGTGGGGACTTGATATGCGATTGCTTAATGTTGCTGAAGGTCTTTGGATCATTCAGTGAGATGGCACATTTTCTGAGTCTCTTGATTTCTCAGAGAGATAAGCCTCCAGAGATGACCAAAGTCTTCTTCCAACTATTTGACCTATATCATGCAGTAAAAAGCACACAACTCAGATGTGCTCTGAGGAGGCCTGGGGCATCTACCGAGGTGGTCTGTATGCCCCGAGATGCCTTATTTCTTTAGCTGGTTTCTAACATCTGGTATTAAATCTATTTCTAACATCTGGTATTAAATTCCAATTTAGCTACTATGTCTCATAGTTGGATGTGTTTTTAATGCTCAATGACAAACAGCATTTTAATTTGAACTCTCTCAGGCTTGAGGCTTACATTAAGTGAACAAGTACATGCAAACATGGAGCAGAGATGGAGAACACTGACTGCCGTCATTATGGGTGTGCAGCTCAGCAGAAGCAATGCTCAGAGTGAATCTTAAACAGTCTAGTGAAGTGAAACCCCCTCATCTGTGAAGTCAGTGGAGATGGCACTCAGTGTGTGGCAGAAGCCCTCACAGCTGCTCCTCAGCAGTGCAGCTGGACCTGGGGATTTGTGTTTGTTAAAAGGCTCACTGTAAGGCATGGAAGAGAAAAGTTTGACCCTGAATTGCAACAAATAACTCTTGAGCTGCTGGTTTCTGCTGCTCTAGGGTCCTGATAGATGCGGAAGGAACACATTGTTTGTTGTTTAGTCGCTAAGTTGTGTCTGACTCTTTGTGACCCCCATGGACTGTAGCCCCCCAAGCTCCTCCGTCCATGGGATTTTCCTGGCAAGAATCCTGTGGGTTGCCATTTCCCCCTCTAGGGGATCTTCTTGACCCAGGGATCGAACCCACGTCTCCTGCATTGGCAGGTGGATTCTTTACCACGGAACCACCAGGAGAGCTGTGGATAACGGGCGGTGGGGTTTAATCTGGAAGAAGAAACTTGCTCCCCTGTAGACCCAAGGCCTTTGACTGTGTGGATCACAATAAACTGTAGAAAATTCTTAAAGAGATGGGACTACCAGACCATCTGACCCGTCTCTTGAGAAACCTGTATGCAGGTCAGGAAGCAACAAATTAGAACTGGACATGGAACAACAGACTGGTGCCAAATAGGAAAAGAGTACATCAAGGCTGTATATTGTCACCCTGCTTATTTAACTTATATGCAGAGTACATCATGAGAAATGCTGGGCTGGAAGAAGCACAAGCTATAATCAAGATTGCCGGGAGAAATATCAGTAACTTCAGATATTTAGATGATACTATCCTTAGGCACAAAGTGAAGAGGAATTAAAAAGCCTCTTGATGGCTGAGTAAATACTCCATTGTGTATATGTACCACAGCTTTCTTATCCATTCATCTGCTGATGGACATCTAGGTTATGTATACCTGTGGCAGATTCATTTTGATATTTGGCAAAACTAATACAATTATGTAAAGTTTAAAAATAAAATAAAATTAAAAAAAAAAAGCCTCTTGATGAAAGTGAAGGAGGAGAGTGAAAAAGTTGGCTTAAAGCTCAACATTCAGAAAACTAAGATCATGGCATCTGGTCCCATCACTTCATGGCAGATAGATGGGGAAACAGTGGAAACAGTGTCAGACTTTATTTTTTGGGCTCCCAAATCACTGCAGATGGTGATTGTAGCCATGAAATTAAAAGACGCTTACTCCTGGGAAAGAAAGTTATGACCAACCTAGATAGCATATTCAAAAGCAGAGACATTACTTTGCCAACAAATGTCCGTCTAGTCAAGGCTATGATTTTTCCTGTGGTCATGTATGGATGTGAGACTTGGATGGTGAAGAAAGCTGAGTGCTGAAGAATTGATGCTTTTGAACTGTGGTGTTGGAGAAGACTCTTGAGAGTCCCTTGGACTGCAAGGAAATCCAGCCAGTACATCCTAAAGGAGATCTGTCCTGGGTGTTCATTGGAGGGACTGATGTTGAAGCTGAAACTCCAATACTTTGGCCACCTCATGTGAAGAGTTGACTCATTGGGAAAGACCCTGATGCTGGGAAGGATTGGAGGCAGGAGGAGAAGGGGACGATGGAGTATGAGATGGCTGGATGGCATCACCGACTCGATGGACATGGGTTTTATTGGACTCCAGGAGTTAGTGATGGACAGGGAGGCCTGGCGTGCTGCGATTCATGGGGCCGCAAAGAGTCGGACACGACTGAGCGACTGAACTGAACTGAACTGGCCCCAAAAGGGAGATTCAGTGGATGACGGTTGCTAGTACCAACATTGCAATTATCTATTTTTATTACTGGCTTCACGAGCCTACTTTCACTGGTCCTCCGTGACCCTTATTACACAGTCTCAGAGAAGCATGTCTGACCTCTCTTTGTGCTCAAATCCTTCACTTGGTGAGGTTCTGAGCACCTGGGCTTGCAGATGTCTGGAGTCTTGCCTTGGTCCTTTCACAGCCTGGGCCCCGTGGCAGGCTTTTGTTCTTCACGCATGTTGAAGTCCCTGCTCTTGGGAGGATCACGTAGCCCCACCTTCCTGATGTGTGTACAGCCATGTGATTTATCTTGGCCAGAACAATGGAGGCAAACCTGGAGTGCCACTGCCAGGCAGGGCTTCTAACACAGGATGCACCTAATCAAGGCTTAAGTCCTTGAATGAAAGTGATGAGCTGAAGTCCACTGATAACGGTGATAGAGATAATGTGAGTAAGAAATAAACTTTTCCACTCTAAGTCAAGGGCTTTTTAAATTTGTTATTGCAGTACAACCCAACCCATCCCTATTACTACAAGCCTTATCCTTAAGTTCTAGCTCTGAGTTAGAGTTCTCTTTACCTGTCAACAGCCCCATCAACTTATGTAGATTTTGACTTCCTCTGAAGTTGCTCTGCCCTTCTAATAACAATCAGATGGGCAGAGTAAGGCTACAAGCTGATGCTTCTGCCAGACCCACGCCTGCTCAGACAGTCTTCTACTGCTTCCTACGTGTGTGTGTGTGTGTTCTGTCACTCAGTCGTGTCCGACTCTTTGTGACCCCATGCACTGTAGCCTACCAGGCTTCTCTGTCCATGGAATTTTCCAGGCAAGAACACTGGAGTGGTTTGCAATTTCCTACTCCAGAGGATCTTCCCAATACAGGGATTGGACCCGGGTCTCTTGAGTCTCCCGCATTGGCAGGCAGATTGTTAACCATTAGTGCCACCTGCGGAGCCCCCTTACCTACTATACTTAGACTCTAAGCTGCTCTCATCTTTAAAACTGAGTTATAATACACAGACATAAAGAAAGCTGAGGCTGAGAAGGGTGACTCAGTTCATTTCAGCACGCCAGGCCTCCCTGTCCATCACCAACTCCCGGAGTTTGCTCAAACTCATGTCCATCGAGTCGGTGATGTTGTCCAACCATCTCATCCTCTGTTGTCCCCTTCTCCTCCCACCTTCAATCTTTCCCAGCATCAGGGTCTTTTCCAAGGAGTCAGCTCTTCGCATCAGGTGGCCTTTGCACCAGGGTGACTCTGGGAAGCTTCCGTTCTTCCACTTTCCTTTTGTTTCCTGTCTCTCATTGCGTGCTCACTGTTTAAGCTCCTTGTGCACATGGAAAGCCCCACAGAGAGGCGAGGCTGAGGGTAAGGCAGGGCGTGGGTCTGGTGCTGACGGACAGAGGCTACATTGCCATTCTTGGCCTCTTGTCTTCCCTCCAACAGCCTCCCCATGGTGGGCAGGGGCAGTGTCCATCCTTGTCTGCCGTCTTCAGTGACACAGGGTCACTGTACCTCCAGATGCAGCCTCCACCCTGCTTCCAGGCCCTCCTAGCACTTTGCTGGGGAAATCTGAGCACCTCTGCTTGTTAGGCTGGGTGTTGTCTGCCTGGCCTTTCCTGGTGCCTCTGTGTGCTTCTTTCTTATCCCTTCTTTTGACTTTTACTCAGGACCCAGGATCCTCCCGGAGTAGAACCTGCTTCACCCTCAAAGTCCTGGGCTTATACCCAGAACCCAGAGCTGAGCTTTTTGGTCTGAGCCCTGTTTCTCCCTGATTTGGTGAATAAGTTGTTGCAAGTAAGAGAAGCCATCTAGAGAAAAAAAAAGAGGGGTTTACTTGGAGGCTAAACAAACCTCCGAAGTAGAAAAGGACAGTCTTTGGAAACCAAGGCAACTCTCAGGACCAGTTACTACCCTGGTATCAGTCCCTCATGGTCCAGGGTCTCTCCCATTTCTCTCAGAGGATATCAATGTTCCCAGCACCTACCGCTGTGTAACAGACTACCCCCAAGCATATGGGCTTCAAATAACAAGAGGATCTTATTTCTCATGATCCTGTGGGTTGACCAAGCAGTTCGTCTGCATCGAGTAGATTCAGTTACTACCCTGGGATGGCTGGAAGGTCCAGAATGTCCTCCTTCCCTTGGATGGCAGTCAGTGCTAGCTGCCAGCGAGGTGCTCAGCTGGGACCAACGGTCATGGCTTTGGCTCCTTTTTATGAGCTACTGTCTTTCATCCTGAATGGCTATCCATTTGCTGTTTCATGGAGATGCATTTATTAGCTGACGCTGGAGCTGGGAAGTCTCCTGGGACTCTCCTCCTATCCATCATGGCCTAAGTGCTCGGGAGGGATGAGGGGCCAGGATTTCTGCTTTCAGCATCTCCCGTTTTGTCATTGATTGCCTGAGCAGACAGGTGCTGCTCCATGTTTTACCTCAACTGGGTCAATTACAGTGATTTCAAAGGACATAAATGTGTCTGACAAGTCCCATTGGAAAGAAAATTCCTCCAGATTAACAATAAATTGATTTGATTACCCAATCCTGGTATCATTCAGGAGGAAAATGCAAGGCTGAGGTGGTGTGGCATTCTTTATTCATATCAATCTGTGAGAAAATAGAGAAGCTGGAGGCAAGAAATGAAGAATCTCTGCTCTCAGATCAAAGATATTACTACTCAGAGGTAGTAAGACAGGTATTTAGGAAATAGTAAGAATATCACAGGAACTTCTCTGCTTGTCCAGTGCCTGGAACTCCCTGCTTCCACTGCAGGGGGCTTGGGTTTGATCCCTGGTTGAGGAACTAGGATCCCACATGCTGCGGGGCATGGCCAAAAATACATAAAAATAAAAACTATTGCAAAAGAAAAATCCATGATGAACAAAAACAACAAAAAGAATATCACAGACTTACTGGCTGACCTTCTTTTGACGCTGTAAGGGTCCCAAGACCTTCGTATCTGGAACACAGATAGGAGGTGGCTTTGCTGTTTTGTTTGTCACTATTGAGTTATTTTTAGATAAAGAGATATGTTCCAATTGTGTGAGCCTAGTGAAGGAGAGAAGAATAGTAAATTCTGACTGTGATCTGCAGTAGGCTTGGCATGTAGCTGAGTCATTCCACCTGGCAATGATGGTGAAAGAATAATAAATTCCCTTAATGAAGACAAATAGATTTAATAAGAGCCTAATAGTTGCTCTCGATGTATTGTCTCTGTGCTAAAGGCCTCTCTGACCCTCCCATGCAAAGGTACTCTTCCTTTCTTTTCTTCTCTCATGGTGTCCTGAATATACCTCTGTTAAGGGACTTCTTAAATCTGTTCAGTTAATCAAATATTTATTCAGTTCTTATTAGATGTCAAGCTCTGTACTAAAGTGCATTAGCAGTGCATTAATTCAGAGTCTTCATTCCTTCTCTATCTCGGACCTGTTCACTCAAGAATATAATCCTCATTCCCAAGAAATTTATAATCTGGTAGGAGATTGCCACAGATATTGTGGGTTCAGTTCAGTTCAGTTCAGTTCAGTTGCTCAGTCGTGTCTGACTCTTTGTGACCCCATGAGCCGCAGCACGCCAGGCCTCCCTGTCCATCACCAACTCCCGGAGTCCACCCAAACCCATGTCCATTGAGTCGGTGATGCCATCAAGCTCAAGAAAGTATTGCTCTTGTTCTTTACTGAAGTGACTTCATTTTTGATTCTGATGGCTCATGCTCCATCACGTTGACTTAGGTGAGATTCCAGTCGGTCTAAACCCATCTCTGGCAAACAAGGGGTTTGTGGGGCAAGTGATTCAATACTGATCAAGAAGACACAAAGGGAGGCTGGCAGCAGAGGCTTCTGAGAAAGATTGCTTCACTGATATAAAGAGACATAAGAATGAAATATATGAAAACAAAATTCTGTAAAGAGTTATCCTTCAATTAAAAAATTAACTTAAAAATAAAAGAATTACATATATATATATATATATATATATATATATATATATATGAGGAGGAAATGGCAACCCACTCCAGTATTCTTGCCTGGAGAGTCCCATGGACAGAGGAGCCTGGCGGGCTATAGTCCTTGGGGTCTCATAGAGTCAGATCTGACTGAAGCAATGTAACATACACAAACACTTATTAATTTGGCTGCATTGGGTCTTAGTTGTTACAATGTGACCAATGAGGTCTTAGTTCCCAGACCAGGGATTGAACCCATGATCCCTACACTGGAAGGCAAGATTTTTAACCACTGGACCACCGGGAAAGTTTCAGAGAATGAAGTATATTCTGATTTTTAAATGTGATACCTGGGAACACTGTATTTGCTTGCTCCCCAGAGGACAGCTTGCCCTCAGAGCACCCGTCAGGATAGAAAAAGGTGGCAAGAATCTGGGTTCCTGGCGTGTCTTTCAGTTGTTTAAATAACCCAAATTGGAGGTATCCAAGGTGACTAGGTGACCTGCTCTGATGCATAATAAATACCCTCGATGCTGGCACCAGCGACTGGCTGAAGGCTTCCTCACGGGGATGGGGTGAAGCGATATTTACTGAAATAATGCAAGATAGAAAAAGTACAAAAGAGACACAAAGTGCTATGACAATTCAGGACAATTTGGGGAGAAGAGAGATCAAGAAAATCAGACTTACAACAAATGACCCACGAGGGAAGCACATTCAGACCAAAGGCATTTTGTAGTATGTATCTACATACAACACGCAAAATCGCTTAGTCGTGTCCGATTCTTTGGACCCCATGGACTATACAGTCCATGGAATTCTCCAGGCCAGAATACTGGAGTGGGTAGCCTTTCCCTTCTCCAGGGGATCTTCCCAACCCAGGAATTGAATTGGGGTCTCCTGCACTGCAGGTGGATTCTTTGCGAACTCAGCTATCACCTGGCATACAGAAAATTTGAAAACAGATATGAAAAAAAAAATTGGGTCTTTTCTATAAAAGTCAGTATTTATTTTTCTGTACTAGTCTCCAGTGCTCACCTAGCAACAGAGGCTGGGATTGAAAGAACCTCAGTCCCTGGCGTTTCCCTAAGGTCTGCCGCCCTCACGGGTGTACTCTGGTGACCCTGTTGGCCATTGACTGCTATCTCTATTAAAGGAGAAACCTTTGCTACAGAGATACTATTATATTTGCTATTGGCAACACCTGAGAATAAAATCTATCCGAATAATGCAGCCATAAGCCAAGAGGTTTGGGATAGAAGCTAAAAAATAGAGTGTTTTTTCCCTCCTTCCTGTCTCCTTTCATCCTTCTGTCTTCAGTCTCTCTCTCTTTCTTGAAAGAAAGGAGAGGAATGGACTCATTTGAAATCATGTGAAGGTTAGAAAGATTAACTCTGGGGTAAAGGAAAACCTTAAGCCTGTTTCTAAGTAGAGGACAGAGTTCATTGTGTGTTGAGTGCAGGGAGAGCTCTGAATAAAATGCATGACCACTTGGAGTCTGCTGGAGCACTTGGTCTATAGGATCCCCGAGGTACCATATATTCTGGATCTTTATTTTCCCACGCACTTTGGAGCAAAAGGACTCATGATGAGCTAGGGAGTCCTGTCATTGTGTTTAATACACTATCAAATTTGCCTACTAAGGTAGAGGACTGATTAAGATAAGCACACACGATGATCTCATCCTGGAAGGAATTCCTGTTGCAAAAAATTTTTGACAAGAAGATCCCCCTTTTATCTGAACAATAAAATAGATCAATTTCTCAAAACTGCTGTGTTTGCCCAGTTCATCTGGTGAGAGAATGGAAAAAGGGAGGCATCTATTAATTTTATAATCTGCAGTCCATCACCCTGACAAATCAGGAAGGGGAGTGCATGGGTACACATTTGGGGGAAAAAAAGTTTATTTTTAAAACGTATGGAGTAGGGGGACAAATTTCATCAGCTGGATTCTGACAACATATGCAGATAAGAATTTGTACTTGAGAAGCCTTCACTTGTCCCTGTTTCCTATAAAGTTTCTTTTATTGGCCAGCAGTAGCATATTAAAAATACAATTTTAGCTTTAAAAATACAGCTAGTGATGTAATTAAGCATATTAATATAAGGTTAATATTTCAAAATGGAATGGCTAGTGATGTACTGGAAAGAAAACCAAAGAAATTATTTAATCTGATTTGGGCCTTTCCCAATCTTTCTGCCGGCTCTTCAGGTAACAAATTGAACCAGGAGTTAGAATTGCTGCATATGGGAATACCTGCAAAGACATTAAACAGGTCTTCAGCTGTTTAACAAATGAAATCCAGCCGGAAAATAGAAACAGGAGGTGAATGCATGTGTGGAAGGACAGAACAGTCTAACTTTGGCAGTCTTCAGAAACACCAAGGATTTTGTTAATGTTTCATGTGAGAAGCCAGTCAAGCTACAAACATCTAGAAGAATCAAAAAGCATTTTCCAAAACTGATACAGCTGTGAAAACCAATGGGAAGACACAGCACACAATGGATCTTCACTCACTGCCTGCAAGACATCTGAAAGTGCCCATGACTGGGGTCACTAAAAGAAAGCGTGAGTCAAAGTGTTGGCTTGCTCATTCATGTTTTACTCTTTGCGACTGTAGACCGCCAGGCTCCTCTGCCTGTGGAACTCTCTGGGCGAGAATACTGGAGTGGGTTGCCATTCCCTTCTCCAGGGGATCTTTCCGACTCAGCAGTTGAACTCAGGGATCTTGCATTGCAGGCAGATTGTTTACCATCTGAAGCCCTTATAAGATATCAGGGTGATGTCTTATCACAGAGAAAGGCATGTGAGGACGCAGGGAGGAGGGGGCTACCAGCAAGCCTGAAGGGAGGCCTCATGAGAAACCAGCTGACACCTTTATCTTGGACTTCCAGCCTCTAGAACTTGAGAAGAAAATTTGGTTGTTTCAGCCACTCAATCTGGGGCATTTTGTCACGGCAGCCCTAGTGCACCAAAGCAGTCTTCATGGCCAGCACCGTAGCACCTCTCTGTCCATTTTCCCCTCATCACAAATCTCCAGCCTGCCAATTTTCTGTTCTAAATGTGAGTGCTCTGATACAAGTATGATTAGATTAGGCCCACTCAAATAACCCAGGATCATCTTCCCATCTCAAGGTACTTAACCCTAATCTCATCTACTAAGTCTTTCTGCCATTTAAGGCAACAAATTCAGAAGTTCAGAGATTAGCACATGAACACCTTTAGGGGTAGAGGGACATTATTTTATCAATCAGCTGCATAAAATACAGTCTTGAGATTATAGGAATTTATACTCAAACCAACTGCAGTGGGAACAACACTTTAGTAGAGAAAATTTCTTTTTTCTTTGCATTTTCTCATATTCGAATTCTAGGGCACACTTTTTTTTTTTTTAAGATTTATTTATTTGTTTTTTTGGCTGTGGTGGGTCTTTGCTGATGCATGTGGGCTTTCTCTACTATTCCTTGCAGTTCTCGGGTTTCTCACTGTGGTGGCTTCTTCTGTTGCAGAGCATAGGTTCTAGGCATGCGGACTCGAGAGCGTGGGTTCAGTAGTAGCGGCATAGGGGCTTCGTTGCTCCGTAGCATGTGGGATCTTCCCGGACCAGAGATGGAACCGGTGTCCCTTGGATTGCAAGGAGGTCTCTTCACCACTGGACCTCCAGGGAAGCCTAGGGCCCTAATTAAAATGTGCCTTGCTCCTTTTTCTCTAGCAGAATGCAGAGGATATACTTAATCCACATTTCTGTCATTAAAGAGCTTTCTATACCACTTCTTAACATCTTGCCTGCTTTTACAAGATTCCTTTTGGCTCTATCTATTGAGCCCTGTCTCTCTACTGAGGAACTATTAGCAAAAGCTGTTAGCTGCAAGATCCTCTCCTTGGAACTATAAATGAACTCGACTCCACTGAAAAAAACACCATGAATCTTTTTCTTGGAAGCCTTGCCCTGCTGATGGAGAGTTAGGGAATGGTTTGCATGGCAAGCTGCTGTTTTGTGATTTGGGCCCCAGAAACTGTATTAAAAGTCTATTAAATACTTTATCAACTTCTGTTGGAGCTACAGATAACTTCAGTCAGAATTCATTTTCCACACTCGCCAATTATAATATCAGAAGTGTGCTGTGCTGAATTTTCATATTTGCATTTGATCGCTAAGAGGGCCAGCTGGTAAGCCTTTTCCATGGTAAGTGGATGTCATGTGCATCTTTAAATTTAGATATTAAAACACACACCAAACACACAAGGCTGGAAAAATGCAAAGAAATACCAAACAAAAAACCCATTTTTGGCAGACTCACAATTGAATGTTGAATCACCAATTAAACAGTTCTACCCAGAAGGGTTGTATCAATTTATTTTAAGTTATTTTCACTCTGATCAGAATCTAACTTGCTTATCTTTTTTTTTTTTTTTTTTTTTTTTTGACAACCTCTGACTTTAATACCCTAACATTCAGCCTTCATATTCTGGAATCACTCCCTGAACACAAAGTGACAGCTGTTTTCCAAGATACAAACAGCCCTGAATTCTCTAGGACCGCTTGTGCTGTTTCTTCTACAACTTCAGCTGGTGCCCCGCCCAACAGCCAAAGTCCTTCCACTTCTTGAGGATGTAATAATGGTTCATGGCTCATTTGAAGTCGAGCGGCACACAGCAAAACTTTATGGCAGGAGCTGAAGGCAGCATCCTGGGGGGCATCTTTTGCATGTAAGGGAAGAAGTCAGGGACTGGCGGTCCCCAGCAGCTTCCCTCAAGAGGAGCTCAACCTAAGCAGAAGGTGAGGAAGGAGGATTTAAGTGTGGTGGGTTTCATCCTAGAAGAATGTGGATTTACATTCTGTTGTATCAGCTGTCAAGTTCCTAAACTGGATAAAGATCTTTGTAGTCACTCCGTGAGAATTCTCTGCATGGGATCAGATTTTTTTTTTTCCATATGTAGAGAAAAATCATGACAGAAGTTCAGGAAGTACTTCTATCATCCGAAATGGGTGTAAACAATGAGGAGGAGGTGGGGGAGATGCCCCTGAATGCAAGCTTTGCCTGTTTCCAAGCACCCCACTTTTCTGCACTGCTCTGCAGCTCACAGGTCAGGGATGAAAGGGGAACGAAGGACTCCTCCCTTTCTCTCCCAGCGTCCTGTCCCAAGAGAGACTCTTCCCATCGGTAAACACAGAATGATTTGTCAGCTGTGATGGATCCGGGACCATGTCTTTTGATACTATTATTTGTTTTTAATAAATGCTCTTTTAAATGTTTATTCTCTTTTATGTATTTGCGACTGAGTCTTAGTTGAGGCTCGCAGGATCTTTGATTTTCACTGCAGCACACGAACCCTTAGTTGAGGGACGTGGGATCTAGTTCTCTGACTGGGGATTGAACCTGGGCCCTCTGCCCTGGGAGCGGGGAGTCAGCCACTTGGCCACCAGGGAAGTCCCAATACTGTGATTTTTAATGAAAAAATTTAAAGTATTGTTCCCTCCAGGTTATCATTATGCTTTTTTAGATCCCTGCCGAGGACTTCTACAACCAAGGGGATTCCTGCCTCCAGCAGGTGCAGTTGATGGCATCCATGACCTTAACTCTTGATGGGTCTCTGCGTCCCTACCCTGAGTCTCCTGATTCTGTAGTTCCTCTCACTAGGGAGGTAGAATCTGTTTCCCAACACCACGTGATTTGCTTCAGCCACTGGAGTGAGGTAGAGGGTTGGCTGCCTATTCTGAGCATCAGCCCCACAGGATCGTGGCGTAGCCCTGTCCACCTTGTTCCTTTGCTGGTGTCCTGAGCCGTCGGCTTCTCTACAGGTGCACAAAGGAGGCGGCCAGCCCACAGACCCAGGAGGAAGGTGGCTGACGTGGCCTAGGGCAGTAGATCTCCCAGTGATCTAGAGACACTCACATTGTAATAGTCAATGACTGTAATTTTAATGATCACATTTTTGTGGTTTACGCTTTTGCAGCAATAACTTACTGACATATGTGTTGGCATTTAACAAACACTCCATAGCTATTTAGGAAATGAATGGATGAATAAAACTATACCCAGAATGTGTTTCTCTGTGTGTGTATATGAACACAAATACATATACTTATGTAATATATTTATATTTTATAAATATAAATATTTATTTTATTAAATATAATATTAATATATTGCATTTAATATAATATAAATATATTAAATATAAATATTTAATATTTAAGAGTCAGACAAATCCCTATTTTAATTTTCACACTTCACTTTTGATTTGTGGTTTGGGATTAATTGGCTGGTTGCAAAGTTCACACAGAATGAGAGACACACCTACACGCAACCTGACTCACTGGCTTTATAGTCTATAGAATATGACTTCAACACCACGCACATTCAGACCTACGGCGCTGTGAAGGTTCAGTTCCAGTGCAGTTCAGTTCGGTTGCTCAATCATGTCTGACTCTGCAACCCCATGGACTGCAGCACGCCAGGCTTCCCTGTCCATCACCAATTCCTGGAGCTTGCTTAAACTCGTGTCCATTGAATCGGTGATGCCATCCAATCATCTCATCCTCTGTCATCCCCTTCTCCTCGTGCCTTCAATCTTTCCCAGCATCAGGGTCTTTTCAAATGAGTCAGTTCTTAGCATCAGGTGGCCAAAATATTGGAGCTTTAGCATCAACCTTTCCAATGAATATTCAGGACTGATTTCCTCTAGGATTGACTGGTTGGATCATCTTGCAGTCCAAGGGACTCTCAAGAATCTTCTCCAACACCACAGTTCAAAAGCATGAGTTCTTCAGTGCTCAGCTTTCTTTATAGTCCAACTCTCACATCTATACATGACTACTGGAAAAACCATAGCTTTGACTATACAGACTTTTGCTGGCAAAGTAATGTCTCTGCTTTTTAATATGCTGTCTAGGTTTGTCATAGCTTTTCTTTCAAGGAGCCAATGTTTCTTAATTTCATGGCTGCAGTCACCATCTGCAGTAATTTTGAAGCCCAAGGAAACAAAGTCTGTCAGCTCCAAGTCATCACAATAAAGCAAATACTATGATAATGTGAGTCACACAATATTTTTGGTGCCCAATGCATTTAAAACTTATGTGTGTATTATAGCCTGCTAAGTGTACAGTAGCATGATACCTAAAATAACAATGTATATACCTTAATTAAATTTTTTATTGCTAAAAGTGTCTAAGCATCATCTGACCCTTCAGTGAGTTAAATGTTTGCAATAGTAACATCAAAGATTACTGATCATAAGTCATTATAACAAGTATAATAATATTGAAAAAGGTTGAATTATTATAAGAATTATCAAAATGTGGCACAGAAGCACAAAGGGAACAAATACTGTTAGAAAAACAGTGCCAGTGATCTTGCCTCACACAAGGTTGCCACAAACATTCAATTTGTTAAGAACAGTATCTGCAAAGCAAAGGAAAATAAAATGTGCTTGCAATTAATTTTTGTATGTCTTTTGTTGACTGGCTTTCCAAATTGCTGAGTAAAATAAAAGCTAGGTTTTGCAAACGGAATAATAGCGATGGCGACTCTACTCTTTGGACAAAAAGAAGAAATGCACAAGACTTTTAATTTGCTAGGTAGTCCTACGACTTTAAAAAAGAACACAACATCTATTATAGGCAAATTTGAAACTGTGCTGCAAGAAATAATCAGAAAAATTTTGTTCTGTGTTAGTGTTATAATTGTGCTTAAGGAGAATACAGAAGGATTAATTAATTTTATTGCTTAATAGAAGTTTGATTCTGGTTTCATTAGCTAAAATTGGAAGTAAAACCTAGAGTTGATAATGGCAGTCTAGTTTTTGCTTAAATCAATTACTACTTCCAAACATATTCAGCATGGTGATTCCAAAAAAAGATAAACAGAAGACGCATCTTTCAGATGTGAAATGAAATGGTAGTTTATAAGAAACTGCTCAAGCATCCTATTCACAAAACATTTTAACTTAAAAAAATTTTTTTTAGATTGATCAGAGTATTATAAAATATATAATATATATGCATCAGTTCAGTTCAGTCACTCAATCATGTCCGACTCTTTGTGACCCCATGAATCACAGCACACCAGGCCTCCCTGTCCACCACCAACTCCTGGAGTTCACCCAAACTCACGTCCATTGAGTCAGTGATGCCATCCAGCCATTTCACCCTCTGTCGTCCCCTTCTCCTCCTGCCCCCAATCCCTCCCAGCATCAGAGTCTTTTCCAATGAGTCAACTCTTTGCATGAGGTGGACAAAGTACTGGAATACCCAGGGCTGATCTGGCTTAGGATGGACTGGTTGGATCTCCTTGCAGTCCAAGGGACTCTCAAGAGTCTTCTCCAACACCACAGTTCAAAAGCATCAATTCTTCGGTGCTCGGCTTTCTTCACAGTCCAACTCTTACATTCATACATGACCACTGGAAAAACCATAGCCTTGACTAAACGAACCTTTGTTGGCAAAGTAATGTCTCTGCTTTTCAATATGCTGTCTAGGTTGGTCATAACTTTTCTTACAAGGAGTAAGCGTCTTTTAATTTCATGACTGCAGTCACCATCTGCAGTGATTTTGGAGCCCAAAAAGATAAAGTCTGACACTATTTCCACTGTTTCCCCATCAATTTCCCATGAAGTGATGCGACCAGATGCCATGATCTTTGTTTTCTGAATGTTGAGCTTTAAGCCAACTTTTTCACTCTCCTCTTTCACTTTCATAAAGAGGCTTTTTAGTTCCTCTTCACTTTCTGCCATAAGGGTGGTGTCATCTGCATATCTGAGGTTATTGATATTTCTCCCAGCAATCTTGATTCCAGCTTGTCTTCTTCCAGCCCAGTGTTTCTCATGATGTACTCTGCATGTAAGATAAATAGGCGTATATATGTATAGATGGGCACAATGAAGGACAGGAATGGTGTGGACCTAACAGAAGCAGAAGATATTAAGAAAAGATGGCAAGACTCCACAGAAGAACTATATAAAAAAGATCTTCATGACCCAGATAACCACGATGGTGTGCTCACTCACCTAGAGCCAGACATCCTGGAGTGCGAAGTCAAGTGGACCTTAGGAAGCATTGCTATGAAAAAAGCTAGTGGAGGTGATGGAATTCCAGCTGAGCTACTTTCAAATTCTAGAAGGTGATGCTGTTAAAGTGCTGCATTCAGTACACCAGTAAATTTGGAAAACTCAGCAATGGCCACAGGACTGGAAAAGGTAAATTTTCATTACAATCTCTAAGAAAGGCAATGCCAAAGAATGCTCAAACTACTGCACAATTGTACTCATCTCACATGCTAGCAAAGTAATGCTCAAAATTCTCCAATGTATGCTTAAACTTCTCCAAGTATGTGAACTGAGAACTTCCAGATGTTCAAACTGGATTTAGAAAAGGCAGAGGTGCCAGAGATCAAATTGCTAACATATGTTGGATCATTGAAAAAGCAAGAGAATTCCAGAAAAAACACCTACTTCTGTCTCAATAACTACACTAAATCCTTTGAGTGTGTAGATCACAACAAGCTGTGAAAAATTCTTGAAGTGATGGGAATACCAGACCACCTTACCTGCCTCCTGTGAAACCTGTATGCAGGCCAAGAAGCAACATTTAAAAATGGACATGAAACAACGGACTGGTTCAAAATTGGGAAAGGAGTACATCAAGACAGTACATTGTCACCCTGCTTATTTAACTTGTATGAATAAAGTAAATGGTGGGCTGAATGAAGCACAAGCTGGAATCAAGATTGCTGGGAGAAATATCAATAACCTCAGATATCCAGATGACACCACCCTTATGGCAGAAAGTGAAGAGGAACTAAAAAGCCTCTTGATGAAAGTGAGAGGAGAGTGAAAAAGTTGGCTTAAAGCTCAACATTCAGAAAACGAAGATCATGGCATCCAGTCCCATCACTTCATGACAAATAGATGGGGAAACAGTGGAAACAGTGTCAGACTTTATTTTTGGGGTCTCCAAAATCACTGCAGATGGTGACTGCAGCCATGAAATTAAAAGACACTTGCCTCTTGGAAGAAAAGTTATGACAAACCTAGATAGCATATTAAAAAGCAGAGACATTATTCTGCCAAAAAAAGTCCATCTAGTCAAGGCTATGTTTTTTTCAGTGGTAATGTATGAATGTGAGAGTTGAACTATAAAGACAGCTGAGCACTGAAGAATTGATGCTTTGAACTGTGGTGTTGGAGAAGACTGTTGAGAGTCCCTTAGACTGCAAGATGATCCAACCAGTTCATCCTAAAGGAAATCAGTCCTCAATATTCATTGGAAGGACTGATGCTGAAGTTGAAGCTCCAATACTGTGGCCACCTGATGTGAAGAACTGACTCATTTGAAAAGACCCTGATGCTGGGAAAGATTGAAGGCAGGAGGAGAAGGGGACGACACAGGATGAGATAGATGGATGGCATCACTGACTCAATGGACTTGACTTTGTGCAAGCTCTGGGAGATGTTGAAGGGTAGGGAAGCCTTGCATGCTGCAATCCATGGGGTCTCAATGAGTTGGACATGAATGAGTGACTGAACAACATATGTATAATACAGGCTTCCCAGGTGGTGCTAGTGGTTAAGAACTCACCTGCCAATGCAGGAGATGTAAGAGACAGAAGTTTGATCCCTAGGTTGAGAAGATCCCCTGGAGAAGGGAATGGCAACCCACTCCCGTATCCTGGCTAGAGAATCCCATGGACAGAGGAGCCTGGTGGGCTACAGTCCTAGGGGTCACAGTCAGACATAATTGAGCGACTAACACACACACACACACCACAACTGCTCTCTTCAGTTAGGTAGTTGGCCTTTGAAAAATATTATTCAAGTCATCCATTGGTGGAATGACCTAATAGATCATACGACTGATTTGGCCAATAATAGAATAATGCAACAAAGAGATCTGTAAATCATTTTATTTTTAGGAAAGTTTTAAATTCTAAGAATGATTCTGAAGACAGATCATTAAGGTATCTTGCTTATTTGGTGAATTTAGATCTATTATAAAATCACAAACTTGTATGAGATAGTACACATTCTGAGGGCTTTAAAACATCTTTCTTATGTGATTATTTAGGTGATTCTTTCATTTACTCCATCTTTCATTTGGAGTTTCCCTGATAGTTCAGTTAGTAAAGAATCTGCCTACAATGTAGGAGACCCTGGTTCGATACCTGGGTTGGGAAGATCCCCTGGAGAAGGGAAAAGCTACTGACTCCAGCATTCTGGCCTGGAGAATTCCATGGGCTGTATAGTCCATGGGGTCGCAAAGAGTTGGACATGACTGAGCACGTTTCATTTTCACTTTTCTTTCCTTTGTTTATAGAATGTTTGTATGTGCATCTGTGTATGTGCATGCATGAGTGTTGAGAAATATAAGTAAGAATTTAATATATTTAGTTTACAGGGAGCTTTGAAGAGACAGAATCATCTCAAGTTTTAGATTTTTAACATATGTACGTTTTATAGACAATATATTATTTCCAGGGAGTAGAGCAGATATTCTTCTTTGATGATTACTTTTGGATTTTCTTTTCTCTATAACAATATAGAGTGCTTTTTAAACTTACATTTAAGTAAATGCTAAATCAATAGTAGGTTACACACTCATATGGTGAGTATATATATAGAGAGAGACATTACCCAGAAGATATGCCTTGTTCAGAAAGAAAACTTGTAGAAATATTCCCTTTAGATAATTCTTATTACTCAATAACAGCAGAGATACAAAGAAATAAAATATTCTTATATTTCATCTCCAATTCTCAATTTTTGTGTCATTTTTTTGTGTGTGGTCTAACTTTAAAATAGGGCAACCTAGACTCAAATGTGTTTTTCAATTTTTATAATGAATAATGTTCATGGTCAGATTTTGGGACAGAGAATTAGTAATGCTAATTATGAGTCCGAACTCTGGTATTGACCTGTTTCTTTTTGAAAATTATATGGTTTATCTTTCAAATTTCAAAATAGAAATAGATCTATTTTTGATCACATCATGATATATAACCAAAATCAAACAAGACAGAATACCTCTTGAACACTATGTATATAAGATCATCATATATATATATATATATGAACAAAATGTCTTCTACTTAAGTATTTTTAGAGTGTCTCTCCTGATTTTAACAGAAACAGAATAGTTCCTAATGAACAGAAATATTAGACCATATTTGTGGCTTTCACCTTTTTTATATTTATGTGCATTTTATCACTTTGAAAAATCCCAGTGAGTCTGATCCTTATTTTTCTTAATGGCTTTTATACACAGTAGAGAATGCTCTTTGTAAAGCATGAAATTAATGTCTTGTCCGTGTAATAAGTTGAAATGAAAGATTGTTATGTATCCATAATGTTGTTGGCTTATTTTTAAAGTGATGAAATATCAATTCTTTTCCTACACAGCAGTACTTCTTTCTGTACATTTCACATGTATTATTTTATGTGATACAGTAGCCACAGAAAGTTACCCAGAACAGGAACTAACTTTTCCAAAGAAAGAAGGAACTGAAGCTCAGTGACGGCAAGGCAAACGTTAGATGATTGCTAGACCCCTGGCAGAGGTTAAAGATGGAATTAGGACTCCTACTTCTGTCTGCTTTCCATGGCCACGCATTCATTTGGCAGTTAGTGAGAATCTGGGTCAGTGCTAATCATTATACAAAGGTAAATAAGTTGAGGCAATAATAAGCCAGTGCAGCAGACAGATGGGAGAAAGACATGCACAAGACTGCAAGTTAGTGTTGCAAGAGCTGCATGACCAGGAGTGGGTGGAATCAGGGACAGCTTCACTGAGACAGTGACGGTGCAGGAATTCGTGAAGAACTCCAGGAATATGAGGATAAACTTTTGATTCTTCCTCTCTAACTTACACAGCAAATCTACTAATGAATCCCAGCTAGTCTTTACCTAAGTATATATGGAACCCAAGCATTTCTCCTCACAAGTCTATTATTCTAGTTCAAATCATCATAGAGTCTGTCCTGGAGGCTCAGCTTGCTCTCTCACATCTGCTGTCATTAATTAGCATCAGTGCTGCCTTTTTTTTTTTTTTTTTTTTTGTATTTAAACAGCTGCTTTGTTTTCTTTTAGGGAGGCAGACAATTATTAGAAGTGATATATAAAGTAAATATTAACATGACATATGCGGTTATTTAAGGGATTATGAAAAACACTGGGCTGGAGGAAGCACAAGCTGGAATCAAGATTGCTGGGAGAAATATCAATCACCTCAGATATGCAGATGACACCACCCTTATGGCAGAAAGTGAAGAGGAACTAAAATGCCTCTTGAAGAAAGTGAAAGAGGAGAGTGAAAAAGTTGGCTTAAAGCTCAACATTCAGAAAATGAAGATCATGGCATCTGGTCCCATCACTTCATGGGAAATAGATGGGGAAACAGTGGAAACAGTATCAGACTTTATTTTTTGGGGCTCCAAAATCACTGCAGATGGTGATTGCAGCCATGAAATTAAAAGACGCTTACTCCTTGGAAGGAAAGTTATGACCAACCTAGATAGCATATTAAAAAGCAGAGACATTACTTTGCCAACAAAGGTCCGTCTAGTTAAGGCTATGGTTTTTCCTGTGGTCATGTATGGATGCGAGAGTTGGACTGTGAAGAAAGCTGAGCGCCGAAGAATTGATGCTTTTGAGCTGTGGTGTTGGAGAAGACTCTTGAGAGTCCCTTGGACTGCAAGGGGATCCAACCAGTCCATCCTAAAGGAGATCAGTCCTGGGTGTTCATTGGAAGGACTGATGCTAAAGCTGAAACTCCAATACTTTGGCCACTTCATGTGAAGAGTTGACTCATTGGAAAAGACCCTGATGATGGGAGGGATAGTGGGCAGGAGGAGAAGGGGATGACAGAGGATGAGATGGATGGATGGCATCACCGACTTGATGGACATGAGTTTGAATGAACTCTGGGAGTTGGTGATGTACAGGGAGGCCTAGCGTGCTGTGATTCATGGGGTTGCAAAGAGTTGGACATGACTGAGCGACCGAACTGAACTGAACAGATGATACTTGTGTTTTTGGTTTTTGTCTTATTTTACTCTGTGTATCAGGCTCTAGGTTCATCTACCTCACTTCAGCTGAATTCAAATCATTCCATTGTATGGCTGAGTAATATTTCCTTATCTATATATGTACCACAACTTCTTTCTCCTTTCATCTGTCCCATCAGTGGTTCTTAATAACAGTACAGTGACAACAAAGTGAACCAGCTCACTCCCCTCCATGGAAGCCTCCAGCGGTTTTCCATCACATGTAGGCTCTGGTTCCGACCCTCATTATGACTACAGAGCCCTCTCAATCTGCCTCTGCTGCCTTTGCGGTTTCATCCTGCACCATGTCCCTCCTAGCTTCTCCTTCAACCAAACTGCTTTCTTTCCATCCTTCAAAATACCGAGACAGAGTGTAATGATTACTTTATGTGCCCACTTGGCTGGCTTATGGTGCCTAGATATTAAGTCAAGTATTATTCTGCACTGGATAGATTTTGATGAGATAAACGTTTCAATCAGTGGACTTTGAGTAAAAGCGATTACCCTTCATCCTATGGGTGGGCCTCCTTCAATCAGTAGCAGGCCTTAAAGAGAACAAAGTGTGACCTCCCCTAAGCAAGAAAGAGTCCTGCCAGCACGGCCTTCAGGTCTGAGCTGCAACACTGACCCTTCCCTGGGTCTGTCACCTGCTGGCGTGCCTGAAAAATTTGGGCTTCACAACTGAATGATCCAGTTCCTTAGAATCTTTGTTCTCTCTCTCTCTGTCTACACACACACATGCACACACATGTACATCCTGTTAATCTTGTTAGTTTTGTTACTCTGGAGAACTCTGACTAATCCGCACCCCCAAGGCCTTCCCACATGTTGCTCTTACCCTGGGAAACTCTTCAATTTTCAGCTTAAATGTCATTTACACAGAAATGATTTCCCTGACCTTCTGAATGTGAGCTCTCTCTTTTTTAAGAAATTTACTTTTATAATCAATTTTCCTTTTGCTTCATAGTATGTGTGACAGTTTGTCATAGTATTTATTTGTGTAATTATTTGTTAGTAGATGCGTGTCACATTAGAGCAGCACTTCTCAACCTGCTTTTCATTATCACCCTCTAAGGAGTCTTTGTCGATGTTTTTTTCCTAATCACCTGCCTCCTTAAATATGCTGTCCATCTGTTTATGTACTGTGCAATATCTGTGCTGTATACATAAAAAGAGTGAGATTTTCTCTTTTGCCCCAAAGAATAGTTTTTAACCTGTAGAGGGCCACACAGATCCTTAGCTGCCATTCCCTTTTCCAGGGGATGTTCCAGACCCAGGGATTGAACCCGGGCCCCCTGCACTGCAGGTGGATTCTCTACCATCTGAGCCACAGGGATTCTCATAGGAGTACATTAAATGTAGTACTCTTGAATCTTCCCCAAACCATCCTCTCCTCCCCCTGTCTGTGGAAAAATCGTGTTCCAGGAAACTGGTGCTAAAATAGTTGGAGACTGCTGCTGTAAAGAATGCATGCACTACAAGTAACCTCTGTGATAGTCAGGGTGTTACTTCTTCCATTCTCCACTGCATACCCAACACTGGACCTCATCCGTCGACATAGTGAGTGTTCTTTCCCAGCACAGATACTGGGAAAGATTGAAGGCGGGAGGAGAGGCGGATGACAGAGGATGAGATGGTTGGATGGCATCAATGACTCATTGGACATGAGTTTGAGTAAACTCTGGGAGTTGGTAATGGACAGGGAGGCCTGCTGTGCTGTGGTTCATGGGGTCACAAAGAATTGGACATGACTGAGCAACTGAACTAAGTGATCAATAAACTTGCATGGAGTGAAGTTAATAAATGAATTGACTGCCTGGGAAAAGCATTTTGGAGAAAGTGCAACTGGGTGCTGTTTCTGAATTTACCACTTGTGACCTCAGACAAACCTCCTAGACTTCATTTCTTCATTTTTAAAGAGGGAATGGTGTTAGTTGCTCAGTCGTGTCTGACTCTTTGTGACCCCATGAACTGTAGCACACCAGCCTCCTCTGTCCATGGGATTCTCCAGGCAAGAATACTGGAGTGGGTAGCCATACCATTCCCCAGGGGGTCTTCCCAACCTAGGGATTGAACCCAGCTCTTCTGAATTGCAGGCAATTCTTTACCATTTTATCCCCCAAGAAAGCCCAAAGAGGGAATAATAAGTTCCTAAATCACAGTTGCTATGAGGACTAAACAAGATCATGAATGCAGAGGGTTCAGTACAGTAGCTAATGATGTTGGTGCTAAAAAGCATGCAAAGAAAAAGCTACCTTTGCTAGGTGGTGTGTGTGTGTGTGTGTGTGTGTGTGTGAGAGCGAGAGCGAGAGTGAGAGAGAGAGAGAGAGAGAGAGGTAAAGGGTGACTGAACTGGAACATCATGACTTGAAGGCTGCGAGGCTTTGGGCTGAAAGTGTATACTGTTGGGTCCTCTGGCTCTTCGACTTTCAGACCCAGATTGGAACCACATCCATGGTCCTCCTGGGTCTCCCGCTTGCTGACTCAACCTGTGGATCCTGGGTCTTGTCAGCCTCTACACTTGCACGAGCCAATTCCTTACAACCAATCTCTTTCTATACTCAGAAACCACCATCTGCCAAAAGGAGAAGCAGCCTTGATCCCTGGGTCAGGAAGATCCCCTGGAGAAGGAAATGGCAACCCACTCCAGTGGGTTCCTGGGAAATTCCATGGACAGAGGAGCCTGGTGGGCTACAGTCCATGGGATTCCAAAGATTTGTACACAACTGAGTGACTAAGCAACAACAGCATTTATAATACATATGAGATTAAAAATCAAATAAAGATGGGGAGGACCATAATTCCAATTCCCTAAATAGATATATTTCTCCTTTAAAAGACACTCTAAATAATAAATATTTATTACTTTATTATTATTTATTTATTGCTTTGTTGTTACACACAGACATATTCAGGCACATATGCATATATACACACATGTATGTATACATACATATATGCATACACACATATATACATTTTTATAAAATATGTCTATATAGAAACACATATATGTATCCATATATATGTTTATGTAACTAAATACAATATTCTCCAAACTTTTAACTCTCCTTTCACGTATATCAAAGCTGAAAAGATGTAGTTAGAAAATAAAAATGGCAAGTCTAGTTATGTGATGTTTATGTTTTATTTCATCCCCTATAAGAAAAATGTCCAGTTGTTAACAACTCTTTTCAGTGTATATAGTCAGTCATTTTTGAAGGATGTTCTTTCAGAAAGGTCATCCTTTAAAATAAGAAGTAAAAAAAAGCAGTCAAGCAAGTGTTGCCTTACTAGGAGGGAGATGGCGCTCAGATCATGCATTCCTTTGTTTACAGAAACTGGAACCAGATTTCATCTGTCAAGAAAGCAAAAATGCAAACTGTGAAAAAATGGCTTGCCGTCAAACTGACAAGTTCAAATCAGGAGTGTCATATCAGGGAGTAATTGGCCCTTCAATGTATTGTCAGAAAAATGCTTTAAATTGTTGATACTGTCAACTTCCCCTACAACAGTCATCTTTCTTAACACTTAAAGTACAGAGTCATTTGCTTTCTTCCATAGTTTGCCCAACAGTTTTTAACTAAAGTAATTGTATATTCCCAGATAATGGTCCAAACTGAAGAGAGGCTGTCCGGGTTTCAGTGACTAGCACTTG
The DNA here is from genome assembly GCF_029407905.1 of Bubalus kerabau. NCBI lineage: Eukaryota > Metazoa > Chordata > Mammalia > Artiodactyla > Bovidae > Bubalus > Bubalus kerabau. The sequence goes on along the minus strand of NC_073633.1, from coordinate 104,388,466 downwards.
AAAAAGTCTGTTCATCTCCCTTCTTCTTTCTCCTCTCCCTTCTCTTTTTATTCCCTTCCATCTCTTTTCCTCCATCCACCCTTCTCTTGCAAAAGACCCTGATGTAGGGAAAGATTGAGGGCAGGAGAAGGGGGCGACAGAGGATGAGGTGGTTGGATGCCATCACCAACTCGATGGACATGAGCTTGAGCAGACGCCAGGAGAGAGTGAAGGACCGGGAAGCCTGCAGTCCACGAGGTCGCAAAGAGTCAGACATGACTAAAGGACTTAACGACCGCAACCCTCATCTTTCTTTCTTCTTGATGTCTATCCTGAAGATGCAACTTCTCCTAAGGATGGGGCAGAGCGTAGAGAGGGCAGGCATCTAGATTTGTACAGAAGGCAGGCATCCTTCAAGTGAACTGTCAGCAGCTCAGTTTCTCCTTCAATATGATAAGTTGGGCTTTCCTCCACATCAAACATTGATAGACGCAGGGTAGAGCAAATATTTGAAATGTATCCATTGCCTCAAAGGAGAACCAGCTGGCTCTTTTATTATATGATCTTTAGCCTCATGCAGTTTCTCCTCTATGAGAAAGAAAAGAGCTTCTGAAGTAGCAAATTCTCAGAGCTTACTGGGAGTTTGTAGAAAAATCGTCTTAAGGAGTGTACCTGGTGGATTTGCCATTTCCATGGCTATGCTAAGTGCGTTTAAGATTATTTACTCCATCATGAATAATTTACATTTACAATAATCAAGGGAAAGCTCTAAGAAGGTGCTTCTCCTTACTCTTTAACCAGAAATTGTTGACTGAACGAAGATGCAGGATTATAGGATAGTCCATGCTAATGACGTCTGAGAATTCTTTAAAGGTATTGTAGTTGGATTCTTAGACAGTAATATCTCATGCAAAATGCAAGATGAAATGAAATGACAAAAGGGGAGAGAAGGCTCAATTCCCCAGTCATAAAGTGACACTTTGGCATGAAGTTGGTGCCAGTAATGAATGAAGGTGAATAAGCCGGGATTTTTAAGGAACGCCGCAGCTTCCCCCATCCCCTGGAATAAGATTAGGGTCTCTCCACCTCCCTGTTGACTCAGATGGTAAAGAATCTCTCTGCAGTGCAAGAGACTGAGGTTTGATCCCTGGGTTGGGAAGATCTCCTGGAAAAGGCAATGGCACCCCACTCCAGTATTTTTGCCTGGAGAATTCCATGGACAGAGGGGCCTGATGGCTGACAGTCCATGGGGAGGCAAAGAGTCAGACACAGATGGGTGACAGACACACACACACACCACCTCCCTGGCAAACCTGGCACCTGCTCCTTTCTGCATGTCGTCTTAATTCATAGGCTGTTGTGATGATTAAATAAGGTAATGGGCATAAAGCACCAACATTGCCCACTGTACAGTAACAATTGGTTTAATGATCATAATAATAATAACTTTTTTCTGTTGATGTTTCCCTTATATGTTCTGATAGAGTTTTGGAATATACGTGTGGCAGGTTTGGCACCAAATCACTGTGTAAGATGTGTGTGATAATTTGGTGGCTTTCCTGTTTGAGAGGGTGCATAAATGGAGCTGGGCAATGCGAGTGGAGAGTCAGCCAGTTGATCATGAAGCATCATTGACTACATGTTTGGGGAGGGGGTGTCTTTGTGCAGCTGTAAACTCCAGGAGCTGCTCCAAGTGAAGAGCCACAGATGAAGGAGTAACCATCTGATCTGCCAACAGGAGCAGCACCATCAGCAAGGGAGGAAATCACATTTACCAAGGTTGTCTCTTCTGATAGTCCTAAAAGGAACATCATTACTTATCTGCTTCCCAGGTGACCCTAGTGGTAAAGAATCCACCTGCCAGTGCAAGAGACATAAGAAACACAAGTTTGATACCTTGGTGGTTGGGAAGATCCCGTGGAGGAAGGGCATGGCAACCCACTCCAGTATTCTTGCCTAGAGAATCCCATGGACTGAGGAGTCTGGCAGGCTACAGTCCATGGGGTCGCAAAGTTGAACATGACTGAAATGACTTAGCATGCACACACTTATCTGGGAGTTAACATATACAGAGAGGTTATTCTCAAAGCTTTCTTTGGTCTATTGGTAGTTGGAGAGGAAATTGTATGTTCTAGCCTCCATTCTGATCAATCTTCATAGTAATATAGCCAAATTTTATTATTAATATTTTAGACAGATTTCCCATTAATTTGGAAGCCTCTTCCTGCCCCTTAGTTTGTATTAATGCAGTAGGGCTCAACTGTCGTGCTTTCATTGGGGCTTCCCTGGTGGCTCAGATGGTAAAGCGTCTGCCTGCAATGCGGGAGACCCGGGTTTGATTCCTGGGTCAGGAAGATCCCCTGGAGAAGGAAATGGTAATCCACTCCAGCACTCTTGCCTGGAAAATCCTATAGACGGAGGAGCCTGATAGGCTATAGTCCATGGGGTCGCAAAGATTAGACTCACAATGAAATGTATGAGGCATCCCACCAGAAGCTTTTATAAAGGCATATTATCTGGGTCTGATCTCAAACCTAATGAATCAGAATTTCAAGAAGGGAAGGTCTGGACTTGTGTATCCTCAAAGAACTCCAAGGACGACTCGATGCCACAACACTCTCACAGCTCTAGGCACTTTAGTTTACCTTGACATTTTATTCCTTTTCAAAAGAACCAGGGTAAGCCAATCTGGTAAGTCTTAATTGAGCTTGAACACTTCTTCAAATTTTTAGTGTCAGAAGATTGGATTTTCTTGAGTTGGCTGGAAGCAGGACAATTTACGAGTGAGATGGATCCTATTGTTCTGATTTACGGCACCATTATGGAGACTTGGTCATCTGGAATGAATGTCTGGCCTCTGGTGATGGCCATGGGCTTTCGAGAGTGAGAGTTTCCAAGGCTCTCTTGGAAGCTTGAGTCAGAAACCAAAATATACTCTTCTTCATGCAGCGCTTCCATTCCAAGCAAGGTGTCACTTGGAAAGAAGCTTACCTTCTTTGAGTTTCAGTTTCAACATTTCTTCATTAGGATGAAACCTAGTTCAGAGCAGTTGTGAGAATTAAATAGGAGAAAATAGAGGATGCACACAGCTTGGTATATTGGTGGCAGACAGCATTTGTGTCCTTCCTTCTTCACCTGCTTTCTTCTTCTTCGTGCAGCTTCTCTTCATTTTTAATGCAGTGTCTAGCAGTTACTTGGTTAACCATCTCACCCTGTGCCCAGATGTCAGAGTGCCTGAGTCCTTTATCAGTTTAGACCTTGTGCTTTGCTTTCTGATGCAATCCACAAGTCACTTGGGTATTTTCTATTCCTCACAGGTTTAGAAACCTTTGGTTGAAAGTTATGCAAAAGTTACAAGACCATGACTTCTGTGAATCTGGGTGAATTCCTGAGTTCACTTATTCAGGGCTCCCTTGGATTCTTGAGGATTATTTTGTTCCCTTCAGCTTGGCTATCAGGCTCTTGCTAGCTTCCAGAAGAAATCACTGAAAACACTTGCTTAATTTTGTAGCTATAACCAAGACTTGTGCAGTGATTAAAGAGATGAGAAGTTATATCGTGACTGCCTTTTGTGTGCCTTGTCCCCAGAGCCTTTGCTCTCAAACCACCTTGCTGAACCTATCTATGTTCCCCGCACTTGCCTCCCCCACCTCACCCTGGACCTGTGGGAGACACAGTCCAGTATCCTTGATTTAACATCTTGATGAGCTTGTGTTCTTGAAAATGCCAAGGCTTGCAATGATCAAAGGATGAAAACATAAACACTCCCAAATCAGTAGCTTCCTGAACCCTCTATTTCCACAAAATATAAACATAATTTTGAAACATTATTAACAGTTGTGAGCATTTAGAATTATTGCTGGGTGAATTTCTTTGAAGGCAAACTCCTGCCCTCTTATGTCCATTTGCTTTTCTGCTTGCTGTTTAGGACATCAAGAAAGTGGGTGAGATCCTCATAGCTCATGGGCCAGCCAAGAGTTACTTTTCTTGTTTTTAATGCTGAGAAGAATTGGTTAATTAGTGGCACTAAATTGCCACTCTCCACATACCACTCTCTTTCTGTACCCAAGTGACTTTGAAGATTGCATCCTATCTTTACTGTCAGAATTAATCTTGTCCACATCTTTGGTCTTTCTCATGTGGCAGGTGAATCTTCAAAGAAGAAAGCTAAGAAACTTTCACTCCCAGGAATCAGACTTTTCTTTCATAACATATTTCTTCTAAATTTAAGCTGCACAAATTAAGGAGGTTATCACTGGTATCCCTCTCCCTTTTACTAATGCACTCAGCCTCTTCCCTTTCCTTTTTTTGCATTTATTTTAATGTATTTATCTCAATACACCAGAAAGGCCTGGATTTCTTAGGTGCAAGTCCTGGCTCTGCCACATATTAGCAAGTCATTTCTCTTCCTCTTACAGTTTCCTCATTTGTCAAAGGTGAATAATAAATTTGCCAATGTAACTATCACAGGGCTGCTTGTTCCAATCTATTAGCCTGTTTCCTCTGGAGTATTTGAACTTCAAATTCTTGGTTAGGCATGTGACCTACTAGAATACAGACTACATTTCAATTTACTCATATAACTAATGAGTTATATGTGGTCAAGTAATTAAATTTGTACAGTAGAATATAAGGATAAGTGATATTTACAGTAGAATATAAGGATAACTGATATGTGCAACTTTGAGGATGTGTCTTTAGAAATAATGGCCCTGTCCTTTAACTTCCTCTGTTCTAGTTTGTGCTGATGAGAAGGGATGCAGGGACTAAAGTGGAAATAGTCGTGTTGAACCTCAAAGAAAGGAGGTCACAGAGAGAGGGCTGGTTCAGTGTTCCTTGGTGTCAGGACCCAAGTTCTTTCTGTGTTGCCATGCTCAGCCATGTAAGGACATCACATTATCATATTTTATTTTATCATGCTCAACAATTGTTCAAATTATCTTGTTTGTTTTTTGTTTACTTTTAAAGTCTGCTTCAATCAGTTTAGTTAGTTCAGTCGCTCAATCTGACTCTTTGCGACCCCATGAATCGCAGTGCGCCAGGCCTCCCTGTCCATCACCAGCTCCCAGAGTTTATCCACACTCATGTGCATCAAGTCAGTGATGCCATCCAGCCATCTCATCCTCTGTCATCCCCTTCTCCTCCTGCCCCCAATCCCTCCCAGCATCAGGGTCTTTTCCAATGAGTCAACTCTTCGCATGAGGTGACCGAAGAATTGGAGTTTCAGCTTCAATATCAGTCCTTCCAATGAACACCCTGGGCTGATCTCCTTTAGAATAGACTGGTTGGATCTCCTTGCAGTCCAAGGGACTCTCAAGAGTCTTCTCCAACACCACAGTTCAAAAGCATCGATTCTTTGGTGCTCAGCCTTCTTCACAGTCCAACTCTCACATCCATACATGACCACTGGAAATACCATAGCCTTGACTAGACGGACTTTGTTGGCAAAGTAATGTCTCTGCTTTTGAATATGCTATCTAGGTTGGTCATAACTTTCCTTCCAAGGAGTAAGCATCTTTTAATTTCATGGCTGCAGTCACCATCTGCAGTGACTTTGGGGCCCCCCAAAATAAAGTCTGACAGTGTTTCCACTGTTTCCCCATCTATTTCCCATGAAGTGATGGGACCAGATGTTATGATCTTTGTTTTCTGAATGTTGAGCTTTAAGCCAACATTTTCACTCTCCTCTTTCACTTTCATCAAGAGGCTTTTTAGTTCCTCTTCACTTTCTGCCATAAGGGTGGTGTCATCTGCATATCTGAGGTTATTGATATTTCTCCCGGCAATCTTGATTCCAGCTTGTGCTTTTTCCAGCCCAGCATTTCTCATGATGTACTCTGAATAGAAGTTAAATAAGCAGGGGGACAATATACAGCCTTGACGTACTCCTTTTCCTATTTGGAACCAGTCTGTTGCTCCATGTCCAGTTCTAACTGTTGATTCCTGACCAGCATATAGGTTTCTCAAGAGGCAGGTCAGGTGGTCTGGTATTCCCATTTCGTTCAGTCTGCTTAATTCACCTGAATTTAAGAGCAATCTGACTCATTTGCCACTGTATTCCAAGTACCTGGACTGCAGTTGGGACACAGTAGGTCCAAACATTAGTTGAATGAACCAATGAATCAGTGATGGATACACAGCTTCAGGAGACTGCAAGCCCCGGACCAGTGACAGTCATTGGCAGGAAAATGCCAAGTCCTACTGGGTGGTGTGGAAGAATGCTAGAGGGCAGTGGTAACTGGTGGAGTGGTGGTGGCTGCTGGCGGAATGATGGGGCAGACAAGTAGCAGGTGAGACAAGAGGATCATGATTGCATGTGATGAAGCAGTAACATAGGAAATCTAGGAATAGATTTATTTGTGAAAACACTTAAAATATCCTCTGGAATACTGACATATTTGGGTCTATAGACAGAGGGAGCTTTGCATACATTGGACTTCTTGTGTCAGCTGATAGAGACAACAATCAATTTTGAATTATTGTTGTTTTTCTGATTTTCATTATCAAGTTGTACTTGATAATGGGTGGATATTTGGGTTAGAACCTTTATAATTTATAGCTTCAAAGATGCAATTAGTTTTGCTTCTAATTGTCTGTACCTTGCTGAGTCTTGGATTCTTAAAATGCCTTCTCTTCCTGTACACATCTTGCTTCACACTTTCTTTCATAGCCTACACACTCCCTCTTCACACATCTTAGGGGTGGGTCAGAGGTTCATTAATATTGTCCACTTGATTTCCTCTGGTTTCTCCAATTCATTAATCACAGGGCTGAGCCTTTTCATTGGATGTGCCCTTTGCCTTCGAGCTATCTGATTCACATGGTTTACAGAGATAATTTATGGGTAATATATGTTTTGTCTGACTCGGCTCCAGGTGCCTGAAGTGACCCAGAGGGCAGTGGTGTGTATACAATGTGTGTGGGAGGAAAGCTGAGATAAAATGTTCCGTGAGGAATTATAAAGTATAATAAATTATTTTCTGCTTCACCTGATTTCCTCTCTGTCCCAGCTTCAATATCATCATGTGAAGAGGTGGGGAAGGGGAGGAGGGAGGCAGCTATAGGCAGTTATGGATAATTCTCCTTGGTTTACTTTAACGCACAAGAACTGCCACCAAGGCTTCAAATCAAGAAAAGTGTACAAAAGGCACCTGTGGCCACAATGCAATGAAATTTTGGGAATTTGAAATAAAACAAAGGCGTGAGGGGAAGAGTTTGTTGTTGGATAAAATGACTGTAGGAGATTGGTTGAATGTAAAAACATATATAAAATAAGGGAAAAAAAATAACCCGAAGGGGAATTTATATCATTGCTCAATTTTACTAGTACAGATTTTTTTTTTTTTTTTTTTTTTTACTACAGATTCCTCCTACCTAAATACAGGAGGAAAAGATTGCTTCTTAAAACCCCTAGAATTGTCTTGCATTGATTTTCTTGATGCCACTGTGTATTTGGGATTCTCCATCTTCGATAAATCTGTCTGGAAGTGAAGCATTGCACTTTTGGATCTTCTCTACTGAAAGATGTTCCCTGACTTCTTGGTGAAGGAAAAAAGAGGTACAGTGTTTTGAAAGAAAAATAAGGCTAATATGACTCTTGAATCTAAATTGCCTAGGGCGTTTGTAAAGACTCATGGATTTGTCTGGTGGTAGAAGAAATATCTGGAGAAGGCAATGGCACCCCACTCCAGTACTCTTGCCTGGAGAATTCCAGGGACGGGGGAGCCTGGTGGGAGGCCATCCCTGGGGTCGCACAGAGTCAGACACGACTGAAGCGACTTAGCAGCAGCAGCAGCAGAAGAAATATCAGTAAAGAATCTGCCTGCAATACAGGAGAAACTGGTTTGTGATCCCCTAGAAAAGGAAATGGCAACCCACTCCATTATTTTTGCCTGGTGAATCCCTTGGACAAAGGAGCCTGGCAGGCTAGAGTCCATGGGGTTGCAAAGAGTCGGACAGGACTAAGCGATTAATACACTTTCAGAAGAAACATCAGAGATCATACAAAACAATCCACTTGGCATTTTTAGGTAAAGAAATCAGATATACTAAATGACTTAACCCATTGTTATGTAACTGCCCATTAGGTTTTCAGATCAGGAGGAGGTCTTTGGTTTTTGACCTCTGGTATAATGTTTCTTTAATGTTGACTTGACCCTCTTAAGCAGTCACTTCTACTAAAGTCCTATTATTTGTTTCTTTGTTTGCTTTTATATATTTAAGGTGTGTAACTTCATGATTGACAGAGGTCTGACAGAATGTGGTCCACTGGAGAAGGGAATGGCAAACCACTTCAGTATTCTTGCCTTGAGAACCCCATGAACACTATGAAAAGGCAAAATGATAGGATACTGAAAGAGAAACTCCCCAGGTCAGTAGGTGCCCAATATGCTACCGGAGATCAGTGGAGAAATAACTCCAGAAAGAATGAAGGGATGGAGCCAAAACAAAAAGAATACCCAGCTGTGGATGCAACTAGTGATAGAAGCAAGGTCTGATGCTGTAAAGAGCAATGTTGCATAGGAACCTGGAATGTCAGGTCCATGAATCAAGGCAAATTGGAAGTGGTCAAACAAGAAATGGCAAGAGTGAATGTCGACATTCTAGGAATCAGCGAACTAAAATGGACTGAAATGGGTGAATTTAACTCAGATGACCATTATATCTACTACTGTGGGCAGGAATCCCTCAGAAGAAATGGAGTAGCCATCATGGTCAACAAAAGAGTCCGAAATGCAGTACTTGGATGCAGTCTCAAAAACGACAGAATGATCTCTGTTTGTTTCCAAGGCAAACCATTCAATATCACAGTAATCCAAGTCTATGCCTGGAGTTACAGGCAAATTTGGCCTTGGAATACAGAATGAAGCAGGGCAAAGACTAAAAGAGTTTTGCCAAGAAAATGCACTGGTCATAACAAACACCCTCTTCCAACAACACAAGAGAAGACTCTACACATGGACATCACCAGATGGTCAACACCGAAATCAGATTGATTATATTCTTTGCAGCCAAAGATGGAGAAGCTCTATACAGTCAGCAAAAACAAGACCAGGAACTGACTGTGATTCAGATCATGAACTCCTTATTGCCAAATTCAGACTTAAATTGAAGAAAGTAGGGAAAACAACTAGACCATTCATGTATGACCTAAATCAAATCCCTTATGATTATACAGTGGAAGTGAGAAATAGATTTAAGGGCCTAGATCTGATAGATAGAGTGCCTGAAGAACTATGGATGGAGGTTTGTGACATTGTACAGGAGACAGGGATCAGGACCATCCCCATGGAAAAGAAATGCAAAAAAGTAAAATGGCTGTCTGGTGAGGCCTTAAAAATAGCTGTGAAAAGAAGAGAAGTGAAAAGCAAAGGAGAAAAGGAAAGATATAAGCATCTCAATGCAGAGTTCCAAAGAATATCAAGAAGGATAAGAAAGCCTTCCTCAGCTATCAATGCAAAGAAATAGAGGAAAACAACAGAATGGGAAAGACTAGGGATCTCTTCAAGAAAATCAGAGATACCAAGGGAACATTTCATGCAAAGATGGGCTCGATAAAGGACAAAAATGGTATGGACCTAACAGAAGCAGAAGATATTAAGAAGAACTGTACAAAAAAGATCTTCACGACCCAGATAATCATGATGGTGTGATCACTGACCTAGAGCCAGACATCCTGGAATGTGAAGTCAAATGGGCCTTAGAAAGCATCACTACAAACAAAGCTAGTGGAGGTGATGGAATTCCAGTTGAGCTATTTCAAATCCTGAAAGATGATGTTGTGAAAGTGCTGCACTCAATTTGCCAGCAAATTTGGAAAACTCAGCAGTGGCCACAAGACTGGAAAAGGTCAGTTTTCATTCCAATCCAAAAGAAAGGCAATGCCAAAGAATGCTCAAACTACCGCACAATTGCACTCATCTCACACGCTAGTAAAGTAATGCTCAAAATTCTCCAAGCCAGGCCTCAGCTATACATGAACTGTGAACTTCCAGATGTTCAACCTGGTTTTAGAAAAAGCACATGAACCAGAGATCAAATTGCCAACATCCGCTGGATCATGGAAAAAGCAAGAGAGTTCCAGAAAAACATCTATTTCTGCTTTATTGACTATGCCAAAGCCTTTGACTATGTGGATCACAATAAACTGTGGAAAATTCTGAAAGAGATGGGAATACAGACCACCTGACCTGCCTCTTGAGAAACCTATATGCAGGTCAGGAAGCAACAGTTAGAACTGGACCTGGAACAACAGACTGGTTCCAAATAGGAAAAGGAGTATGTCAAGGCTGTATATTGTCCCCCTGCTTATTTAACGTCTATTCAGAGTACATCATGAGAAATGCTGGGCTGGAAAAAGCACAAGCTGGAATCAAGATTGCTGGGAGAAATATCAATAACCTCAGATATGCAGATGACATCACCCTTATGGCAGAAAGTGAAGAGGAACTAAAAAGCCTCTTGATGAGTATGGAAGAGGAGAGTGAAAATGTTGGCTTAAAGCTCAACATTCAGAAAACGAAGATCATGGCATCCAGTCTCATCACTTCATGGGAAATAGATGGGGAAACAGTGGAAACAGTGAATGACTTTATTTTTGGGGGCTCCAAAATCACTGCAGATGGTGACTGCAGCCATGAAATTAAAAGATGCTTACTCCTTGGAAGGAAAGTTATGACCAACCTAGATAGCATATTTGGAGAAGGCAATAGCAAGCCACTCCAGTACTCTTGCCTAGAAAATCCCATGGATGGAGGAGCCTGGTAGGTTGCAGTCCACGGGGTCGCTATGAGTCGGACGCGACTGAACGACTTCACTTTCACTTTTCACTTTCATGCAATGGAGAAGGAAATGACAACCCACTCCATTGTTCTTGCCTGGAGAATCCGAGGGACGGCAGAGCCTGGTGGGCTGCCGTCTATGGGGTCTCACAGAGTCGGACACAACTGAAGCGACTTAGCAGCAGCAGCAGATAGCATATTGAAAAGCAGAGGCATTACTTTGCCAACAAAGGTCCGTCTAGTCAAGGCTATAGTTTTTCTAGTGGTCATGTATGGATGTGAGAGTTGGACTGTGAAGAAAGCTGAATGACGAAGAATTGATGCTTTGAACTGTTGTGTGGAGAAGACTCCTGAGAGTCCCTTGGACTGCAAGGAGATCCAACCAGTCCATTCTGAAGGAGATCAGCCCTGGGTGTTGTTTGGAGGGAATGATGCTATAGCTGAAACTCTAGTACTTTGGCTACCTCATGCGAAGAGTTGACTCATTGGAAAAGACTCTGATGCTTGGAGGGATTGGGGGCAGGAGGAGAAGGGGATGACAGAGGATGAGATGGCTGGATGGCATCACTGACTCCATGAATGTGAGTCTGAGTGAACTCCGGGAGTTGGTGATGGACAGGGAGGTCTGGCGTGCTGCGATTCACAGGGTCACAAAGACTGAGTGACTGAACTGAACTGAACTGATGGGACCAGATGTCATGACCTTAGTCTTTTGAATGTTGAGTTTTAAGTCAGATTTTTCACTTGCCTTTTTCACTTCCATCAAGAGGCTCTTTAGTTCCTCTTCATTTTCTGCCATAAGGGTGGTGTCATCTGCGTATCTGAGGTTATTGATTTTTCCTCAGGTACCAGTTTATATTTCCACCAACAACATACCAGTGTTCTTTTTTCTCCACATCCTTGACATCACTATTTATTTTTTGTTTGTGTTATTTACTTTAAATAATAGCTATCCTAACAGGTGTAAATTGATATCTCACCATGGTTTTAATTTGCTTTTCTCTGATGTGTAGTGATGTTGAACACATTTTCTTATATTTGTTGACCATTTGTGTATATTCCTTGGAAAAATGTTAATTCAAGTCTTTGTCCATTAAAAAATTGGGTTATTATTTATTTACTTATTTTTGCTATTGAGTTGTATTAGTTTATTATGTATTAATCTCTTATTAGATATATGGCTTGCAAATATTTTCTGCCATTCCATACCTGATTTTTTCATCTGATTGATTGTTTCCTTTGCTGTGCAGAAACTTTTTAGTTTGACATAGTCCCACTCGACTGTTTGTTTTTATTATCTGTGCTTTTGGTGTTATATTGAAAAAATTTTGACAAAGGTAATGTCAAGAAAATTTTTCTCTGTTCTCTTCTAGGGATTTTATGGTTTTGTTGCAATGTAAAGGGGAGAAAAAAAGAAGAATTTTTTTTTTTTCTTTCTCTTTCCTGAGAACAAAGAAGAAAAGAGAACAGGCCTGAACATTCCTAGTCTTGTTTTACTTTAACTCCTCCGAACTCTGAAGGTCTGTAACTAAGTTTGTTTTTCTGCCCCCCAGCTCTGCAGGAGTCGTGCTTCACTCCTATATTGCTTTGAGGCTATTCTAAATATCTTGTGCTTACCCTTTATAGGTCTTCTCCTTACATATCAGAGGGAAGGCTGCAGAGCCCTGAAGTGCCAGACTCAATTCCCGGGTGGCTGACGCAGCCTGTGACTCTCTTTGAAACAATGCAAGAGGAAGAAGCCGAGACCCTGACCCTTCGCTCCTCATCACCGACTCCTGAGTGTGAGCCCTCATCCTACCGGAGCCCCTAGACTCATGGACGGGGGTGCAGTTCTTGAGGCACGAACACAGTAGTCTTCCCCTTTCTGCTGACTGTGACTTAAATTACTTTTCTGTTTCCTCCAAACTCTGTCTCCATATTTTTTATTCATCTTTGGTGGGCAGGGAAACCCAAGATTTTAGCCAGCAACAATTTAAGGTCTTACGATTAGGTCTGTGATCAATTTTGAGTTGACTTTTGTGTAAGATAAAGATCCAGTTTCATTATTTCGCTTGTGAATATCCAGTTTTCTCAACATCATTTGCTGAGGAGACTATCTTTTACCCATTCTATACTACTGGCACCCTTGTTGAATATTAGTTGCCATATGTATAGGTTTATTACTGGGCTTTCTATTTTGTTCCATTGATCTATGAGTCTGTTTTTTAATGTGTATCATACTGTTTTTTTTTTTTTAAATTTTATTTTTAAACTTTACATAATTGTATTAGTTTTGCCATATATCAAAATGAATCCGCCACAGGTATACATGTTATACATTTGTAACATAATTTGAAACCAGAAAGTGTCAGTCTTGTTCTTCTTTCTCAAGATTATTTTGGCTTTTCACAATTTTTGTGGTTTCATATGAATTCTAGGATTTTTTTTTTTAATTTAAGTGAAAAATACTATTGAAATTTTCATAGAGATTTCATTGAATCTGTAGATTGCTTTGTACAGTATGGGCATTTTAACAACATAATTCTTCTTATCCATACACACAAGGTAGCTATATGTTATTTGTGTCTTATTTCATCAATCTCACATAGATTTTTCAACTCCTTGGTTAAATTTATTCCAAAGTATTTTATTCTTTATGATGCTATTGTAAATGGGATTGTTTTCCTAATTTCCTTTTTAGGATAGCTTGTTGTTGTTGTTGTTGTTGTTGTATATTGGTGAGCATAAATGCCTTCACACTTAATTTTATAACCTGCATCTGGTATTCAAATGTCTGCTAGGAATGCTTCTCTTTTTTTTTTTTCTGTTATTTAAGAATACATAACAAATGAAAAAAAAAAAAAGAGAGAATAGAGCATGAGAAAAAGTGACTACAGGGAAATAGCCCAAGGAAACTTGATTGGAAAGCCATAGGCATCACTTTGGGTTTATGAACACCTTCCCCCCTTATATTTTAAGAATTAATGAAAATCTAGTTAGTTTTGAGGTCAAATATGTAGTCTTGACTCCCAGAGTTGGGACACTTTAAAAAGTTTCCCTTTATAAACAAGATTACTTTCTCTTCTGTAGACTCTGAAGTTAAGTACATTACAAATGTAATACATCCAACTTTCTTGGCCTTTTATTTTTATTAATTTGTTTCTTAACAAATCAATTGTTTATTAGTGTTTCTGTGCCTCCTAATCAGTATGAAGTCACCATGGTTACTCAGTTTCTATTACATAATATAAGGAAAGCAAAAGGGGAAAAAAAATTGATGAGGGCGGAAATTTGTTGTAAACCTCTTAAGGTGGACACTTCTATCCATTCACTGAACAAATGTTTCCAGGTTCTGCGTGGAAAGTTGAGGATACTTCAGTGAATAAGTCCATTGTGGATCTTCCTTCACTGAACTTACTACCCGGGATGACAGGCACTGAATGAGTAAAGGCAATGTGACGAGAGGGGAAGAAGCAAAGCAATATGACTTTTTTGTAAAACATATTTTACAGAGTAAAAAGCCGAAGCTGTTAGACTAAGAATCTTGTTTAAACCAGTATATGATAGCTGCTGCAGCTAAGTCGCTTCAGTCGTGTCTGACTCTGTGCGACCCCATAGACAGCAGCCCATCAGGCTCCCCTGTTCCTGGGATTCTCCAGGCAAGAACACTGGAGTGGGTTGCCATTTCCTTCTCCAATGCAGGAAAGTGGAAAGTGAAAGTGAAGTTGCTCAGCCGTGTCCTACCCTCAGCGACCCCATGGACTGCAGCCCACCAGGCTCCTCCGTCCATGGGATTTTCCAGGCAAGAGTACTGGAGTGGGGTGCCATTGCCTTCTCCAAGTATATGATAGAGATAACTTTAAATCCAATTCTGCCTCTTCTAGCCATTTTGCCAAGTTTGAGGCACTGTCCTAGGTGCTGAACATTCAAAGGGTATGAGGTTATAACTTTGGAGAAGGAAATGGCAACCCACTCCAGTATTCTTGCCTGGAGAATCCCAAGGACGGCGGAGCCTGGTGGGCTGCCGTCTATGGGGTTGCACAGAGTTGGACATGACTGAAGTGACTTAGCAGCAGCAGCTTGTTGGAGAAATGGGGCCAGTGCATCAGAAAGTACCAGTATAGATGAATACTCTGAGACAATAATTTATGAGCTTCAGATAATAAAGCGATGGGCTTAGATGCTTGGGAGAAACCATTGTGGGAGAGAATGTAGGTAAATGGGGCCCTGGAGGACATATAAATGTTAGATAAATGGATAGGATAAAAGATGGGTGAGAAAGCATATGGGTTTAGTTAAAACAAGCTTTATACTAAGCTGTTGGTTCTTTTAGGAGAATGTTGAGAGAGAAAAATGAAAAAGTACTTGGGATCCTTGATTAATAAGATAAATATTTGGGCTTCATTCTGTACTTCAGTTCAGTTCAGTTCAGTCACTCAGTTGTGTCCGACTCTTTGTGACCCCATGGACCGCAGCACACCAGGCCTCCCTGTTCATCATCAACTCCTAGAGTTTATCCAAACTTATGTCCATTGAGTCAGTGATACCATCCAACGATCTCATGCTCTGTCATCCCCTTCTCCTCCTGCCTTCAATCTTTCCAAGCACTGGGATCTTTTCCAGTGAGTCAGCTCTTTGCATCAGGTGGCCAAAGTATTGGAGCTTCAGCTTTAGCATCAGTCCTTCCAATGAACACTCAGGGCTGATTTCCTTTAGGATGGACTGGTTGGATCTCCTTGCAGTCCAAGGGAACCTCAAGAGTCTTCTCCAATACCACAGCTCAAAAGCATCAATTCTTCAGTGCTCATTCTTCTTCACAGTCCAACTCTCACATCCATACATGACCACAGGAAAAACCATAGCCTTGACTAGACGGACCTTTGTTGGCAAAGTAATGTCTCTGCTTTTGAATATGCTATCTAGGTTGTTCATAACTTTCCTTCCAAGGAGTAAGCGTCTTTTAATTTCTTGACTGCAGTCACCATCTGTAGTGATTTTGGAGCCCCCAAAATAAAGTCTGACACTGTTTCCCCATTTAATTCCCATTAAGTGATAGGACTGGATGCCATGATTTTAGTTTTCTGAATGTTGAGCTGTAAGCCAACTTTTTCACTCCCCTCTTTCACTTTCATCAAGAGGCTCTTTAGTTCTTCTTCAGTTTCTGCCATAAGGGAGGTGTCATCTACATATCTGAGGTTATTGATATTTCTCCCAGCAATCTTGATTCCAGCTTGTGCATCTTCCAGCCCAGTGTTTCTCATGATGTACTCTTCATATAAGTTAAATAAACAAGGTGACAATATATAGTCTTGACTTGCTCCTTTTCCTATTTGGAACCAGTCTGTTGTTCCATGTCCAGTTCTAACTATTGCTTCCTGACCTGCATACAGATTTCTCAGGAGGCAAGTCAGGTGGTCTGGTATTCCCATCTCTTTCAGAATTTTCCAGTTTTTTGTGATCCACACAGTCAAAGGCTTTGCCATAGTCAATAAAGCAGAAATAGATGTTTTTCTGTAACCAGAAAATCTTTTCCTAAAGTACAATAAATATTTTAAGATTTGAGGACCATGCAATGTCTATTGCAACAACTCAGCTCTGTTGTTGCAATATGAAAGCAGTCATAGAAAATATGTAAATAAAAAAGTGAGGCTACACTCCAATAAGACTCAGCTGAAGCTAGCAATAGTTCATTTTTAAGCAATAAATTCACAAATAAGTGCTTTGGGGAGTATGATTTGGTAGTGCTGTGTCAGGGATGATAAAGGAGGGATAAGTGGCTTTAGAAAATTAAGTAAAAGATTTATCCATTGAGAATATTCAGAGTATTATGAAAGACAATATGGGTAGCAAAAGGAACACAGATTCTATGGAGGAAAAGACAAAAAACCCTACTGATAAGGAAATACTGATAAAACCTTGGCAGCTGACCAAATATGGAGGGTGAAAGAGTCAACAATGTCTCCAAGAAGGCGAGTCTAAGAACAAAAATGGTGAAAAGCACTTCTAAGAGGAGAAGACCATAAATGAACACCCCTGTGCTGTGGGGCAGAGAGATATCACCTTGGTGATCAAGATCAAATGGCTGTTGTAGATCTGAGAACAGCTAAAACACTGATATATCCAAATTAAAGTAATGTGGAGACTTCCCTGGTGTGGCTCAGACAGTAAAAGCATCTGTGTACAATGCAGGAGACCTGGGTTCGATCCCTGGGTTGGGAAGATCACCTGGAGAAGGAAATGGCAACCCACTCCAGTATTCTTGCCTGGAAAATCCCACGGATAGAGGAGCCTGGCAGGCTACAGTCCATGGGGTCGCAAAGAGTCAGACACGACTGAGCGACTTCACTTGACTTGACTTGAAGAGTTAATGTGGTCTAGGTCAATAAACATCATTTCACCTTTGGCAGAAGAAAGTATCACCATTCCTGGAGAAGAGCATCCCCAGTGAACCCTGCATACCTCCATAATTTAAGTTCAATATGTTATGAACTATTATAAAAATTTGCCAAACACATAAGGAAACAAGCTACTGTCGGTTATTGTCAATAGAAGTAAAAAAAATAGTATTTCAAGTTTCAAAATCTTCAAATATAGGAAATAATTGTACATGAAATCTGTAAAAACATAGAATTTTAAAATCCAAATACATATTTTTAAGTTGAATGCACATAAAGAAATAAAGTACCAAAAATCTATTAAAAATTACAAAGGAGGTTTGAAAGAGAATTAAGTAGAATTTTAGACATCAAAAATACAACTGCTGAGTGGAAAACTCAGTGAATGGAGAACTGTAACCAAGCAGGACCCCCTGGAACCCTGCCTTGTATCTCTGCTTTAGCTCCTTTCTAAAGTACCTAGATAATAGTATTCGATGCACATTTCCTGAGTTGCTTTGCAGATGTAATAACCCTCCCCCTGTCCAATACACAGTCCAATAAATGGAAGATGCCAGCTACTTGATGACAAAGAGCTCATAGCATCAGGACTCCTGGAGCATGAGGACTGATAATATTAACCCTTGTCACACCACCCTGCTACTGCCTCATCAGCCAGGCAGAGAAGTGTACAAGCGGATCACAGAAGCTGTGACTCCCCTCCCTCACCTGGCTGTTAAAAGTACTTTGCCAAAACCTTCAGAGAGCTCAGGGCTTTTGGAACACCAGCCACTTGCCTTCTTGCATGGCCCTGCAACAAACCTTCCTCTACTCCAAACTCCAATGATTCAGTTTGTTTGGACTCACTGTGCCTTGGGCACCTTGCATTAACAGAAGAAGGTCATGTACAGATTAAGAAGGTATTAATGATTGCAGAAGAAGGTCATGTACAGATTAAGAAGGTATTAATGATTAAAGAATCTATCCAGACTTCAACATGGGAAGACTAGAGAATAGAAAAATCTAGAAAAAGAGTTTAAGAGTCATGAAGGATATCTTGAGAAAGTTTACAATACTTAAAGTCAGATTTTCAGAATGGGAAAATTGGGAACATGGATGAGGTGATAATTGAAGCATCGATGTTTCAGAAGTATGATGTTAATCACACAGAAGAAAAGAACAGAAGTTCATGCCTATACAATATAGTGAAACTTCTCAAGACTCAAAACGAAGACTATCACACAAAAAGGAAGAGCTACAGAAAATCCCATTGATGACGGTCTCTTCAACAGCAGGATGAAAACCAGAAGAATACAAATGCATTACCGTTTTAAGAAAAAAAAAAAGAAATAGCTGTTCGACCTAGAATTGTTGACCCAGAAAATCTGCAAACAACGTGGCCTCTATATAGGACATTTTAGGTTTAAAAAAGTAAACCTGAGAGATTTACTTCTGCAGATCTTTCACCCTTGGCGGATTCATGTTGATGTATGACAAAACCAATACAATATTGTAAAGTAATTAGCCTCTAATTAAAATAAATAAATTAAAAAAAGAAACTTTTAAAGGATATGCAATAAATAGCCTTTTAAATGAAATTTTTTGGACTTGAATGGCATGTTGGCTCCTTACTATTTGCACAGCTTTTGTGTCATTCCCTCTGAGCCTTTGTTTATTTATGTATAAAATGAAAACAGCAGTGAACTTCACATCAAATGACTGGACTGGGCCTTGGCACGCAGTAGCAGTTGGTGTTTGGTGACCAGTGAGAGAGACCACCATGGAGCCCAGGGAGGGAAATAAATGATGCATGACTCTTGAATTCGTAAATAGTTTACCCTTTTTACACATTGAAGTGATTTCATCCAGATCAAGTCCGTCTGTGGATATCTGAATTGTGTTGGCTCTGATGTCATTTTATTATCAGATGGTAAAGCGTCTGTCTACAGTGAGGGAGGCCTGGGTTTGATCCCTGGGTCAGGAAGATTCCCTGGAGAAGGAAACGGCAACCCACTCCAGTACTCTTGCTTAGAAAATCCCATGGATGGAGGAGCTTGGTGCAGGCTACTGTCCATGGGGTCGCAAAGAGTCAGGTACGACTGAGCAACTTCACTTCACTTCACTTCACTTCTTCATCAACAAGACTTTTTGAATTTTAGGCTCATAGACTCTTGAGATGACAGAGACATTAAAGGGACTTTAGATGGACCTACTGGAGAAGGCGATGGCACCCCATTCCAGGACTCTTGCCTGGAAAATCCCAGGGACAGAGGAGCCTGGTAGGCTGCAGTCCACGGGGTCACTAAGAGTCAGACACAACTGAAGCGACTTAGCAGCAGCAGCAGCAGCAGCAGATGGACCTAGAGATTGCCATGCTGAGTGAAGTAAGTAAGAAAGAGGAGAAATAGCACATGACATCCCTTATATGCAGAATCTAGAAATGATACAAATGAACTTATTTACAAAATAGAAACAGGCGCACCGACTTAGAGAACAGAACGTATGGTTGCCTGAAGGGAAGTATGGGGGGAAGGGATAAGTTAGGGAGTTTGGGGTCTACATATACACACTGCTATAATTAAAATGGATAACCAATAAGCTCCTACTATATAGCATAGGGAGGCTGCCCAGTGTTATGTGGCAGCCTGGATGGGAGAGAACGGTTTGGGAGAGAACGGATACATGTGTAAGCGTGGCTAAGTCCCTCTACTGTGCCCCTGGAACTATCACAACCTTGCTAATCAGCTCTACCCCAATATAAAATGTTTAGAAAAAAATAAAGGACTTTTAGGCTAGTAGATCAGTAAGAATGCAATGAACATTGAGGCCCAAACATATTGAAGTACTTATCCATGGTCATACAAATTAATTGTTGAATCAGTGTGCTTTTTTTTTTTTTTTTCCTGGAAAACTGTATGAAATAAGCAAAAAAAAAAAAAAAAAGAAATGAAATGAAAAGAGCCAGTATTTGGCTTGTCATTAAGAGTCCTCTGTAGCCTGATGTCAGCACCTAGTCACCTCTGCTGCTCTCTACTCTCCTGGGTGGACTATCTCCTCCTCCTCCCTTTTGGTTTCATTGAACACACTGAACTCCTTTAGAGTGCAGGCTTTTCTCATTTATTTTTCCCCCTTATCTGGACTATCCATTTAATTTTCTCCCAAATGTTGCCCATCTTTTCATTTCATATATATTTTTTTAATCACTTTTCTTACAAGGCTCTCAGCAACACTCCCTTCGCTTTTCATTCTTCTTCTCTGGTGACTGCCCTGCTCTATCACACTGCTTGCTGCCCTCGTTTAGTCCAAGAGTGATGTTTTGTCTCCCGAACAAGGTACAGATCACAGAGACAAGGTGCCTAATTCATTCTTTCCCTCCAATCATGCTGGGCGTATAATAGGAACTCGATCAATGAAAGCATGTGTGTAGAAAAGTCTCATTTAAAAATGATTCCTTCAGGAGGAAAGGTGTTTACATCTAAAGAGTTATGGGGGACACACCATTTGTTACCAGCCTATAAGTCATCTTACTGAGTCTCATTACTCTACCAATTTGTCACCATACTTTAAAGGTTGTTTGGTTTTAAAACCATTCACCATTTTAGTGGGAGAATAATCCACCTCCAACCTCTTTAATAAAGGTTTAATAACCATTTATTTCACTTCATGTATAAATAATTGCACCATATATTTCAGGGGCAGGAAAAGAAATGTGTACAAACGCAGGCCCCTGTAATTACCACAAAGCCTTCATTATTTTTATCAATACCCTGCTTTTTGGCCCTAGAAGTAATCTCCTCAATTAGATAACTATTTAAGGTTATTGAAAAATAGGCAATACTTTTCAAAAAATGACCTATTATCTTTGCTTCCTATTTTTCTAATTTTAAAGACATAGTAAGACACTGATTAGAATATATGTAACAGTAGACACTTAGATGAAGAGACAAACTGTGAAGCTTGTCTCTAGATCCAATTCAATTATGGGTTTATGTGGAAATTTTTGCTTCCCTTCCCCAGCAGTCTGTCTCTACTATCCAGATGTTTGATCGATAGATCCTTTCATTCTGATAGACTGGGGTTGATATTAGTTGAGAATCACCACTTTCACTAGTGAAACAAAATTCTAGGGTTTTAACACATTGCTAATAATTAGACATGTGGTCTATAATGTCAAATACAGATTGAACACACTGGCTGAGAAGCTGAATGGCTTCATACTGTGCTGAAACAATCTGCCAAGTCTCTTATTATATACCTGGAGGCTGATTCTAAAGATTTTGGTCTGACCCTTTATTTCACTGTAGCTGAATCATTTAATCAGATTTTATAAAACTCTGGGTTCTAGTGCAATGAAATATTAGGCACATCCTGCTCATTAGAAACAAAGGAGAAAGTCATCGGCCTTGGGACTCAGCCATTTATATTAAATATCTATATAAAATGCTACCAGAGACATCAGTATATATCTAATCTGTGAGATAGCCCATTTAAGAGATTTTTAAAATATATAGTTTATTCCATATGACTAACATTTTCATGGCACAAACATACAAAAAAAATCAAAGAAAAGAAATTCAAAAAAGCATATTTTACTCTTTCAGCTGTTTAAATCTCCTGTTTTATTTTTTAATTTGGAATTTTGTTGGTGTCATTCTCCAAAGAAACTCAAATGTGAATCAGAATAAAGAGTACTGCATAACCCTGTGTTTGGTCCATAAAAATAGAAACATTTGAAATTTAGCACACAATATCAGATGTTCATTATATGCTACACATCACTTACCATACAACTCATTACTGATAATTAGGCTCTGATTAGAATACGGTGGCACGTATACACAATAGAATATTACTCAGCTATAAAAAGGGACACAATTTTAGTCAGTTCTAACAGGTGCATGAACTATACAAAGTGAAGTAAGTCAGAAAGAGAAAGACAAATATCATGTATTAACACATATATATGAAGTCTAGAAAGACAGTACCCATAATTCTATGTGCAGGGCAGCAAACGAGACACAGACATAAAGGAAAGACTTTTGGAGTCAGTGGGAGAAGGAGAGGGTGGGATGATTTGAGAGAGTAGCGTTGAAACATGTACATTACCATATGTAGAGTAGATCACCAGTGGGGGTCTGATGTATGATGCAGGGAACACAAACCCTGCACTCTGTGACAACCTGGGGGGCTAGATGGGGCGGGGAGGGTGGTGGGAGGGGGGCTCAGGAGGGAGGGGTTACATGCATGCCTATGGCCGATTCATGCTGATGCATGGCAGAGGGTATCACAGTACTGCAAAGCAATTATCCTTCAATTAAAATTAGCAATTTTTTTTAAATGAGAAAAAGAGCAAAGAAAGGAAAAAAAAGTACTTTGAGAAAAGAACTCAGAGAAACAAACCTGTGGGTAAGAGCAGGTTTCTTTTTACCTTTTTGGACTACAATCTCTATGAACACTGTATCACCACCATCCAGAGTCCATAGTAGTTGTTGACTAAAGCATTTATGGATGTTTACATGGGAAGCAGTCACACTGTGAGAATTTCAAAGTATTTCCCAACTGGAATACCATCTGGGACAAACGAAATGTTTCTTACAAAAGCATTCTGGTTGGACATAAGTAGTCAGGCATGTCAAGTAATCTTTGCCTGACAGAGACTGTGTTTTGTGAAAGGAATGTGGCCATTCCTGTGAATATCCTCAGCACAGCTCGCTGCGTTTGGCAGGAAGATACTCCTTCCATCCAGATGAAGGAGCTGAAGAACACTCCCTTGGTTGTTTACGTGTCCATTCATTCAGTCCACCACACAAGTGTCCACTCATGGATGGCTTTAGTTCCTGCCCTCAAGGGGTTCAAGACCATAAGGAGAGATAAGCATTGACATACTCCTGGTAGAGGGCAATTGCATCCATACAATTCTTTTTTAAAATTAGTTTTTATTGGAGTATCGTTGCTTTACAATATTGTATTAGTTGCTGCTGTTCAGCAAAGCAGATCAGCTGTATGTATACATATATCTTCTCCTTTTGGATTTCCTTCCCATTTAGGTCAAGACAGAAGAGCATTGATTAGACTTTCCTGAGCTATTTGGTAGGTTCTCACTAGTTATCTATTTTATATGTAGGATTAATAGTGTATATATTGACATATGTACACCTAGAGAATTCTTCACAGGGCTGGCACACAGGTTGATTGGAGGAGGAGGAAAGGATTCATTTACTGGTGACAGAGTGAAGGGCAGGATAAATAGAAGCTTAGCGGAGAAGGTCAAGCTTGAGGGGAGGTAGGGGGATTTCAAAGGCAGATGAGGTATATGAGCATCTTCAAAGAGAAGGAATACCTTGCCGTGAAATACAGAGGGTGAAAAACATCAGTGTGCTCAGTCCAAAGAGCAGAAATAGGTTGAAGTTAATGGAGGTGGAAGTGGAATAGTGTGTGTGTGTGTGTGTGTGTGGTGGGAGAGGAGTCAGAAATGGAGCAGCCTGCGTGAGACCATGAACACCAAACTCTTTCATCTTGTCAAGGCAGTTGCTCATCACCTGTAGGGGGTGTGATGTTTGTGAAGACTTTCAGAGCAGACTAACTTATCCAATTAGGGTTTAGAAAAAGATGTTTCATTCCTTTATGTTTCCCAGACTATTTTGGACCCACTAACATTTTAAAAACCCTTGGTATAAAAACCCTTGAATCTCTACCCTACCTATCAGCAACCCCTTGACTGAGGGGGCTGATTTTGGATGATTTATAATGAAGTAATTTTAACTAAAAATACTTATTTCGTCTCTATGTTAATGTTGTATTATTCAGTTCATTTAAAGAAAAATCTTTATAATATTTTATTATTTTTTAATAAATTATGAAAACTTGAATGCATTTTGCTATGCAAGAAATAATATATTCAGTTTATGTTAGCAGTCATTATGTTTGTGGACAAATGATTTGTCAATGACTCAGTTTTGAAATGACATTCCCTTTCTTTCATGTTGGGAACTAATGCTAAAATGTTTCTTGAAGTAGAGCTGTATATTGCAGCACCAAAAACTACCTAGATGTCTTTGACCAACTGATATCGGGTTTATTAAATTTCATGCTAAGAATCTCAAGCATGGTATAGTTAACTTTCATGTTTTATCTCTAGATAAAATTACGAGTGGATTTTTGCAAGCATTCTTTTCCAAAGAACACATTTTGAGTATAGATAGGGTTTGTTTCTAATAAATAAAAAAAAGTCAGATAGAGGTTAAAAATGATTACATCTACTCTATTATCTTTGTGTTTTATAGTATGAGAGGCCTTTAAGGTGCCGTATAAATATTTGACTTGATACTGGAATTTCTATATTTGATGATGCTAATCTTGAGAAAGTTTTATGCTCCTCTTCAATTTGCATTTGACCTTTTCCGTTTCTATTTTAACTAATAAGAGTGTATATTAGGAATGTGGACCAACAAAATGAAAATCTATTGCAAATTTTAGAGATCATAGAGTTCCCGGCACAAGCAGATACTCAAAAAATATTTGTTAAAGAAACGGAAGAATCAAACCACAAAGCGGTGACAATGAAAACATTTCAAGACTGTTGCCAGCCAGCCAGCCCTGAGGACACCAGCTTGAACCCTCACGGGGAGGGTGGTACTAAAGGTGACGCTCCCACACTTGGGCCACCTGATGCCAAGAGCCAACCAACTCATTGGAAGAGACCCCGATGCGGGGAAAGATTGAAAGCAGGAGGAGAAGAGGGTGAAAGAGGATGAGATGGTTGGATGGCATCACCGACTCAATAGACATGAGCTTGAACAAACTCCAGAAGACTGAAGGACAGGGAAGCCTGGCGTGCTGCAGTCCACTTGGTCCCAAAGAGTCAGACATGACTGAGCAACTGAACAACAATGTAGCTAGAATCAGATCTTCCTGAGGAGACTCTTAATAAATGTTTGCTCCTGTTATGGGTTGTCATATCTCCCCAAACTTCATATATTAAGGTCCTGACTCCCAATTCCTTAGAGTGTAATCTTTCCGGGACTTAGGGTCTCTGCAGAGGTAATCAAGTTAAAATAAGGCTCCTTAGAATAGGCTCCAATCCATATGACTGATTTCCTTATAAAAAAAGGGAAATTTGGAAACAGACATGCAAAGGGGGAGAACCCCATTATACATGAAGACAGAGATCAGGGTGATGTTTCTGCAAGCCAAGGAATGTCAAAGATTGCTGGCAAGCCTCTGTAAGCTAATGGAGAGGCATGGGATGGGTTCCCCTTTGTAGCCTCGGAAGTAACCTATTCTGTAGACACGAGTCTTGAACTGGTAGCCTCCAGAACTGTGAGAATACATTTCGGTTGTTTAGGCCACTCAGTTTACGGAGCAGTGTGTTCCCTATGTATGAACGAGTTCCGTTCTGAGAGAGAATGTGTTAAGTTTAACCTTTTCATAAGTCCAACAAAGTTAGCCTAAGTACCCAGCTAACACAGTTGGCTGTACAGTACTGTACTGTAATAAGTTTACAACACTTTTCACACAAATAATGCATTAAAAAATAGCAAACATGCAGAAAGAAAGCTTTTATGTTTACTTCCAGACATCCTGGGTTTGAAATAAAGATATTGTACCACTATAGTAAAATACACAAAAGCACAACCACTTTGTGGAGGATGTGGGCATGTGGCGATGTGCACAAGACATGTGAACTCCCGTGATTGCACATGTGAACACGCTTTCACATCTTTGAAAGTTCGCAAATTGAATGTTCATACGCAGGGGACTTGCTGTAATCTGCAGTGGCAGCCTTAGACAGCTAACACAGTTCCCACGCTCCATTTCAGTTTATGTCCTTCGGCTTCTCTCAAATTTTGTGGCAAACACTATAAAGGGAGAAGAAAAACTGGAGCCCAGAAACTTATTAAAATCTAGAAACAATTGCCGTGTTTTGAGATAACTTTAGAAGCACTTCATGATGTTTGAATCATGAGAAAACATCCCTTTGGGTTGTATTTATGTAGAGCTTATGCTGTGTGCAGCTGTAGGTTACAACAATATTTCTTTCTTTCAAAATGCCTCAATAGAAATTTGATTTACTCAATGTCAAATTAGATTTTGTCATTGAATTTTTGAACCACGAAACATTTTATATACCCGAAAGATTTCTGATCACAGAATTGCAGTTTCAAGACAAGTCAAATGTCCTGATTCTGAGAAAGCAAATTTGCAGCTGTCTCAATGAGGTAGACAAGAGTGCTAAGGCAGATATTTTACAGCGTGTAACATAAAACTTGCATTCTTGTTTTCGCCTGAAAAGAACCTCTCCTGCCCCAGGGAGCTGTGTGAGGTTCTAAGAGTAGCAGTGTTTCAAATTCTTATCAAGCATTCTTCCCGTATCACAGTCTCATTATCAGAAGGAACCAGTACCAGGCAATTTGGGCATCCAATTAGGAATAAGGATGCCAGATGGAAAGTGCCCACCATAAGTCTGGGGATCTTTGGGTTTTAACCTCCTATTCTTCCTGTGACCTGCTGGGAATTTAAGTCTTCTTCTGATGCGACCTTATCATTGCCCTTGCTACCCTGTGTCACATTTACAATGACCTGTTGGTGTGTCTGTCACTCTGATTGATTGGGGATTCTTCAGCAACAGTGCCTGTGTCTTAACTGCTTTTTCACCCCAGCAGCAGTGTGCGTGATGGTTGGCCCAGAGGACACACAGGCTCCTCCTTAGGCTCAGGGCACAGCAACACTCTGGTGCTTAGCCCTGCAAGGGACCCTGAGGACCCAAAGGGAACACGTAGCCCAACCGTGTCCCAACAGGGGTCAAGGGAGCTGGGAAATTTCTACACCAACTCTCATCATCCACTGCGTAAAGGCTGGGAGTCCATTTCCCATACTCCTGTCTTGGGTATACAGGCAGAGCTGCTAACTGGAGAGAGTCCTCAGGCAAAAATGCACAAGTGCTCGGGCAAGCGGAAGTTGGGCAGCATGTTCTGTAATGACAAGGTGAGGGGCGCTGACCTGATCTGCTGAACCTACTTTACCTCCCACCGACCAACTGCCATCAAACCCAGTTTCAATACCTTGAAATCTGTGGGATTCCTGGACCCCCGAGGTCCTGTTTCTTATGTGCCCTCCTCCGCGGAGTCTTGTGTGGCCCCTCCCGGACCCAGGTGCTTCCTGTGTCCTGGTTGCCATGGCAGCAACGCCTGTACCCGAGAGCTGCTCTGCGTGTCATGGGCGGATACAGGCAGCAGACAGGCGAATCCGTTCATTTATTCACTCCTTCACCCGCTGTGAGTCTGTGCTAGCCACTATGGCACACACAGGGAAAGGCAGCTGGCAGCTTCTGGCCTCTCCGAACTTACAGTCTGGAGAGGAAGACACATCCATTAATAATCGCAGCAAGAATCACAAGAGCAATCATATGTAAATTGTGTGCCATTAGTGAAGGCAAAGAAAGGGTATGATGCAAGGGTGTGATGCAAGTCAAGTACTAAAAACTGTAAAGATAAAAATACACATTCCACTGGGGATGAGTTGGCCATTGACTCTTTTCCTTCTCCATCCTTACAACACACACACACACACACACACACACACAGCACATACACACAGAGCAGTATTATGACAAATTCCCAGAGTTTTCCTTTGGAGGATGTGGAATTGTAATAGGGAATAATTACATCTGTTTCATTTACTTGAATCGATGTATTCAGTTGCTTTCTTATGAGCAAAGGGATGTTGCCTGTAGGTCTGAGCATGCATAATGGCTCATCTCTCTCCAATATCAGAGCATTAACTTTTGTTTAGGTGGCTCAGTGGTAAAAAACCTGCCTGCCAATGCAGGAGACACAGGTTCAATCCCTGGTCCAGGAAGATCCACTGGAGAAGGAAATGGCTACCCACTCCAGTATTCTTGCCTGGGAAATCCCATGGGTAGTGGAGCCTGGTGGACTACAGTCCATAGGATCACAAAGAGTTGGACATGGCTGAGGGACTGAGCATACCAGTATTCTTCCCTGGAAAACCCCATGGATAGAGAAACCTGGCAGGCTATAGCACATGGGATTGCAAAGAGTTAGACAAGACTGGAGTGACTAAAAAGCAACAAATTTTGTTTAGCTCACAGGAAACCTTCTGACCAGGCCTGCCTATGAAAGAAGAAATTAACACATCGTCTCTAAAGTCTGGCCAAAAGGAGGAAATTTTTGCAATGACTTATCACCTTTTTACTTTACCTTCTTATCTTCCCCCTCTTTGTTCTATAAAAGAAACTAGCTTCCGAAATCAGGCAAGATGGTTCTTTGGAATAGTACTTCAGCATCTTCCTGGTTTGCTGACTTTGTGAATAAAGTCTCTGTTCCTTGTCCCATCAACTTGTCTCTTCTTTTTCTGGCCTGTCACTCCCTTTGAACTTGGGCTTGATAAGAGAATTGGTTGTCTTACCAGGTGGATGAGAGCACCATCTTCCTGTAAAGAAGTTCATTCTCCCAGCTTTCCAAGAAGATTTTCCAGGCCTCCTTGAGTTTATTTTCACAAGTAAGACTGTAAAGCTTTGTGGATGTGGTAATTTACTTTGCTGATACCTTTCAAAAAGGAAAAGTGTAAGACATGGAGTCTTTATGGAGATTAGTGATTACATATTGGTTTTGGCCCCCTAGGAGCCAACCATTATCCAGGGATCCATGTATTAGTTATTTTATCTTCAGGTCTGATTCCTCATGGAAGAGTGCTAACAGCCTCACTGTGGATTGAAGCAGTGAAATAGTTTCAGACTCAGAAATTGACTACTGTCCACTACAAATGGGAGTAGAGAAGACAGGAAGGTGAACTTCCAAAGTTGAGTCTATATTAGACTTAATCCCATGGATTGGCTAATTTGTTTGTTCATGTTCATTTAGCAGATTTTACCGAGTATCTATTAGGTACTTTATTAGACAGCAAGAATACAAGGAAAAAAAGCTAGCAACAATAACTAAAGCAATGCTAATAGCTGATTTTTCTCCATTAAGCTCTCAGGAAATTCCAGATGAGGATCTAAGTGCTTTACTTAATTTATTCTTGTGAGTCTATGATGTTGGTGCTATTTCTGCATCTTTGTGCAGTTGAGGAAATCAAGGCTTAGAATTTGGTTAAGCAACTTGCCAACTGTCGCAGAGACAGTGGTTCAAGGATAGAAATGAAAAGAGTTCTGGCTCTGGTTCCTCCCTCTGCTTAAGTTCCAGATTTCCAAGAGTGTGGGCTCTCATGAGGAAGACAACAAGAGAAATGTTTAATAAGATGGATAATACACATTGAATACTTCTTATGTTCTAAGCATCGAGCTGAGTATTTTGTGTCTGACTTCATTCAATACTCTTCATTCACTGTCTCTCTCTGGAGAGGACACTGTTGTCATTATCCTAAATTTATCCATAGGGAAACTGAGGCACCACGCAGTTGTGGAACTTGCTTGAACTCATAGATGGTGAAGGACAGGACCAAGTTATGGAAGCAGGCAGTCTGACCCCAAAGCTGCACTTTTAACCTTTTCTCATTGTCTCATTCTGATATTGTGATTTGGATAATCAAGGGCTATAATTAGAAAGAACATGTGTTAAAATTAGATCAGACAGGGAAGGAAGAGTTAGACAAGGGATCGTATAAGAGGAGATGGCTGAGCTGGATTCTGAAGGTTGTGCAGCATCAGGCCAGGCGAAGACTTGGAAGAGGAGGATGCCGGGAATGGGAGCCATCCAGGAGAGGATGCGGAAAGATGAGGGAGCCGGGTCTGTTTTGTGGAACTGCAAGGGATTCCATTTTTCTCTATTACAAAGTATAATGAAGGAGGAAATAAAAAATGTGATGGGAAGTGAGTGCTGGGCCAGGTGAAGGAGTCTGGGTCTTGTCCAGGAATGAGAAGCCATGAAAGGGACTGACACTATTTATTCATGAATAGTGTCAGATCTATGTTTGAGAAAGATCATTCTGGCTTGTGGGCTAAGACCCACAGAGCGGCTGTTATAGACATCCTTGTACTCAGAAGACAGTAACTTGTAGACTAGGATGGGGATAAGAAAGATAAGAAGATCCAATGTTAGGAGGTAGATCAAAAGGCAATATAGTTGGGATGCCCAGGGGCTGGGGGACAGGTACAGAGGAGTGAAGGATGACCCCAGGGTTTTGACAGAGTCGGTAAAGGTGAGCCATCTACAGAGGCAAGAGATTGTAACATGATGACAACAGGTTCCATTGCGGATGTGTGGACTCTGAAGGGGTTTGGGAAGACGTGATAGGTGTCCAGTGGACAGTCTAATGTATGAGTTTAGAAGTCAGGACATAGAAGATCCAGACTGATATAGGATTTGGGGGAGAGTGAGCTTCAGTTCAGTTCAGTTAAGTTTAGTCCCTCAGTCGTGTCCGACTCTTTGCGACCCCATGAATCGCAGCACGCCAGGCCTCCCTGTCCATCACCAGCTCCCAGAGTTCAGTCAAATTCATGTCCGTTGAGTTGGTGATGCCATCCAGCCATCTCATCCTCTGCCATCCCCTTCTCCTCCTGCCCCCAATCCCTCCCAGAATCAGGGTCTTTTCCAGTGAGTCAACTCTTCGCATGAGGTGGCTGAAGAATTGGAGTTTCAGCTTTAGCATCAGTCCTTCCAAAGAACACCCAGGGCTGATCTCCTTCAGAATGGACTGGTTGGATCTCCTTGCAGTCCAAGGGACTCTCAAGAGTCTTCTCCAACGCCACAGTTCAAAAGCATCAATTCTTTGGCGCTCAGCTTTCTTCACAGTCCAACTCTCACATCCATACATGACCACTGGAAAAACCATAGCCTTGACTAGACGGACCTTTGTTGGCAAAGTAATGTCTCTGCTTTTTAATATGCTACCTGGGTTGGTCATAACTTTCCTTCCAAGGAGTAAGCGTCTTTTAATTTCATGGCAGCAATCACCATCTGTAGTGATTTTGGAGCCCCCAAAAATAAAGTCTGACACTGTTTCCCCATCTATTTCCCATGAAGGGATGGGACCAGATGCCATGATCTTAGTTTTCTGAATGTTGAGCTTTAAGCCAACTTTTTCACCCTCCACTTTCACTTTCATCAAGAGGCTTTTTAGTTCCTCTTCACTTTCTGCTATAAGGGTGGTTTCATCTGCATATCTGGGGTTATTGATATTTCTCCTGGCAATCTTGATTCCAGCTTGTGGTTTGTCCATCCCAGCGTTTCTCATGATGTACTCTGCATAGAAGTTAAATAAGCAGGGTGACAATATACAGCCTTGAGGTACTCCTTTTCCTATTTGGAACCAGTCTGTTGTTCCATGTCCAGTTCTAACTGTTGCTTCCTGACCGGCATAGAGTGAGCTTATTCAAAGGTAATTTTGAAATTTTGGAGCAGGTGAAAGTGTCAGTTCTAAAGTTGTGGGACCTCCTTGATGTTGGTGAGCTCATAGCTGAATCTCAGAAATAATCTCATGAAATATTACAGCTCATTTTCTTTAGAAAAATTAAATAGCATTCTGTATCAGTATGGCCCTTTGCAGTTTTTCTAAGAGTTTCATGTACATCATCTCATTAGAATAAGGTCTGGTGGGCAACACGGGCAATGAGGGCTCATCTCTAAAATTAAGAATGGTGTTTTAAAGATCTACGTAACTTCAAAATTCCTCATTAGCCAGGAGCAGAGCTGAGATGAATGCAGTGCTGCTCAGATTCTAACGTGCGTTGCAATCGCCTGGGGATCTTACAGACTCCGATGTAGTGCTGGTGACGGTGGTGGTGGTTGGTGGAATCGGCGGTGGAGTTCTAAATTTCTAACATCTCCCCAGGCGATGTCACTGCTGCTGCTTCAGGACACATTTTGAGTATTGAGAGACTAGAGAACAGATTTTCTGTCTCCTTGTTTAGATGTCTGGTCATTAATGCATCTTGAGTCTAGATCTAAAAGTTTAAGAGTGGGCCAGACAAGTCAAGACATTTACTCTTAGGACTTTCAGAGAGGGAAGTAGACCCTTAAGATCTTGAGAGTGCACTATCCCTTTTGCAGATGACAAAACCATGGGTTTTGGCAGAAAGGGAACTGACACACGCCAGAAAACCTCCATCTGGAATCGGAATAAAATAGGACTCCTGGTTTCCTGGCTTGGAGTCCAGTGTTTGCCACACCCCAAGCAAATTTGCATGCATACATATTCCCTGGTGGCTTAGAGGTAAACGATCTGCCTGCAATGCAGGAGTCTCGGGTGACATGCGCACAGGCAAAGGTATAGAAACACTAATCATAGGTAGCTTTTTAATTTTTTTTAAAGATGAGCCAAAGCAGGCATATTTAATTTAATTATTATTTATTATAATTAATTTTAAATTATTTTTTCTTCATTGCACGTGGGCTCTTCAGTGCAGCACGTGGGGTTTCTCTAGTTTCGGCATGTGGGTTTCCCTTGTTGCAGAGCACAGGCTCTAGAGTGCAAGGGCTCAGTAGTTGGGCTGTGCAGGCTTAGTTGTCTCAGGACATGTGGAATCTTAGTTCCCAGACCAGGGATCAAACCCACGTCTCCTGCAGGGGCAGGCAGCTTCTTAACCACTGGACCACCTGTGCTTAGTCGCTAAGTTGTGTCCAGCTGTTTGCCACCCCGTGGACTGTAGGACCACCAGGGAAGTCCCTAAATCATGCGTGTCTTATCCTGAAGCTTGCTCTGCTCAATAGTCTGGGAGCACCTGTCCCTGGGGTTGAAGGAAAGGCAAGTTTGCATCAGGTATAATTTGTTGATAAAACTTGAATGGGGAAGAGCAGAGCAGAGAGGCTTTGCTTCTGGCATTAAAATCAAACAACTATTAGGCCAAGTTCCAGTCCTTGGTTCTGACAGAAAGACAGGTCACTGCTGAGCCCTGATTTAGTTATCCTGTGTCCCACTGCCTGTGAGTTATGGAGTTACACTTTTAAAGCCCAATTTGTCCAGCTGGGAGGTGTCTATTGTCGCCAGTGAAAGCATCATTTTTCATGTGATGATCTTTACTTTCATATTTAAATCCCGTTTTCTTTAATTTAAATTTTGCTGAAAACAGCCATATTGCTGCAGGTGTAAATGAAGGTAGAGGAACATTAATGGTGTCAGTTCACAGCTGCCCTTAAGTTAAATGATGACTGCTCACTCCCCTGGATCTCTGTTTGCTATGCCTGCATTATTCAGTTAGGAGCACAGAGCGCTTTTTCCATCATTGTTATTAGGATCAGGTTCAGGCTGAAGAATTTGCATGGGGTACAAGAAACCAGAACAAGGCGGAGACTCTGGTGATTACACACAGCCAGCTTAGGTTGGAGAGGAGTCTGGGAGCTCGGCTGTTTTTGTGTGAATTTATTACATTTGCTTAAAAGCATCTAAATTAAAGCTACGTTAATTACTGGTGGGTATGCACCCTGCAGCATATGTTGCTATTAATTGTATCCATTATCACAAAATAAACATCTCTTTATAAAAACAAATGATGCTTCGTTTTAATATGTGGCTTGAAACTCTCTCTTCCACAGCTGTTGCTACTTCTGTTTTGGTGCTTTCTCTACAAAGGGCCACCTGTTACAATAGACATTTCATTTGTTTTTATTTGGGAAAAATAAGACTCAGCAAACAAACCCCACCTTCTTAAAGTGTAAGAATCATAAAAAAAAATGAAGCCCCAGAGGAAATCTGCAGTATTTTCCCTATCAGGAGTTCTCAACAGGAGCGTGGCCCCTACAGCTGAATTCTTTTGGCCCTGACCCTTCAATCTAGATTAATTTGATTTTTAGATTTTAAAGGATCTCATTCGTGTGTGGCCATCTTTGTGTTGTAGATGCAGAAACTGGGTGTAGCTGATGCTGAATCAAGGCAAAACCAGTGTCCCCTGACTCTCTAAAGGGTGCTTTTTGGGCTCTAGTGTTTGGCCTTTTATGGGCATCAGCCTGTGGGCAACACTGATGAGCTGAGGGACCTTGGGAAAATTACTTCAGCGCTAATCCCCAGTTTCCTTCACTCCATAAAGGGATGAACAGCTAGTTCATCATGATTGACGGGAAGATTAGATGAGTTCGTACAAGAATATTGCTTAGAACAGGGACTGGGATTGGGTGATCTTCAGAAAATGGCTGACTATTCCAATAATAAGGTTGTCATCGCTACTACCATTACTACCAGTGCAAGTAATGAACATGCCATAGTCCACTCTTGGAGCACTTGATATACGACAGCAAATTACAGGTCATCTCTAGCATGGGACCTCGAACTGCTGTTTTTATGCATAGCGTTCAATCTTTGGATGCTATTTTGTGTTCCTGAACAAAGAAATATAGTAATAAATTAAATTAAAATTGAATTTGTATAGGGGTACCCCATATAATAGTGACTAAAATTGCCAGAAATTATTGGGAAAACTTTCTCATTATTGACCACTTTTCTGTCTTTTTAAATAAAGAGAAAGAAAAATTACCTTGGCATTTTAAAGTTGATCACAAATGGTCAAGGACTTAATTCTGGATTTTATCTAACCACAGTGACATTCATCTGTTCATTCACATTTGAATTCCTGTCTGAGGGGGAACCTTGTTCCGAGGCACAGAAGGTAGTGGTTATACAGTACATGTTAAATGCTTTAGTTTCTTCATGAACTATATGTGTGGGGAATAAAACTAGATGAGGTTATAGTTCCTCACCTTGGGAAATCTGGGATTTGGCTGAAGGTGCATGGTATAGTGTCTGATACAGGTAGCCGTGGGCTGGAGAGTAAAACATAGACCATTTCCAGTAAAGTTCATTACAAAGGGAAATTCTGGAGCAGCCTAACCATTTATGAAAACATTTGTTTAGGAAATGCTGAGCATGACATAGTAGCCTCCTGGAGACACACAATGTATTTTGCATTTTAAAGATTTAGAGTTAATAAATACATCATTTAAATTTATTTAAATTAATATCATTTTGATATGGAGTTCTTTTATCAATGAAATACCTCTGAATATCTCCCAGGACACTAGCTGTCTGCGTGGAGCCAGCTCGAAGCTTGAGAATGGTCATCTTCCCCTAAACTGACCATGAAAAGTAGGAAGAGAATGTCTCTTTTCCTTTCACATTTCTATAGGCTCTTCATGGCCTCCTCCTCAGCCATTTCTTTCAACACAATTGATTAATGGTAATAACCCAAATTTTCATCTGACTCTGCCTGTTAAAACATAGGTGACTTTGGGCAAGCTCTCTACCCTTTTTTAGGTTAAGTTTCCTTGTCTGCAGGAATGAAGATAAGAATATCCATCTTCTAGATAGTCTGTAAGTCTTAGAATCCAAGTAAGATAAAGAACATGAAAGCATTTTGATTGTGAGTCCTGATGCAAATATTTGAGTACTATTAGCTGTACTTTCGGAGAAGGCAATGGCACTCCACTCCAGTCCTCTTGCCTGGAAAATCCCATGGATGGAGGAGCCTGGTGGGCTGCAGTCCATGGGGTCGCTAAGAGTTGGACATGACTGAGTGACTTCCCTTTCACTTTTCACTTTCATGCATTGGAGAAGGAAATGGCAACCCACTCCAGTGTTCTTGCCTGGAGAATCCCAGGGACGGGGGAGCCTGGTGGGCTTCTGTCTATGGGGTTGCACAGAGTCGGACATGACTGAAGTGACTTAGCAGCAGCAGAAGCAGCAGCAGCAGCTGTACTTTATCTTAAACCTTGAGCTTATTTATATTCTTGGGTAGTGCTGTCTCCTGGGCTTAACAATTCAAAAAAATTAATTTCTGCTGTGTAAGAGTGTCTCTCTTTAGTTGTCCTGAAATTGCCCTAAAATTCTCCTTAAACTCCAAGCAGGACCTCTGAAGATGGTTTAGCTGGGCTCTATGATTTTAGCCATAGGAGGGCCAGTTTCTCCTCTTAGCACTGCACTGGCTGGTACCCAGGGGGACCCTTGTTTATGTCTCAGACTCACTCCCTACAAGCATGGCATTGCTTTGTTTCATCTTTCTTCCAGACTCAAGACTGTTTTACTCTTGTCTCAGCCTCCATCTTCTCTTAGGACTTAAGAACTCAAGGGATTTAGTCAATTTACTGGTTACACATTGGTTAAAAACATCTCCTCTAGGAATTATTATTAATCACACATTCTGATAAAAACATCTCTTCCTCCTGTATTCTCACCAAGAACCAAGAAATTGACACAGACATAAAAAAAAAAAGAAAAACGTAAACCTGTCAAATAATACTTAGAAGCAGAGGTAAATAGCAATATGAATTGTGAGGTTGTGCATTTATTATTCAAATAACTTACTGTAAGAGTACTAAGTGGTTACCATGTCAAGCACTGGGATAAATGCTGGAGATATAGAAATGGATTTGAAATAGATTCTTTCTCCTAAGTCACCTTTCCTGAAAGAGGATTGTGCAGGAAACAGATTTAAAAAGACTGAAGAAAAATGCTATCGGTATGACGATATTTGTACCTTTCTGCTTTCGGGACTTCTGTCCATTTTATTAATGTTAGATGACTGCTTCTTTAACCCCTTTACTTAGACATGCTTAAGTTCAATCAATCTTTAAGTAGTGACTCAGGCATCGGTAGAGATAGGTGAGGGAGCTGGGAGAGGTAGGAGGGAAGCTCTTAAGCAGCTCAGATTGCTGAAGGGGGTGTTCTAAGCCTGAATGGTGATTGCACTAGACCGTATCAGTGGTTCCTGACCTGAGGTCTTCAAAGGCAATCAATATTTCCAAAATTCACACACAAACAATGCAAATATCCAAATATCATTTGGTTATAAAGGCTATGTCTAATGAATTCAGTGAATGCCATGAAATTAAAAGATGTTTGCTTCTTGGAAGAAAATTTATGACCAACCTAGACAGCATATTAAAAAGCAGAGACCTTACATTGCCAACAATTGTCCATCTAGTCAAAGCTATGGTTTTTCCAGTGGTCATGTATGGATGTGAGAGTTGGACTATAAAGAAAGCTGAGCACCGAAGCATTGATGCTCTTGAACCGTGGTTTTGGAAAAGACTCTTGAGAGTCCCTTGGACTGCAAGGAGATCCAACCAGTCCATCCTAAAGGAAATCAGTCCTGAATATTCATTGGAAGGACTGATGCTGAAGCTGAAATTCCAATACTTTGACCACCTGATGGTAAAAGCTGGCTCATTGGAAAAGACCCTGATGCTGGGAAAGATTGAGGGCGGGAGGAGAAGGGGACAACAGAGGATGAGATGGCTGGATGGCACCACCGACTCAATGGACATGAGTTTGAGTGAACTCCGGGAGTTGGTGATGGACAGGGAGGCCTGGTGTGCTGCCATCCAAGGGGTTGCAAAGCAGACATGACTGAGCAACTGAACTGAACTGACTGAATGAATTCAATACTTTTGGTATACAAAAATATTTAAATACTAGAAATGTCTACATAGGACATTTTAACATTAAACATACTTCCAAGTGGTTAAAAAGTCAGAAGCTATTGTTTCAAGATTGCAAAGATTGCAAGATTTCATGGATGTTTCTGGGAATAAAGAAGGGAAAAATTTCTGAACCATTTTTAAAACCATTTCTGGAGTTTACTTCTGTACTATAGTTTTATCTACATTGGAAAAATTTTTAAATTTTAAAGGCATAACTAAAAGGAATCTATTATTGAGTTCAGAAGGTCCCCTGGAGAAAGGCATGGCAACCCACTCCAGTATGCTTGCCAGGAGAATCCCATGGACAGAGGAACCTCATGGGCTACAGTCCATGGGGTCACAAAGAGCTGGACACAACTGAAGTGACTTACCACGGCAACTTTAGTCAGCACAATCCTCATGGATCAGCCTTGCCTATCTCTCTAGCTAAAACTTTCACCCACCCTGATA
Source organism: Bubalus kerabau (assembly GCF_029407905.1). Classification (NCBI taxonomy): domain Eukaryota; kingdom Metazoa; phylum Chordata; class Mammalia; order Artiodactyla; family Bovidae; genus Bubalus; species Bubalus kerabau. The sequence goes on along the minus strand of NC_073633.1, from coordinate 104,350,534 downwards.
ACACCTGAAGTTCCTAAAACATCTCCAGTTGTTTTATGCCTCTGTGCTTTCTCTCTGAAAATCCCTCTCAATCTGATCCAAATAGGAACACCTTCCTAGAATTCTAGCTCTGATAGCATTTCTTCCCTGAAGCCTTAACTCCTCCTTCTCAGGCAAATTAATCACAGTAAATCCTGATGCTTTGTTGATGAGGTTGCTTACTACAGTAGATGATGAATTCTGGAGGGTGGGATGTCCAGCCCCTAGAACAAGGTCCAGCCCAGAGCAGATGCCCCTAAATGTGTATTGAATTAAACTGAAATGAATCATCTAGTGACTTTTTAGAGATTTTAAAATAGAAGGAGAAGGAACACACATTGATTTTTAGTTCCAGGGTTAGTCATCTCTTCAATGTCTGGTATTCCACTTATACAAAGAGAATGTCAAAACAAAGAATAATTATATTGTGATGACTAAATTGTGGAGGAACAATATTGAACTTGGGGATTTGATGCTTAAGAACAAAGTGGGTTGTGTGCTGATGGGGAAATGACTACCAAGCATTTGCCTTTTTGCCTCAGTAGGTTGTGGTGGAAGATCCATTAGTAAGGCATTTAGAATGGCAAGAAGACTTGAGTGCTTCTCAAAATGGCAGGTCCTACAGTAGGATGTGACTGGACTATAAAGAAAGCTGAGCGCTGAAGAATGCATGCTCTTGAACTGAGGTGTTGGAGAAGACTTTTGAGAATCCCTTGGACTGCAAGGAGATCCAACCAGTCCATCCTAAAGGAAATCAGTCCTGAATATTCACTGGAAGAACTGATACTGAAGCTGAAATTCCAATACTTTGGCCACCTGATGCAAAGAACTGACTCATTTGAAAAGATTCTGATGCTGGGAAAGATTGAGGGCAGGAGGAGAAAGGGATGACAGAGGATGAGATGGTTGGATGGCGTCACCAACTCGATGGACATGAGTTTGAGCAAGCTCCGGGAGTTCGTGATGGACAGTGAAGCCTGGTGTGCTGCAGTGCTGCAGTCTGTGGGGTTGCAAGCAGTTGGAGATGACTTAGTGACTTAATTGAACTGAACTGAACTGAAAGTAGGATCCTGAGGGAAAAACCAAGTTAAAGAAGCCAGATATCTATGCTTATATTTGAGTTAAATTTCTCCAGGAAGAAAGGAAGAGATACCAATTTTCAGCACTCCAGAGCAGTGTGCCAACATTATAGTGTGGTGATCATATTTATACTAGTTTGAAAACTAATAGCCATTAGAATTCTCTTGATCTTAAGGATAAACTTTCTCCCATACTACAGCAAAATGTAACATAACATAGCATTATACAGCATACTATACCAGTCTGTGATTCAGTAATAGTCAAAGGAACTAAAAGATATATACATACCTCTATGCCATGCTAGTAAAGTAATGCTCAAAATTCTCCAAGCCAGGCTTCAGCAATATGTGAACCGTGAACTTCCTGATGTTCAAGCTGGTTTTAGAAAAGACAGAGGAACCAGAGATCATTTGCCAATATCTGCTGGATCATCGAAAAAGCAAGAGAGTTCCAGAAAAACATCTACTTCTGCTTTATTTACTATGCCAAAGCCTTTGACTGTGTGGATCACAATAAACTGTGGAAAATTCTGAAAGAGATGGGAATACCAGACCACCTGACCTGCCTCTTGAGAAATCTGTATGAAGGTCAGGAAGCAACAGTTAGAACTGGACATGGAACAACAGACTGGTTCCAAATAGGAAAAGGAGTACTTCAAGGCTGTACATTGTCACCTTGCTTATTAACTTCTATTCAGAGTACATCATGAGAAACGCTGGACTGGAAGAAGCACAAGCTGGAATCAAGATTGCCGGGAGAAATCTCAATAACCTCAGATATGCAGATGACACCACCCTTATGGCAGAAAGTGAAGAGGAACTAAAAAGCCTCTTGATGAAAGTGAAAGTGGAGGGTGAAAAAGTTGGCTTAAAGCTCAACATTCAGAAAACGAAGATCATGGCATCTGGTTCCATCACTTCATGGGAAATAAATGGGGAAACAGTGGAAACAGTGTCAGACTTTATTTTTTGGGGCTCCAAAATCACTGCAGATGGTGACTGCAGCCATGAAATTAAAAGATGCTTACTCCTTGGAAGGAAAGTTATGACCAACCTAGATAGCATATTGAAAAGCAGAGACATTACTTTGCCAACAAAGGTCTGTCTAGTCAAGGCTATGGTTTTTCCAGTGGTCATGTATAGATGTGAGAGTTGGACTGTGAAGAAGGCTGAGTGCTGAAGAATTGATGCTTTTGAACTGTGGTGTTGGAGAAGACTCTTGAGAGTCCCTTGGACTGCAAGGAGATCCAACCAGTCCATTCTGAAGGAGATCAGCCCTGGAATTTCTTTGGAAGGAATGATGCTAAAACTGAAACTCCAGTACTTTGGCCACCTGATGTGAAGAGTTGACTCATTGGAAAAGACCCTGATGTTGGGAGGGATTGGGGGCAAGAGGAGAAGGGGATGACAGACGATGAGATGGCTGGATGGCATCACCAACTCGATGGACATGAGTTTGAACAGGCTTCTGGCATTGGTGATGGACATGGAGGCCTGGCGTGCTGCAATTCATGGGGTCACAGAGAGTCAGACACAACTGAGTGACTGAACTGAACTGAACTGAAATAATATATTCATAGGAATAAATAATTAAATGTGTTCTTTCAATTAAAAAAATATTGAGTGGGCATTTGAGTCATTTGGTGATCTTGTCAAAGTCCATATTATAGTAGGTCTGGGGTTTGGCCTGAGAATTTGCATTTCTAACAAGCTCTGAAGTGATGTCTGTACTGGGTTGAAGTCACTTTTAAAATAACAGCAATTCTGCATGGGTAAAAGCATTGGCACAACTCTCAATAGCAAAGCTAAAGTAATTTTAGTCCCAAATAGTCACTCAGCTCTACATGCGAGAGTCCCATCAATTCAGTTTTGGGCTTTTTGCCTTCCTACCTTGTAATTCATTTATTTTTCCCTTCTATAAGTCTTATTTTGTACATGATTAAGTATAAACTGGTTGCTAGGAGATATGGTAAATGAGACTTCACAGTAGGAGTAGATAGAAAACTTAACTGTTAGGTAGTCAAGTGAGAAGAATAGAAAAGTAAATTATTTGCTAGTCTCATTCCTATTCATCATATGACTTTTAAGAATAACAGGATATCAATTAAGTGGTAGATACCATCTTCCTCCACATTAAATGTGTTATTTGACACTACATTGCTTAATCAATCTTGTTGTATACTAATTAAACGGCTATGGCTGAAGATTTTTTTTTTTTTTTTGAGAAGGGCAATTGGTTACCAACCAATAGCAGTCAATGTATGTTCTAAAATTTCCTACTCTGAGTGAGAAACCTCTGTTTTGTGTACTATCCCGTGGGACTAGGCAACGGGAAAGATGAAACATCAAAGAGAAGAGAATGTAACCTCGTTACTTGTTCTAAAATCAAAATGGTGAATAGTACAATGGATCTTGCTACCTGGAAAATAACGATAATAATAATGATGATAGTAACAAATATAAAATTTTAAAAATAGTGTGGGTCAAGCTGATCTGTAGATCAGTAAGGGGATGCAAGGTCATAGACATAATTGAGATCTCAAGTCCAGAGGTTAGTCTTGATTGTTCATTTATGAAGGAGGAATTTCATAGCAGAAATCTGGCAAGCAATTCAAGACACTAGTCTTCAAACCACCCTAACATTACAAGGCCATATTTTTAAGGTAAAAGGCTTTTTGAGAAGGCAAGAGAAGAGGCACTGATGGAGTTCACTAAGAGGCCGGAACTTCTTGCTCCCACACCAATATCCAAAGCCACCCCTTGATGTTGCTGTTAGCACTTAATGTACAAAGATCCCAATATTTTAAAAGTGTGGCATAGCCTATAAAGCACTACTCAAATTAGAGTTGTTTTTTCCTACTATAGTTGAAAGAAAAGAAGTCTTAAATGAAACACAGTCTGAATCTGCCTTGAACCCATTTTTAAAGAATTGCGAGCTAAGTTTTTAGCATCTGTAAGAATGTAATTATGCTTCCATTGCTTAATGTATGGACTCAAATTCTGACTTAATTATTCTGCAACTAAATTTATATGTCATTTATGTAGTAAATCTTGGCAACTGCTCTCACAACTATCATTGGAAATGTAATTAACTTGGGTTAGATAAGTTTTACAGTGAGAACTAAATGCAGTGTAATACCAAGGCATTATTTAAAAGGCAAAGGCTAAATACATCTTTCTAAACTTTCTTATTTGTTTGCGATTTCTTTTCCCAGAAGGCTAAATGTTTAGTTTGCTTTCTTTTTCCAGCTTCACATTTTAGTCTGCTAATTGGAAGTTTTTCCTTTTCTTTCTTTTTAAGGAAAAGAGTTCTACTCTTTGTATTACATCTTTTACTAAGAATTCAGCTTATTTTTTAAAAAAGCCTTCTCTGTACGTGATAGAGCAGTTTGATTATATTTTAAAAGTTAGTTCTCTCTGTTTTACTGTAGCTAAGTATTGAATTTTCTTTTTGTAATTTGAAACTAAGGTTTCCCTAGAATAAATATTTTACTGAACCTAAAAACTGTATTTTTTGTGACGTGTTAAGAACTGACAATGTCCTAAGCTATTTTTATTGTGAAAAATACAAAATGATAGCTTTAAAAAATAGAGGGAAAAGGAAAAGGTATGTTCAGGGCGCTGTGCTCACACACGTGTGTATGCTCAGTGCGTGTTCCGTCACTCAGCTTGCGTCTGACTATTCATGACCCTTGGCCTGTAGCCCACCAAAGTCTTCTGTCCACGGAATTTCCAGGCAAGAATACTGGAGTGGGCTCCATTTCCTCCTCCAGGGTGACCAAAAATATTTTAAACTTATTGAAGAAATATTGATAGAAAATAATTGTCTTCCCATAGGTTTGGGATTTGGATAAATCATGATACTACATTAAGATTATATAATGAAATCTTTTGTCATCATAAAGTTAATATTCCTTTTTTTGTTCAGGTGGTATATAATATTTCTCCTCTTATAGATGATAAAAATGCAGAGGAAATTTTTTTTTTAATTTGAGGTTTATTTCTTCTATCTACCCTCATAGAATTAGGTTTATACTAACATAAATTTCTTACACTTATCTCATGTAATTAGTATTCATTTGTTGTATCAGATTTTTTATAAATGCTTTCATATAAATACACATGAAATTAAACATAAAAGAAATCATACATAAGAATCAATTCCAAGTAAATTATAGATCAAAATATAACATGAAAAACAATAGAGCTTCTAAAAAATAGTATAGGCAAATATATTCATGATCTTGGAGTACATGAATATTTGTTAGAATTTACAAAAGTTTGAAAAAAACAATAAAAAGGAACAATTATCTACAAAAAGGAATATACAAATAGCCAATAAACATATGAAAATGTTGTTGACCTTTTATACAAAGAAAATATAAAACCAATTTATATATCACTAGGCATCACATAAAAGAGCTAAGTCAAAAACTCTGATAATGCTAAGAGTTGACAGTACATAGAACAGTACATCTCACAAAGAGCCGACTCACTGGAAAAGACCCTGATGCTGGGCAAGATTGAAGGCTGGAGGAGAAGGGGATGACAGAGGATGAGATGGTTGGATGGCATCACAGACTCAGTGGACATGCATTTGAGGAAATTCTGGGAAATAGGGAAGGCCAGGGAAGCCCGGCATGCTGCAGTCCCTGGGGTTACAAAGGGTCAGACCCAACTTAACAACTAAGCAATAACAACTAAGAGTGCTTGAGTTTCTCATCCATGGCTGACCTGAGTGTAAATGAGCACCAGGCACTCTGGACAACTTTTTAGCAGGACATTCTGAAGATCCCCATATGTACATCCTATGACCTAGAAATTCCACACGTAAGAATATGTCCATAGAAATGAACACATAAACTCACAGAGACTTAGATCAAGACCACTCAGAGGGGACGGTCCAAGACAGCACCCTGGGAAGATCCAGATCTCATCTCTTCACGGACATAACAAACCTACAGATACATAAAGATTCCCTGTGAAAAGGACCTGAAAACTAGCTGAATATCTCCTCCACAACAAAGGCTAACAGAGCACATTAACAGATGAAGGGGAGGCAGAGACCTTCTAGCCAAAAACTCCACCCAAGTGCATTTATCCACGACTGGTAGAGATCTCACAAATATGGAACTTTTTTTTTTTTTGTGGTCCACCTCAGGCACCCTTTAGGACCTGAAATCCTGAAAAGAGCCACCCAAACCTCCTGCATCCAGAAGAACCACAGATATACAGGGACTAGAGAATCTTTGCTTTTAAAGGACTCATATGTGCACTCATTTGCCCCAGAACCCCGTGCAAAAGCAGCAGCTTGAAAAGTGCCCAGACTGTATGTGGAGACTCATTTGCAACTATGAAAGCACATGCTGAAGGAGCAGGAACCTGCTGGGACCCTCTCTGGGGATGGAGGAGCTGGCAGACATTGATTTTGCCTTTTCCCTCTAACGAGCTGATGCTGCTGGGCACCGTTTTTCACTCTCCCTCCCACTGACTAGCACCACTGGGCACACCCACTCCAGTGGCCCCTCCAAAACCATTGGGTGAGCAATATGCCCCCGTGTGCTACCCGTTGACCCTCCTCAGCCAGCAAGCAAGTGTGCGGTCTCCGTATCACTCCTACAGTTCCACCGCAGCCAGCTGGGGTGCACAGTTTGCACAGGGGATGCCTCTGAAACACTTGGTCCTGGTGACCTCATCCCCAAACAGTTGGAGAGAGAACTTCTTGCAAGCTACCACCCCCATAGCACTGCACAGATAGACTAAACATCCCCTAGGCTTCCTGTAAAAAAAAAAAAAAAAAAAAAAAAAGGCCTATTTATTTCTGCTCAAGGGGCGTGCTTTAGGTTTCCACACATCTAGAGCCTGTGGAGGGCTCTCAGAGAATGTGGGTCAGGACATGCCATTTTCGTGCTCGCTTTTGATTTTGCTTCAGCTCATTGGTACCCACCCCCTCAACCCCCAAAAAAGGAGCAATCTCTAGTGTAAAGCCTTAAACTCAAGAACTGTTACTGAAGAGACATCTCTAGACTGCCTGACCTGGAGGCCCGGAGGGGTTATAATTATGATCCAACAGGACTGTACATTTTTGCATGTCTTTATACCTGCTTCCAGAGACTCTCACTTCCCATCAGCCTGAAACCAAGGGCTAACCAAGATCCCTCTCTCTGGAACCTTCACAGGTCTTGGCACACCTTCAACAACAGGGACCTGAAGAATAAACCAGACTGCTAAGACACAAGCACAAAAATCTGCGAGATAAGCAACAGCTAGGGCAAGGTGTAAATGATAAAGTTTATCTCATTCACAAGGCCACGGCCTCAAGGCTGGGAGAGAATGGTGTTTCATCTGATACATAGAAACAAACAGAGAGAGTCAAGTAAAATGAGGAGCGAGAGAAATATGCTCCAAACAAGAATACAATATAAAACCCTAGGGTGGGAAACCCTTAATGAAAGGGAAATAACATAACTGAAAAGAGTTCAAAGCAATGATCATAAATAAGCTCATGAAATGCAAAAAAGGATGAATATAGTGGGAACTTAAACAGAAAGACAGAAAGTATTAAAGAGTAACAGAGAGAAGTCAAATAGCTAAAAACACACACAACCGAAGTGAAACATACACTAGAGGGTTCTGTCAGCAGAATAAATCGTTCAGTTCAGGTCATTTCGGTCCCTCAGTCGTGTCCAACTCGTTGCAACTCCATGAACTGCAGCACACCAAGCCTCCCTGTCCATCACCAACTCCTGGAGTTTACTCACACTCATGTCCATTGAGCCAGTGATGCCATCGAACATCTCATCCTCTGTTGCCCCCTTCTCCTCCCACCTTCAAATCTTTCCCAGCATCAGAGTCTTTTCCAATGAGTCAGTTTTTCGCGTCAAGTGGCCAAAGTATTGGAGTTTCAGCTTTAGCATTGGTACTTCCAATGAATATGCAGGACTGATTTCCTTTAGGATGGACTGGTTGGATCTCCTTGCAGTCCAAAGGACTCTTAAGAATCTTCTCCAACACCACGGTTCAAAAGCATCAATTCTTTGGTGCTAAGCTTTCTTTATAGTACAACTCCCACATCCATACATGAAGACTTGAAAAACAATAGGCTTGACTTGACACACATTTGTCAGCAAAGTAATATCTGTGCTTTTTAATATGCTGTCTAGTTTGGTCATAGCTTTTCTTCTAAGGAGCAAGCATCTTTTAATTTCATGGCTTCAGTCACCATCTGCAGTGATTTTGAGCCCCAAAAATAAAGTATCTCACTGTTTCCATTGTTTCCCCATCTATTTGCCATGAAGTGATGGGACCAGATGCCATGAGCTTAGTTTTCTGAATGTTGAGTTTTAAGCCAACTTTTTCACTCTCCTCTTTCACTTTCATCAAGAGGTATTTAGTTCCTCTTTGCTTTCTGCCATAAGGATGGTGTCTTATGCATATCAGAGGTTACTGGTATTTCTCCTGGCAATCTTGATTCCAGCTTGTGCTTCATCCAGACCAGCATTTTGCATGATGCATTCAACATATAAGTTAAATAAGCTGGGTGACAATATACAGCCTTGATGTACTCCTTTCCTGATTTGGAACCAGTATGTTGGTCCATGTCCAGTTGTAACTGTTGCTTCTTGACCTGCATACAGATTTCTCAGGAGGCAGGTCAGGTGGTCTGGTATTCCCATCTCTTCAAGAATTTTCCAGTTTGTTGTGATCCACACAGTCAAAGGCTTTGGCATAGTCAATAAAGCAGAAGTAGATGTTTTCCTGGAACTCGCTCACTTTTTCTATGATCCAGCAGATACTGGCAATTTGATCTCTGGTTCCTCTACCTTTTCTAAATCCAGCTTGAACATCTGGAAGTTCATGGTTCACGTATTGCTGAAGCCTGGCTTGGAGAATTTTGAGCATTACTTTGCTAGCGTGTGAGATGAGTACAATTGTGCCGTAGTTTGAGTATTCTTTGGCATTGCCTTTCTTTGGGATTGGAATGAAAACTGACCTTTTCCAGTCCTGTGGCCACTGCTGGGTTTTCTCAAATTTGCTGGCATATTGAGTGCAGCACTTTCACAGCATCCTTTTTCAGGATTTGAAATAGCTCAACTGGAATTCCATCACCTCCACTAGCTTTGTTCATAGTGATGCTTCCTAAGGCCCACTTGACTTCACATTCCAGGATGTTTGGCTCTAGGTGAGTTATCACACCATCGTGATTATCTGGGTTGTGAAGATCTTTTTTGTACAGTTCTTCTGTGTATTCCTGCCACCTCTTCTTATTATCTTCTGGTTTCGTTAGGTCCATACCATTTCTGTCCTTTATTGTGCCCATCTTTTCATGAAATATTCCCTTGGTATCTCTGATTTTCTTTAAGAGATCTCTAGTCTTTCCTGTCCTATTGTTTTCCTCTATTTCTTTGCATTGATCACTGAGGAGGAGAAGAAAGAATCAGTGACCTGGAAGACAAGGCAGAAACTCATCTGAACAAAGCATCAAAGAGAAAAAAAAATTAAAAAGTGAAGATAGAGTAAGTGACCTATGAGAAACAGCAAATAGAAAAATATTTGCAGTATAGGAGTTACAGAAAAAGAAGAGAGAGAAAAAGGGGGAGAAATTATGTTATCAGCGGATAATGGCCAAGTGTCAACTTAGGGAATGAAACAGACATCCAAATCCAAGGATCCCAGGGAGTTACAAATAAGATAAAGCCCAAAAGACCCAAAGTTAAAGAAAGAATCTTTAAAACAGCAACAAAATAATAACTTGTTCAGTGCAATGGAACTCCTTTAAGATTATAAACAGATTTCTCAGCAGAAAACTTGTAGGCCTGGAGGAAATGGCATGATGTATTCGAAGTGATGATAGACGAAAATGAAAACAGAACTTGAAACCAAGAATACTCTACTGGCAAGGTTATCAAGAATTGAAAGTGATCCAAAAGTCTACAAGCAATAAATGCTGGAGAGGGCGTGGAGAAAAGGGAACCCTCTTACACTGTTGGTGGGAATGCAAACTAGTACAGCCACTATGGAGAACAGTGTGTAGATTCCTTAAAAAACTGGAAATAGAACTGCCTTATGACCCAGAAATCCCACTGCTGGGCATACACACTGAGGAAACCAGAATTGAAAGAGACGCGTGTACCCCAATGTTCATCGCAGCACTGTTTATAATAGCCAGGACATGGAAGCAACCTAGATGTCCATCAGCAGATGAATGGATAAGAAAGCTATGGTACATATACACAATGGAGTATTACTCAGCCGTTAAAAAGAATACATTTGAATCAGTTCTAATGAGGTGGATGAAACTGGAACCTATTATGCAGAGTGAAGTAAGCCAGAAAGAAAAACACCAGTACAGTATACTAACACATATATATGGAATTTAGAAAGATGGTAACAATAACCCTGTATATGAGACAGCAAAAGAGACACTGATGTATAAAACAGTCTTGTGGACTCTGTGGGAGAGGGAGAGGGTGGGATGATTTGGGAGAATGGCATTGAAACATGAATAATATCATATATGAAACAAGTTGCCAGTCCAGGTTCGATGAATGATACTGGATGCTTGGGGCTGGTGCACTGGGATGACCCAGAGGGATGGTACGGGGACGGAGGAGGGAGGGGGGTTAGGGATGGGGAACACGTGTATACCTGTGGTGGATTCATGTTGATATATGGCAAAACCAATACAATATTGTAAAGTTAAAAAAAAAAGAATTGAAAGTGAGATAAAGAGCTTTCAAGACAAACAAAATCTAAAGGAGTTCATCAGTACTAACCTGGGCCTACAACATATCTTAATGAAACATTTTTAAGCTGAAAAGAAGGAGCAATAATTAGTAACAAAAATCATATGACAGTAAATATTTCCCTAGTAAAGGTAAATGTAAGTGTCATGAATCAGTCACTAACAAAGCTGGTATAAGGACTTCCCTGGTGACTTGGATGGTAAAGAATCCACCTGCAATGCAGGAGATCCACGTTTGATCCCTGGGTTGGGAAGATACCCTGGAGAAGGGAATAGTTACCCACTCCAGTATTCTGACCTGGAGAATTCCATGGACAGAGGAGCCTGCCAGGCTATAGTCCATGCGGTCACAAAGAGTCAGACATGACTGAGCCACTTTCACTTCACTGCAAAACTGCTATAAAGATTAACAGACAAAAATAGCAAAATAACTATAGCCACCATAATTAGGGATAAACAAAAAATAATATGTACAATGTTATACCAAAAACATAAAACATGTGGGGTAATAAAAATATAGAATTTTAGAATGTGTTCAAACTTAACTTGCTATCAACTTATATTAGACTGATTTATACATAAACATATATGTCTATTATACGTTTATATTTATATATAAATATATATTTATATATTTTAATATATATTTCATATATATCAATTATATATATTTCATATATACATATATATTTATATATAAATACAAACATATATAAAAGTTTTGAATTTTATATATAAAACTGTTCTATTTTATATGTTGTTCTATTTATATATTTATATATAAAAGTGTTATATCACGCTGCTATGTATAAGTATAAAAAACAGTCTAATTTAAGCTGATAACAAGTGTGAACACAATCTGAAACTCTGTGTTTTACTACCCCACATATTTTATGTTTTTGATATCACATTGTACATCCTTATTCTGTTTACCCCTTTATTAATCAGAGTGTTTATTTTTATTTTTCTCTTTTTCTCTTTCATTCTTTATACCAGCTTTGTATGTTGTGTATAAACCTTATGGTCACTACAAAGCAAAAACTGTAGCAGATACACAAAGGAACCTAAGGACAACACTGAAGAAGTCATAAAACCAAGAGGAAGAAAGGAAGAGAGAGGAAGAAAGACAAAAACACGACAGGGCAATAAGTACATTCTATCAATAATTACTTCAAAGGTAAACATGCTAAATTCTCTAATCAAAAGACATATAGCAGCTAAATGGATTAAAAAAAGTCTCATCTACATACTGCCTATAAGAGATTCACTTCATATATAAGGATACGTAGAGGCTGAAACTGGAGAAACATAAAAAATGTTTAATGAAAATAAGAAACCAAAAGTAAGATGGGATAGCGATATTTATATCAGACAAAATAGACCTTAAATTAAGACTGTAATAAAAGACGAAGATAGGGATACACAAAGATAAGGGCATGGACCTAGCAAGAAGATAGAACTTCTGTAATATCTATGCACTCAATGTAGGGGCACCTAAATAAATAAAGCAAATATTAACAGGTCTAAAGGAAGCAACTGACAGGAAGGAAACAATAGTAGGGGAGTTTCATATCTCACTACATCAGTGGATAGATAATCCAGACAGAAACCCAATAAGGAAATATTGGCCTTAAATGATACATTATGCCAGATAGACTTAATAGATGTTTACAGGATATTTATCCAAAAGCAACAGAATGTACATTCTTCTCTAGTGCACTTGGAATATTCTCTAGGGCAGATCATATGTTAGGCCTCAAACCTCTCAATAAATTTAAGAAGATTGGAATCACATCACATACCTTTTTCTAATCATAGTGGTATGAAATTAAAAATCAATTGCAAGAAGAAAACTGGTAAAGTCACAAATATATGAAGATTAAATGACTGAAAAACAAATTGGTCAACAAAGAATTCAAAGGAGATAGGAAAAAATATCTTGAAAGAAATGAAAATGGAAATACAAAAACTCTGAGCGCTTACACAATAAAGATATTACAAGGATTAAACAAGCCCATGTGAATAGCTCCATGTTTACTGTCTAGGTAAATCTTAACTGAATTTCATTCCTTCTCCCCTCAAATTTTTGTTGTCATTATTGTTCAGTTGCTAAGTCATGTCCAACTCTTTGCGCCCTCATGGACTGTAGCATGCCAGGCTTCCCTGTCCTTCACTATCTCCCAGACTTTGCTCAGGTTCATGTCCACTGAATCAGTGATGCTATCTAACCATCTTTCCCTCTGCCACCCTCTTCTCATTTTATCTTCAATCTTTCCCAGCATCAAGGTATTTTCCAATGAGTTGGCTCTTGGCATCAGGTGGCCAAAGTATTGGAGCTTCAGCTTCAGCATCAGTCCTTCCAATGAATATTCAGGGTTGATTTCCTTTATGATTGACTGGGTTGATCTTTTTGAAGCCCAAGGGACTCTGAAAAATCTTCTTCAGCAGCACAGTTCAAAGGCATCAATTCTTCTGCGCTCAGCGTTCTTTATGGTCCAGCTCTCACATTCATACATGACTATTGGAGAAACCATGGCTTTGAAATACAAGGGGTATTTTATGTGTTTGTATCTTACGGTGCTGCTGCTGCTGCTGCTACTAAGTCGCTTCAGTCGTGTCCGACTCTGTGCGACCCCATAGATGGCAGCCCATCAGGCTCCCCCGTTCCTGGGATTCTTCAGGCAAGAACACTGGAGTGGGTTGCCATTTCCTTCTCCAATGCATGAAAGTGAAAAGTGAAAGTGAAGTCGCTCAGTCGTGTCCGAGCCTCAGCAACCCCATGGACTGCAGCCTGCCAGGCTCCTCTGTCCCTGGGATTTTACTGGCAAGAGTGCTGGAGTAGGGTGCCATTGCCTTCTCCATCTTATGGTGCATGGCAGCCTAAAAGACACTTGTAGATCTAAGTTAATTCAAGTTTTGCTGAAAATTGAGTACATACTTTCAGGACCTAGATCGGGTGTTAACTTTTTATTAGAATGAGAATGTGACATATTTCTTGAGAATCCAAGATTGACAAGGGCCAACAGCCAGCCTTTACTATTTCTTCAGGCTGACGGATAGCTTTTCCTTTTCCACTGGTGTCTCTAGGAAGATTTGCCTTTTAAAAGTTTCTAGTCCCTGAAAAGTGGCAAAACAACTTGTCTACAAAACATATTTCTATAATAGATGATAAAAACATGATTCTCTCAGATGTGAAGGGTGATATTTCTGTACAGATTTCAATGTATTCAGGAAACCAAAGTTGAATAAATGAGATAAAGTTAACATTGATCCTTCTGTTGAGTGAAAGGCTATGGTTTGTCAATAGGATGTCTTAAATTCCCCCCCTCCCTATATTTGTAGCTCTTTTAGGTCTCCATTCTCATCATCTTTAACAGTTTTGAGAGTGGCCAAATGAAGTACAGCTTTATAAGGATTCATTTTATGTTACTTTTAAACGTTTGCCTGGAAACAGAATTGCATTCCTCATTGACTATCTCAAACAAACTTTAAAAGAAAAAAACCTGACCAGCACTCCTAAAATACTAGTTTTATGAAGACTTTATGTTTTTCCTTTTATTATTAGAGAAGAACAGACTGTTTGAGAATATGAAGACTGATTTGCCTGACCCATGAATTGAAAAAGTAGGCAGAAAATACAAGTTTTCTTCTGAGCGAGTATAGTAGCAGTGCTCGTCACTCAGTCGTGTCCGACTCTTTTCGACCCCAGGGACTGGGGCCTCTGAACCAAGGGATTCTCCAGGCAAGAACACTAGAGTGGGCTGCCATTCCCTTCCCCATCTTCTGAGCGATGACCTTCCTAGTTGCCTCTTTGGAGTGTGAAGAATGATGATGTGAAAGCAAAGTCATCTATCCAAACCTAGAATCTCTTAAGCAATGTGTGTATGTGGGGAGGAGTTTTTAAGCATTTTGACGTTTAGAAATGCCTTTGTTTTTCTTTTACGCTTTACCATAGTTTGATGGGATTTAAAAGTTTAAATAAATTTACCTTAAAAATTTAAAGGCAACACGGGGTCGTCCATCTGCTGATTACTGCTGATGAGAAAGTAGATATTAATTTACTCTTTCTTCTTGTATGACTAAAGAAAGCTGAGAACCAAAGAACTGATGTTTTTGAACTGTGGTGTTGGAGAAAACTCTTGAGAGTCCCTTGGACAGCAAGGAGATCCAACCAGTCCATCCTAAAGGAAATCAGTCCTGAATATTCATTGGAAGGACTGATGCTGAAGCTGAAACTCCTGCTGAAGCTGAAACTCCAATACTTTGCCCACCTGATGCGAAGAGCTGACTCATTGGAAAAGACCATGATGCTGGGAAAGATTAAAGGCAGGAGAAGAAGGGGACAACAGAAGAAGAAATGGTTGGATGGCATCACCGACTCAGTGAACATGAGTTTGAGTAAGCTCCAGGAATAGGTGATGGACAGGGAGGCCTAGCGTGCTGCAGTCCATGGGGTCACAAAGAGTGGAACATGACTGAGTGACTGAACTGAACTGAACTTATATGAATAGGTAACTTTCTGTTTGCTAACTTTGGAAATCCTAAGGAAACTTTCTTCTATGGTGTTCTTTAATTTTACCAGTGTCCTATAATTTGGGGGCATCTTAATTTATTCCACTGTTTTCATTTATTCTACTTACGCTCTGCGGGCCCTTTCAATGGGCCTACCTATTTCTCCAACTCTGAAAAATGGTCTTCTAGTTCTTCTTTTATTATTTACCTCTCATCCATTTCTTCCATTCTCTCTTCTTGAAGTTCTATTGTATAGACATCAGTCCTCCATAGTTCTTGCTTTTTTGTCATGTTATTCTTCTCTTTATCCCTTTCTCCAGTCTTGATCTTTGTCTGTCTGATCTAGTTTTAATTTCACCAATAAGGCATCTCAATATATATGTTCTCATTTTTCATACCAGCTTATTTCATGGATGTAATATCTTCCCATATCTCTATGAATATATAATAAAACATATCTAATCCTTTCTTTTTTATTGAGGCAAGTAGTTCACTTGGTTAGTTTTTAGGACAAACTTGTCCTTTCCATTTGTGATGCTGCCTTTTTTTAAAAAGTCAAATGTCTGGTGATATTTGTTCCTTTGTTTATATTTAAGAAAAAAAAAAACAAGTTGATTTCATCGAGGACTCTTACTTCTGCTACACCATAAAGCTACACTTTAGGTTGCTTGAATGGATTGTATGAAGGCAGCCTATCCCTCAAATACAAAATAAGAATAGACCCTGGGAACACTATTCAGCAACTTTAGGTCCTTTAGATAGAGGCTCAATTGAAAAAAAAAAATATATATATGATAAACATTCATTTTTGAGTTTCCAGCAGTGGTAATATAAAGAGTTTGGCAAATTTTCTTTGCAAAATATAAATATAAAACTGGGCAAAAGTGTGAAAAATCACTATGTTACCACTCTGGAAATCAGCTTAGGCAAACAACCAATTCAGAAATGTTTATTCATAGAAAGTGGCTCTCTATAGCTATTGCCTGAGATGGCTCCTAAATGGCTCCTATTCCTCTCCTCCTTGATTCAGTTTGCAAAGGAGTTTTATCAGGATGGGGTTGGCTGTGAAAACAAGAAATTTTGCTCCCATTGGGCCAAATTTTATTTGGATCAGAGAATGAAAACTCATGGCCACTGCCCTTG
Organism: Bubalus kerabau; assembly: GCF_029407905.1. Classification (NCBI taxonomy): domain Eukaryota; kingdom Metazoa; phylum Chordata; class Mammalia; order Artiodactyla; family Bovidae; genus Bubalus; species Bubalus kerabau. Next base: position 104,334,037 of record NC_073633.1, on the reverse strand, counting down.
ATGGAAAAATAGTAAAAAAGAAAAAAAAAATAGTGAAAAACAGAAAACAAATAGAGAATACACATAGCTCTGTTTAGATTGAAGTTGCAAATCCAGTTAGGGGCCTGGATCAACTACAAATTTAACAGAGATCCAGGAGCTGAGAGAGCCATAGAAGGATTAGACAAGCTCCCTACACAGCCTTGAATGATGGGAAGTTCCTGTTCATGAGCAATAAAAACCTGAAGGCATCTAACTTGGATTCTAGACCTATTACATGGAGAAAGCACAGGCACATAGAGCAGTGGGACACAACAGGGATCCCAGAGACACATGGATACAGAGACACTGCACACAGTCACTTGATTTTCAACAAATGTGCAAAGACATTTTCAGTGGAGAAATAATAGTCTTTTTAAAAAATAGTGCTGGAACGATTAGAAATTCATATGCAAAAACATGAATCTCTGTAAATCACACCTGATTAAAATTAAATCAGAATGGAACACAAATCTATATGTAAGAGCCACAACTATAAAGTGCCTAGAATAAAACATAGAATAAAATATTTCTGACCTTATTTTGGTAAAAATTCTCACATAAAATGCCCATGAAACAGAATTTGATAAATTTGACTTTTTGACCAGAATTAAAACCTTTTCTCTGGAAAAGACACCACTAATAAAATGAAAAAAGAAGCCACAGAGAGGCAGAAGATATTTGAGAATTGTATATTTGAAAAATAATTGTATTTAGAATATATAAAAACTGCTTACAAGTCACTAAGAAGAAGACTAACAGTCAATTAAAAATTGGGCAAAATATTTGAATAGACACTTTGCAAAAGATGATATAAAAATGTAAAATTTTCTAATGAGCATGTCAAATATCGTTAGACATTGGGGAAATGCACATTAAAACTACTGAGGGATACACTTACATACTCTTTATGATGGGCATAATGGTATCTTAAAAAAAACTAAAAGTGTCATGTTTTGGAAATTATTTGCAGAAATTTGAACCCTCCTACCTTGCTGCTGGCAAAAACAAACAAACAACTAAAAAAAAAAGGTGCAATCACTTTGGATAACAGTTTGTCAGTTTCTTAAAGAGTTAAACATATATTTACCATGAAACCCGAGTCAGCCTCTAGTTATCTACTTCTTTGTCTTTCCAATTCTTCACAAATTTACTGTCTTCTTGTATAAAAAGTACAAAAGCTGCCTGCTGTGGTCACTTCTTTGAGCCTCATATTTTTTATGGACTTCCATGTGTACGAAATTAGATCTGTCTTTCTCCTGACTTTGCCTTATGTCGACTTAATTATTAGACCCGGCAAAGAATCTGGAATGGAAGAAAGGAAGCGCTTCCTGTCTCTGGAGCAGCGCACACCTAACGCTGAGCTGTGCTTAGTAAGATGTGACTGTGGACGCCAGGTCTGACATCTTAGACGATTTCTCCCCGTGACCAGTGACATCATCTTTCATTAAGATTTTTCTCCATTTCTTCCTGAGGAATGTATCCTTAGAGTAACATCTGCTTTCAACTTCCTAAAGAACAGAAGTTTCAGACCATGAGGTGGTGTGTGACTCTTTATTGAACTGCCTTATCTTTCCCTTGAATCTGGCACAACTATTTCCATGCCTAAGGCATAGATTAGTCTTTACATCTAAAATTGCTTCTTTCATGGACTCCTGGTTTTCAACTTTATTGAGATATAGTTGACATATGACATTGTATAACTTTAAAGTTTACAAATTGTGGCTTTCACATACTTAAGTATTTCAATATAGTTAGCATAATAATCTAAGCTCACACCTCCATCATGTCAAATATTTACCTTTTTTTTTGGTGGTGAAAACATTTACTATCTACGCTCTAAACAACTTTTAAGTGTGTAAAGCAGTACTTTTATCTACAATCCCAACGCTGTGCATAAGAGCCCAGAACTTCATCATCTTCTAACTGGAATTTTATACTTTCTGACCAACATTTGCCTACTCCCCCCACATTTTAGACTTTAGTAACCATCATTCTAACTCTGTTTCTACAAATTTGGCTTTTTCATGGTCCCTACTCTTAAATCCAAGTCCAGATGTAACTAAATAATTCTTTGTGTAATATTATATCTTCCAAAATTACACTTTCACAGCAATAAAATACAGATCGTACTTCCACTAAACCCCACACTATGTACATTTTATGATCTTTTCCTATAATATAGATGGAGATTGTCAGTGGTAGGTTATGCACCATCGATCTATATTAACATGTCAAAGGACAGGGATGCCAATCCCATCTAAGGAGAGACCTGTTTTGATTTTGAAACAAGAGAATTTATGGCCTCAGGACCCCTTTGATTAATTCATTTCTTACATCCACTCCCTACAGGTAGCTGACCATGCTTCTTTCACATAAATAAATGATATGTTAAGACCTCTTTGCTATGAGAGATAAAAATTGACCATTATTACCATGATTTACTGGTTTAAGTGATTATAGCATAGTGGATTGCTGTTACCTTATTAATTACAAATTAATTTAATTTGGGGAGGTTGAAAGCACTAGCTGGTTTTCTCTAATTAATTGTTTTTGGTTGAATTGCTAGAGGAGTCTTTTATGGTGGTGATACGAGCTAATGGCATAGGCTTCCATTTATGAAGACTAGGTTGTAACTTAGATGAGAGCCATAAATAATGTGAATCACATCATGTTTTAGGTGGCACTTGTATGTTCGGATACTAACTTAATCGGCGGACTCAGAGGAAATGAGCCTCATCACAGAGAAGACTGAGGAGCTTTCCTGAGACCTGCCTTGGAGAGGGTTTTATGAAATCCTCTGTGTGTTTGGTGACTCTGAGCTCTGGAGTAGCTCCGTCATCTGAGTGTAGTTGGTCTCTCTGGGATTGAGTTCTGGCTCAACCTCATACTAGCTGCACGTAACCTGCAGGATCTTGAAAACGTTACTTCAACTTCTAGGCTTTGGCTTGCTCATCACAAAATTAGGGAGAATAATGGTATTTACTTCAAGATGGTTGGTGAGAGGGTTAAATAAAATCAAAAATACAAAATGCATGAAGCAATTCCCTGACATGTAGTTAAATGCTCAAAAGTGAGCTGTACTATTATTGCTGTTGTTGTTTTTATGGTAATTGACCAACATTCTTAGAATCCCCTTTCTTACCCTTCAATTCTCTCTTCTTTCTCCACTTCATGAGTTGTATTCTTGAATCATTTTCAACATCAACCTAAAAATACTAACGTTGCTGCTGCTGCTGCTGCTAAGTCGCTTCAGTCGTGTCCAACTCTGTGCGACCCCATAGATGGCAGCCCATCAGAGCCCCCTGTCCCTGGGATTCTCCAGACAAGAACACTGGAGTGGTCTGCCATTTCCTTCTCCAATGCATGAAAGTGAAAATTGAAAGTGAAGTCGCTCAGTTGTGTCTGACTCTCAGCGACCCCATGGACTGCAGCCTATAAGGCTCCTCCATCCATGGGATGTTCCAGGCGAGAGTACTGGAGTGGATTGCCATTGCGATGAGTTTGCAGTAATTTTGGTGTCTAAAATAGCATTTTGTCCTTATGGTGTTTAATTGGATTTTTCTTTAAATGTGAAAGGCATTTAATTTCCTCTTTACTATTGCTTGTTGCATGACTCATTTTTTATGCCAACATGTCTAAAAGTTGATTGGTTAGTTAAATTTTTGATTCATGCATTAGTCATTTTAGAAGGTACTAATTGCAAGTATTATCCTTGTTCTTTACTCTGAGTGTATAGGCATACCTCGCTTTATCACACTTCACAGATACTGTGATTTTTACACGTAGAAAGTTTCTGGCAACCCTGTGTCCAGCACATCCACCTTTTTTCTGACGGCACTTGCTCACTTGGTGTCTTTGTGTCACATTTTGATAACTTTCAGAACATTTCATTTTCCTCATCATCATATTTGTTATGGTGATCTGTGATCAGTGATCTTTGATGGTACTACTATGAGTCACTGAAGGCTCAGATGACTGGTAGCCGTTTTTAGCAATAAAGACCAACAACAATCTTTAATTAAGTGTGCAAATTGTTTAGACCTGATGCTACTGCACACAATGGTGGTGCTGGTGGTTTAGTAGCAAAGTCGTGTCCCACTACTACAGTAAAGTATAAACAACTTTATATGCACTTGGGAACCAAAAAATTTTGTGTAACTTGCTTTATTATGACCATTGCTTTACTGTGGTGGTCTATAACTGAACCCCAATATCTCTGAGGTATGTTTATACAAATTATGTTGTTTAGATTAAAAATATCTTCTTGACTATATGTTAGCTGCATTCATTCATTCATTCATGTACTTAACAGAAAATGCTTGTGTACCAGCTGTGCGCCAGGCATTGCTCTAGGTATGGATATGCAGTTAAAGCTGACCATGGATTTAACAACATTGGTAATCTTGATAGATAATAGCCCGATGAGAGGGTGAACAGGAGTAGAAAAATGGAAGAAAGCAAGAGTAGATGACTCTTTCAAGAAGTTTTTCAGAGAAGAACAAAAGGTTGGGAACCAAATGAAGAAAAAAGCAAAACAAATCTGCACAATCAAGAGAAGTTATTATTGTTGCTGTTATTATTGAGAGATGGGAAAATGATAGCTTGTTTGTATGCTAATGAGATTGATCCCATATTGTTGATTCAGGAAAGAGGAAGTAGCTGAAGCAGTGTCCTTGAAGAAATGAAAGGCTACCGAATGTGTAGCTAAGACAAATGCTGGCCTTTGATACGGACAGAGAGTCCATTCACAGCAAAATAGAAAGAACTGAATATTGGTCATCAATATCCATCACTAGCTAAACCGTGCTTAGTCATATTTCCCTCTAACATTAGTCCTGCACCCGGGAGAGGGGATCCTAGAACGTCTGGTTTTAAAGGTCGGTGGGGACTGCATATGGGGAGAGTTGAGGGGCTGTAGGAAATAGCCCACACTCTCAAAGGCTGCACACAAAATCTCAGATGCTCCAAGTCCCAGCTCAGAAACAAGAGTTTGAAAGGAGCCTGAGTCAGATCTACCTGTGGATGTTGAAGAGCCTCCCAGAGACATAGGACATAAATGGGACTCACCAGGGATGAAGGTGCTGGCAGTGGCCGATCTGGGGAGTTCATGCTACTAAATGGACCTTGGAGCTGGCAAGAGGCACTTTGGAATCTTCTCTGTAGCCTATTAGAGCAAGCCAGGGGCTCCCCCAACCAGGGCTGGTGCTAGCAATTTGGGTCCTCGGGCCATGCAGAAGGGGGCAAGCAACACATCTGATAAAGGATTGATATCCAAAACATACAAATAACTCACACAACTCAATACCTATAAAGCAAACAGCCTAACTAAAAAAAAAAAGGGTTGCTGTTGTTCAGTCTCAAAGTCACGCCTGACTCTGTGACCCCATGGACTGCAGCACACCAGGTGTCCCTGTCCTTCACCATCTCTCGACATTTGCCCAAGTTCATGTCCATTGAGCCGGTGATGCCATCCAACCACCTCATCCTCTGTCATCCCCTTCTCCTCCCACCTTCAATCTTTCCCAGCATCAGGGTCTTTTCCAGGGAGTCAGTTCTTCGCATCAGGTGGCCTAAGTATTGGAGTTTCAGCTTTAACATCAGCCCTTCCAATGAGTATTCAGAGTTGATTTCCTTTCAAATGGACTGGTTAGATCTCTTTGCAGTCCAATGAACTCTCAAGAGTCTTCTCCAGCACCACAGTTCAAAGGCATCAATTCTTTGGTGCGCTGCCTTAAAAAAAAAAAAAAAAAAATAGTGAACCCAAATAGACTTTTTTCCCCCAAAGAAGACAGACAGCCAACAGACACATGAAAAGATGCTCAACTCTTAATCACTAGGGAAATACTTATCAAAACCACAGTAAAATATGATTTCATACCATTCAGAATGGCTACCATTGAAGCAACATCAAATAACAAGTGTTGTCAAGGATACGGAAAAAAGGGAACCCTCGTGCTCTGTTGGCGGGATTGTAAATTGCTGCAGCCGCTACGGAAGACAGTATGGCGGTTCATCAAGGGCGCGCTATTACATTGGAACGGATAAACAGGCTCCTAATGTACAGCACCAGGAACTGTGTTCAATGTTCCATGATAAACCGTCATGGAAAAGAATATAGAAAAAATACATGTGTATAATCGAGTCACTTTGCCATACAGCAGAGACTGGCACACCCTTGTAGATCAACTATACTTCAATTAAAAAAAATAAAGAAAGGAAAAAAGTACAGCCCCTTTAAAAAACATAAAAAGAAATCTTACAGTAAGGTGGATGGATCTAGAGGATATGAAATTAAATGAAATAAGTCAGACAGAGAAAGACAAATACTAAATGCTCTCACTTGTATGTGGAATCTAAAGAGAAAACAAATTAAACAGAACAAGACCAGATTCATAGATACAGAGAAAAAAAACTGGATGTCAGAGGGGATTGGGTGAAATAGGCGAAGGGGATTTAGGAATACAAACTTCCAGTCACAAAATAAATAAGCCACAAGGACGTAAAAAAGCAAAACAAAATAACAGTGTGTGGAATAGAAATATTTTCCCGTTTCATCAGTGAAATCACTAGCTCTGTTGCTGTTTTCTGCTTTCAGCCTTCTTAATCATCCCCTTTTTTGTGGAGTGAAACTTAGTCCACAAGGTCCATGTGACATCTTTAGAATGTGGGAGTGTAAAAATTCAAACGTGTGCATATGTGCAAAGTCAATTATATGTTTGTATATGTATCACATTATTTTTTATTGGAGTATAAATTGATTAGCAATGTTGTGTTCGCTTCGGGTGTTCAGCGAAGTGATTCAGTTGTGCATTGACATGTATCTATTCTTTTCCAGATTCTTTTCCCATTTCTGTTGCTAACTAACATTAGGCAGAGTTCTCAGTACTGTACAGGAGGCCCCTGTTGGTTATTCATTTTATTGGAGTTGGCAAGTCCATTGCTAACTTTATTTTTTAAGTTTTTATTTTATTATTATTACTGAAATTGGAGTATAGTTGCTTTACAATGTGTGATAGTTTCTGTGGCACAGTGAAGTGAATCAGCTGGATGTGTATATATATCCCTTCCCTCTTGACACTCGCTCCTACCCTGCTGAATTTTTAACTAGAAATATTTTCAAAGGAGAGTAGGAACACCATATTGTTGAAAACTGCATGAAGATCAATATTCTGCATTTCCTTTCGGAGCATGTGCATTGACTTAAATACCTGTACATACCCCTGGCTTATCCATATCCCGGGAGCACTGGTCCTTCAGCCAGCTTTGGTGGGAGACTTGCTGAAGGACAGGCTCACACTAAGAGAGAAGGTGCCCTTTCCCCTTTAATTATGGCAGTAGAAGGAGGTTTTAATCGCTTTAATTAATGCCTGGGGTTTCTTTGAAATTTCTGTGCCCTTCTGTACAGCCGTGATAATATCACAGTCTTTTTGTGAATTAGTTCCAAGAGCAGTGGGAGACACTGAGTTTATTCTCATGAAATGGCCTTTGATTTCTTCTTATATAAAAGTTGCTTATCATGGTTGCCACCTTGGCTTTGCCAGTTGCTCTGAACTAATTTCTCATTCCTATTCTCAGAGTGATGTTTTATTTAAATGAAACTTCTACTAAAGAATTCTTTTTGTTTTGGGGCAAGGAAGAAAGAAAAATTGTGGAGAAGGATGCCTAAAATTATTTTTACATGTTATGGGCCTTTTGTGAACTTTGAAATTCCTCACTTAATGAATGATCCTGGATTTGAATTTGGAATCAGAAATAGACAGTAGGAAAATAGATGAAATTTGAAAAAGAAGCTTATAGGTTAGATAGTGGGCTTCCCAGGTGGCGTTAGTGGTAAAGAACCCACCTGTCAATGCATGTAGACTTCAGAGACAAGAGCCTGATCCCTGGGTTGAGAAGATCCCCTGGAGGAGGACACAGCAACCCACTCCAGTATTCTTGCCTGGAGAATCCCATGGACAGAGAAGCCTGGCGGGCTACAGTCCACAGGGTCACACAGAAAGTGAAAGTGAAGTTTCTCAGTCATGTCTGACTCTTTGCAACCCCATGGACTGTAGCTTACCAGACTTCTCTGTCTATGGGATTCTCCAGACAACAATACTGGAGTGCGTTGCCATTTCCTTCTCCAAGGGATCTTCCCAACCCAGGGATTGAACCCAGGTCTCCCGCATTGTAGGCAGACACTTTACCCTCTGAGCCACCAGGGAAGTCCACAGGGTTGCACAGAGTCGGGTACAAATGAAGTGATTTGATTTAGCATGCATGCAGATTAAATAGCAATGTGATATCGCTAATAATTATCTGCTTTTGAAAGTTATATGAGATGTTAACAGTTGGAGAATCTGGTTGAAAAGTGTAAGAAGATTCTTTGCATTATTTCTGCAAAACTTTTAAAAATTTCTTTGTAATTGGAGGGTAATTGCTTTACAAGGTTGTGTTGGTTTCTGCTGTATGATGTGAATCAGCTACATGAATACATATATCCCTTTCCTCCTGAGCCTCCCTCCCAGACCCCCGGCCCAGCCCAGAGTATGAAAAACTTTTGAAATAAATAGTTAAAAAGAAGTTCCTTACTTTTTTTTGAATTCATGAAATTTTGGAGATGAGAATCCTAATATTAAATCTAAACCAATGTAAATTAGATGACAATGTGGAAATAGGCTACGTTTTGGGGGAAACAGGTAGACTGTTTGAGATGACAGATTTTGGAGCAAAGATATTAGAGTTGTTGAGAAGAGTGTGACATTGAGGAAGACCTTGTTAAAAAACATAGAAATTGCCAAAGTAATGATTGTGGTCACATTTTGGAATGCTGTCACATGAGAGAGGGATTAGATTTTCTTCTCCATGAACTTAGAAGGTTAATTAAGGTCAATGGATAAAAGATATAAAAGATGATTTGAAGGTTATTATGTAAAAAACACTTCTGACAGTTACTTAAAAATGAAGTAGACTGCCTTATAACACAGTGTAATTGCCATCGCTGGGAAGTTAAACCAGAGGGCAAGTGATGCTTGCCTTTTAAAACTGCAGAAGGGGTTTCTGAATTGGGTAGGAAGCAAGAAAAAATAAGCTGTAAGGTCTTTTCCGATATTAATAGTCTATGATTTTTTTATTATTAAATACTAAAGTGATGCTCCCAGTTGTGTAATTTACTGTACCAATACTACTGTATTAATGAATACCACTTCTAGCATAATATTATGTTTAGCATGTGTATATTTGTGTGTGTGTGTGTGTGTGTGTTTGTATGTGAACCCCTAAGGTTCAAGGTTTCTAAAATATTCACCCCAAGCTGATGATTTTTACGGATTATATAAGTGGATACTATTAGATGCTGCACAGTCCTGATTAAATGTGATTTATTTGTCTGTATAACAGTAGCTCGAGACTGCTCCAAATATATCTGCAGGGTGCAGGTTTGGAATGAACGTGTAAGAGTGCTGGGACCCAGGGAGTGCACTGGCTGGGTTTGCTGATGTTTCGTGCAGCCAAGGACTCTTAACTTGATGGATGGTTGTTTCTTTCTTGATCAATGCGTGAATCATCTCTCATAGGTCAACAAAGAGAGAAATCAGTGGGTGAGCCTGCCCACTGCTGGATTAAGATCAAAGCCTGGAGAGAACTTAGCATTTCTAGGGCAGATATAAGAAGGTGTTTTTATTTGAGTCCTTGGCATGTTATTCTTTTTCAAGCTTATGTTGCCCATACTGGATGAAAAAGGACCAGTATTTTTTCTTTACTCAGTGGAATAACTTTAGATGAGATCATGGTAGACCATCCTTAGACTTCTGTCTGGATGTTCTGCACAAAATAACAGTTAATTTATAAATGAGCTGTAATAACTGTAGATTAGGGTAAATTCTTGAAAATGTCTTCGTTTCATAAATCATCATTTTTCTTTAGGAAATGAGATAGTACTTAAACATACAATATAACACTTCAATTAGTCAGTCTTGTTTCAGTCTGTAAGATGAAGGAAGAGGATCTTTTACTCCATTGCAAAGGTGCAAATGTTACTCGAACAGTTCCTATAGGTGGACCATGAAAACACAACCTAAGGGATACTGCTATGCTCAGATGCTTAGTCCTGTCCAACTCTGCGACCATGTGGACTGTAATCCACCAGGCTCCTCTGTGCCATGGAATTCTCCAGGCAAGAATATTAGAGTAGGTTGCCATTTCCTCCTCCAGGGGATCTTCCTGACCCAGGGATCACACCCACCTCTCTTGCATCGCCTGCTTTGGCAGACAGATGCTTTCCCCTAGTGCCACCTGGGAAGCCTATTAAAAAGCTTTGGAGTTTCAGATATTAGTCTTTCAGATATTATTGTCTTAAGACAGTATTAGGAATATATAGATGTGTTAAAAATAAATGGGAATTCTACAGGAAGATCCCCTGGAGAAGAGAATGGCTACCTACTAGAGTATTCTTGCCTGGAGAATCTCATGGATAGAGGAGCCTGGCAGGCTACAGTCCATGGGGTTGGAAAGAGTTGGACATGACCAAACAACTAACACTACAGGATAATCCTTACTGACTTGAATTCAGCAAACAAAAATATAGGTGAGAGAATGAATAAAAAGCCCTATCTGTGGAAAGAACTGGCTCCGCTTGAGAAAAATGGGATTCAGAATCAGATAGCTCTTTACTGATTTTGCAATATTGGAGAAATAATTTATTTTTCCTGAGTCTTAGTTTTTTTATTTTTAAAGTGGGTAAACAGTATGTATTTCAAAGGGCTGCTATGAGAAGGAAAGGAGATAATCTTGGTTAACCAGCACAATGTCTGGCACAAACCAGACACATTCAATGTTTCATTAAGAAATTAATTGCATAATTATTTTTTTTGGATAGAAAATAGTCTCAGGACAAGACTATATATGTAGTCTTCTTTTTGCTATTCTAAGACTCTAGCACTGTGCCTTGGATATAATAACTGATTAGCTATTATTTATGGTCTGAATTATTTCAATAATTTAGTTCCTATTCTCTTGGCAGTTTAATTGAAGTGTGGCACTGTGGGGTTAACACTGAGGGAAGCATTGCAGAAGCCAGCCATGAGCCTCCAAAGCCTTGAAACTGGCTACTTGAACCGTTCCATCTGTTAATACAAAGATTCTCTTTTTCCAAGAAGGAAAGATGTATCACCTGGGAATTGCAAATATAATCTTCCTCCTAGAAGTGAAATAATTCAACCTGTTCTGTATTTACAGTGAAACACTGGGGCTTTTACTGGAGGAGGAAGGCTGAAACAGTGGTAGTCAAAAGATACCAGGAAGGATAAGGAAACACAAACTTGGAAAAATCACATCATTCTGGTTTCTTTCAGGATGCCTTGCAAAGCCACAACAGAGTCAAGTCTTTTTGGATCTATCTTCTTAGATTTTAGATGAGGACAGCTGTTTCTGGCATGAGTGAAATTGTTTTTATTCCTTCAAGATTTGGAAATCAACTCCATCTTTCACACTAATCAGAGAAGAGATGACATTAACTTTCATAAGTGATTAAGTCGCTTCCAAGAAACCGCTCAACCTTTCCATGAATAGAAATGTATGTATATATGTGTGTGTTCTATCAGTTCAGTTCAGTAGCTCAGTCGTGTCTGACTCTTTGGACCCCAAGGACTGCAGCATACCAGGCCTCCCTGTCCATCACCAACTCCCACAGCTTACTCAAACTCATGTCCGTTGAGGTGGTGATGCCATCCAACCATCTCATTCTCTGTCATCCCCTTCTCCTCCTGCCTTCAATCTTTTCTAGCATCAGGAACTTTTCTAAGGACTCAGTGCTTTGCATCAGGTGGCCAAAGTATTCAAGCTTCAGCTTCAGCATCAGTCCTTCCAACGAACACTCAGGACTGATTTCCTTTAGGATGGACTGGGTAGATCTCCTTGAAGTCCAAGGGACTCTCAAGAGTCTTCTCCAACACCACAGTTCAAAAGCATCAATTTTTCGGCACTCAGCTTTCTTTATAGTACAACTCTCACATGCATATATGACTACTGGAAAAGCCATAGCCTTGACTAGGCAGACCTTTGTCGGCAAAGTAATGTCTCTGCTTTTTAATATGCTGCCTAGGTTAGTCATAGCTTTTCTTCTAAGGAGCAAGCATCTTTTAATTTCATGGCTTCAGTCACCATCTGCAGTGATTTTGCAGCCTAAGAAAATAGTCTTTCTGTGTTTCTATTGTTTCCCCATCTATTCACCATGAAGTGATGGGACCAGATGCCATGATCTTCGATTTTTGAATATTGAGTTTTAAGCCAACTTTTTCACTTTCCTTTTTCACTTTCATCAAGAGGCTCTTTAATTTTTCTTCACTTTCTTCCATATAGGTGGTGTCATCTGTGTATCTGAGGTTATTCATATTTCTCACAGCAATCTTTATTCCAGCTTGTGCTTCAACCAGTCTGGCATTTCACACGAGGTACTCTGCATATAAGTTAAATAAGTGCAGCCTTGATGTACTCCCTTCCCAATTTGGAACCAGTCCAATATTCTGGCCTGGAGAATTCCATGTACTGTATAGTCCATGGGGTCTCAGAGAGTCAGGCATGACTGAGCGACTTTCACTTTCACCTTTGTTCCATGTCCAGTTCAAACTATTGCTTCTTGACCTGCATACAGATTGCTCAGAAGGCAGATCAGGTGGTGTGGTATTCCCATAACTTTAAGAATTTTCCAGGTTATTGTGATCCACACAGTCAAAGACTTTGGCATAGTCAATAAAGCAGAAGTAGATGTTTTTCCAGAACTCTCTTGCTTTTTGATGATCCAATGGATGTTGGCAATTTCTCTGGTTCCTCTGCCTTTTCTAAATCCAGGTTGAACATCTGGAAGCTCTTGGTTCATGTACTTTTGAAGCCTGGCTTGGAGAATTTTGAGCATCATTTTGCTAGCGTGTGAGATGAGTGCAATTGTGTGGTAGTTTGAACACTCTTTGAGATTGCCTTTTTGGGGATTGGAATGAAAACTGACCTTTTCCAGTCCTATGGCCACTGCTGAGTTTTCCAAATTTGCTGGCATATTGAGTGGAGTACTTTCACAGCATCATCTTAGAGAATTTGAAATAGCTCAACTGAAATTCCATCACCTCCACTAGCTTTGTTCATAGTGATGTTTCCTAAGGCCGACTTGAGTTCACATTCCAGGATGTCTGGCTCTAGGTGAGTGATCACACCATCATGATTATCTGGGTCATGAAGATTTTTTTGTGTGTGTGTATAGTTCTTCTGTGTATTCTTACCACCTCTTCTTAATATCGTCTGCTTCTGTTAGGTCCCTACAATTTCTGTCCTTTATTGAGCCCATTTTCACATGAAATGTTCCCTTGGTATCTCTAATTTTCTTGAAGAGATCTCTAGTCTTTCCCATTCTATTGTTTTCCTCTATTTCTTTGCACTGATCACTGAGGAAGGCTTTCTCATCTCTCCTTGCTATTCTTTGGAACTCTGCATTCAGATGGGTATATCTTTCCTTTTCTTTTTTGCCTTTCACTTCTCTTCTTTTCTCAGCTATTTGTAAGCCCTCCTCAGTCATTTTGCCTTTTTGCATTTCTTTTTCTTGGGGAGGGTGTTGATCACTGCCTCCTGTACAATGTCATGAATCTCCATCCATAGGTCTTTAGGCACTCTGTCAGATCTAACCCTTTGAATCTATTTGTCACTTCCACTGTATAATCATAAGGGATTTGATTTAGGTCTTACATGAATGTTCTAGTGGTTTTCCCTATTTTCTTCAATTTAAGTCTGAATTTGAAAAGAACTCTTAGTGTAAAGTTGCTTATGTAGACCAATTTGTTCAGAAGTTCACTTACTAATTATGAGATTTTTGCCATTAGGATGCTATAATAACAGTTCTCTGATAAAAATTTTTAATTTTAAAAAGCTCTACTGAACTAATTTTTTTCTTCTGTCTCATTTTCTGTCGTTCTTTTTTTCTCCATTTTTGCAACTCATCCGAGGTCTCTGGTCTTTGAGTCACTTCTGATCCTTCACTTTTTGTGTAATGAAAGTTCTGATTTTTCCTTCACATTTATAGAAATGAGTGATTCTGTACCAGCAACCCCAAGCCCTTCTCTGAGTACTCTCCTAAGAGCACACCCTCTTTAACATTCATATCCATACAAAATGTATGAACAGACCACAGCAGTTAAAAGAAATATTTCTCTAACTGCTGTCAGCAGTTCACTTCTAAGATGGAATATAGTAAAACCTTGCCATTGGTGAAAGTTTTGGAAACAGAGAACAAGGAACCATTGTCTGCTATGAACTCCATAGGTCTATAGAGACTTAATTATCAGTGTAGCTGCATGGAATGTCACACCTGATGTAAAATGCCAGTGAAACTACACAGAGCTTGGGGCAGCGGGGGGATTTGTTGAGGCTATGCTGTAGCATGAGCTCTGAAGTCAGAAAACCTCACTTGAGTTTCTGGCCCTGTGACTTGTTATGTGATGTCTACGAGTCTCAGGATTCTCTTCTAGAAAACAGGAATACTTACATACATCTCAGGCATTAGTTTTAATGCCTCTCAATCCTCCTATGAGAGGAAATTAAGAGCATACATGTAAATACATTAGGGCTTCTGTGTTTCTTTGCTTCCTCACTAGCCACAATTTGAGAAGCAAGATGTGTCTTGGCAACTTATCTCCATCCTGGGCTGTCTGTATACATTTTGAGAAACAAACAACACTTTGAGTTAGGTTTTTATTTTCCTTCCTTCTTTCTTTCTTCTTCTTCTTTATTTTTTTAAGGACAAAAGGCACTCAGATACAGAGAGTTGAGTTAATCATCTCCCTCAATCCATTGGACACCATCGTCATTGGTCCATGCAAATGTCCTCCCATTGTATTTGTTCATTTCATTTTTATATCTATTCCTACCCTGTTATGCTTGCTTCTCATAGGTGAACCTGTTGTGGTGTTGCTGTGTATCCTTTTATTTGTATATATTCTCAGAAAACAAGTATTATTGATTTGTTTGTGTGTAGTTTTAATTTACATAAATTGTATTGTGTTCCAGATCTCATTTTTTTTTTTTTTTTTACTCAATGCATTGCTTTTTAAAGTTTGGTCCAAGTTGTGTGCTTGTATATCTACATTTTATTGCGTTGTCTACCTCTGCTGTATTTGCCTCTCTCTTCTCTCAGTTCTGGGGATCTGAATTTTCTCTAATTCTATTGGGTTGGCAGAAATTGAGAAACTGGACATTTCCAAGTGATAGGGATACAGAATCCTCATGCGCTACCTGCAGGAGGTTAGGTGTGCATACTCTGGAGAGCAGTGCCTGAGTATACGTGTGTGCACGTGCATGCATACGTTAGCAGAAGGATATAGATCTAGACTATGGAGGATATAGAAATATACTGATAAACACACACACACATGTCTTATGATCTAGAAAGTGCTCTCTTGAAGTCTGAACAATGTAGGTTCATGGCATTCTAGTCTGCAGCATAGAAAGGCAAGATAGGAGGAGGTATGAAGAAAGTGCTGAATGTCAATTCACCGTTCTGTCATGGTCTGATAATGTGTGTTATGGAAGACACAAAGTTCCTTCTGTATTCTTTCTGGTGAGAATAAGGCAAATTTCCTAATCCTCTTGGGCCATGGAGCCCTTTGGCAAACTGGCAAGACCCATGAAACTCTTCTCAGGATGTCATTTTTAAACACATAAAATAAAATTTATGTGATTACAAAATAAACCAATCATACTGAAATTAAGTTATAAAAATATTAAAATATGCTGTGTTAAAACTATCTATGCTTTGTTAATGTAGTAAATAACACACTCTAGCATCATGTCTAACAAATAACTATCTGCAACAACTGTAATGTGATAAGAAAATAACTGTGATTAAGCTGGTGATGGAAATCACAGATACTACTGACGCTACTGTGGTATTGATATTCATCACTGAAGGACGTGTCCTGAACTCTAGGTCAAGAGTCCTTGGTTTAAGGAAAGAAAATTGTCTGAGCTTTGGTCATCACTGACCTCTCCTGCCAACACCTATTTGCAGTCAGACCATTGGACGTCTGCTTGGGTCAGGATCACAGATTTAACTTCTGAAAAAGAGTCAGCCTTGGAAGACGCATGCTTTCTATAATCCTGGAAGCCTGAAGGTGGATAAACACAAGCTCAAGGGACAACAGCTACCAGTATTTGTTTCATCAACATGCTATCCCTGCAGGGCCTTTGTCTTGCTCTGCTGTTACCCTGTGGACTCCGATGGTCATCCTTTGAGACTAAAGTGCAGCCAAAGAGTGTTCTGTTGAGAGTGTGTGTAGGTGAACATTTACAGAAGAAGCAAGAGCAGAACTGAACGCTTTGAACTCACCCCTCTCTGCTCCCTCTCTCCACCCTCCACTCTAGACGTCGGCATAGCCCCTCCTGTCTTGTCTTGATCAGACACCCTCCAGCTCATGAGAATCTTCAAATTCCCCCAGTTTCTGGCAGTTTGCTTTGTTCTTCCTTTAGAACCATAATCCTCTCTTGCTCCAGTTGTTTCCTTGGGGTTTATTCTGAAGGGAAGCAATCCATAGTTCTTGCTAGTTCATCCTCTTGACAGGAATATATCAGCTTCACTATCTAAAAACTATTTTCCAGTAGTCATGTACAGATGTGAAAGTTGGACCATAAAGAAGGATGAGTGCCAAAGAATTGATGCTTTTGAACTGTGGGGCTGGAGAAGCCTCTTGAGAGTCCTTTGGACTGCAAGGAGATCCAACCTGTCAATCCTAAAGGAAATCAATCCTGAATATTCATTGGAAAGACTGATGATTAAGCTGAGGCTCCAATACTTCGGCCACCTGATGCAAAGAACTGACTCATTGAAAAAGACCCTGCTGTTGGGAAAGATTGAAGTGAGGAGGTGAAGGAGGCAATAGAGGATGAGATGGTTGGATGGCATCATGGACTCAATGGACATGACTCTGAGAAAACTCTGGGAGATAGTGAAGGACAGGGAAGCTTGGCGTGTCCATGAGGTCCCAAAGAGTTAGATACCACTTAGTGATTGACAACAATCATCTGAAAAATAGCAATTTAATATATAGTCTTTATGGGATGGTATTGAGAATGAAATGAGGCAAAGCAACATCCTTGGTACAACTGCTGGCCCTAGTAGGTATGCATGCTATCTGCCCTAGTTTTCGCACGTGTAACATGTCAACAGCAGTCTGGTATGTGCCAGTGTCCACCACTGGAAATAAGGCACGTAGCAGAGGTGCTTCCCTCTGACACAGTGGCTCTCAACCTTGGCCATGTAATAAATCACCGAGGAAGATGCATCTGTGTGGGGCCCACCCTGGTGCAGTTACACAGGAATCTCTGTGGGAGGGATCAGAGCATTTGCACTTTTAAAAATGTCTCATGTGATTTCAATATGCAGTCAAAATAGAGAATCTCTGAATGAGGTTCTTGACTTGAAAATTACTTCTATTCCTTTGTAGCTCAGTAACTCTGGGTCATCAATGAACAGAATGAAATGCTCAGTTTCTACATAAAGTAGCCAAGCTGGATGTCACCTATGCACACACTCACCTAGATACACTCTGTATGTGTGCTAAGCCGACTGTTTGAAGCACTCAAGGGTGAGACAGATCTGAGGAGGAAGAGGAGGGAAGATGACGTTTCTGGATGGCAGAGCATCTTTCCATTATTCTTCGTAGAGAATAAGAAGATATATCCCCAGCGAATATTAAAATCCTAAATTTAGAGAACCGAGCCCTTTGCAAAAGGGTTTGCTCACTTGAACTTAATAGAAACAAAACAGTAATATTCCCTGAGATGACCACATCATCCGTTAATATAAAGTTTGCCTCTGTAGGGCTGGATCTGCGGGAGATTTGTCCAAGTGAAACCTGTGGTTCTGGGTTATGTGACTCATCAGTAGTTCTCCTGGCTCTCTGCTATTTGAAATAAACCAGATTTAGAGCATCTCATCTCGAGTTATTATAAACCCTAGTGTTTTAAAGTTGCCTGCCAATTCAGAGTTATATCTGTCTGTTCTTTCCAGGGAGTGAGGCATGATATGGGGAGGAAGACTTGGCACCCAGGGCCCTTCCTTGCAAAGAGAGAGCGCAGATGGTCCTGACAGCTGGGGACGAGGAACCACAAACCATGGACGAGACCGCAGCTGAAGACGGATTATGAATTTTCCTTGGAAAATATTGCCTGAGCAAGAAGTAGTGGAAGTTTAGGCAACTCTACTATATGAAAAATACACACAAAACTTTGCAGCCAGCGTCTCAAGGTGACACTTTGAAACCCTAAAACTACCGTGGGTGATCCAACGGAGGCGGGAAACTCAGCCCTCACTAGTGTGACTCTTATGCCATTTGTTTTCTCAATTCTAACAATGTCTTCCAATTGCCACTCACTGCAAATTTAGCCAGCAGCGAAGAGCAGATTGCCAGGGCGAGAATGCAGAAAAGGAGAGAGCCTGGAAGGATGACAATTAACGTATGGCTGCCCCGAAGAAAACATCTGAGGACACCTGTCTGCAGAATCTTCCTCTTCTTTTTAACATCAAACTAAAAATCACAGGAACCCATCTGCCAGTGCCTCTGACTCAGGGTTCAGGTGGGAACTGACCCCCCCCCCCCGCCCTTTCTTTTTTCCTTCCCCAGCCCCAGTCAGATTTATCTCTCCTTGTCTTGTTTTCTCCAGGTCTACTCTGCCAAGTGACAGTAAGTTTGACAAATGACTCCTTACTCATAGATTGAGTGTTAATGCATTCATTAAAAAGTAATAACAAGCATTCATTGAATGCTTTCTATATGTCAGGAAATGTATTAAAAGCATTCACATGTATTACTTCCAACCAAGTTAACATCTTCATTTTGAAAGCTAGCTAATGATTTAACCCAAGAAGACGGCCCAAATGTCAGAACTTAGGCTCCCAGCAGGGGAGACAGGGTGTCTTTATTGGCTACAAAACATGGAGATTCTCAAATCACATCTGATGGCCTATCATCCATTTTATCCTTGGAAAGGCATTTATTAGAAAGCATATAAAATATGGGTCAGAAACCCTAAATTAGAGATGAGCATCTTTTATAGACAGTGATATTTAGCCATCACTGAAATTCTCTGAACTTTAGTCAGAAGCCCTAAATTAGAGATGAGCATCTTTTATATACTGTGATCTTTAGCCATCACTGGTTTCCCTGAAATTTAGTTTCCTTACCAATAAAAGCAATATAATCAATAAGACCTTTATGGGTGATGGTGGAGATTAGATCTCACTATCAGTTTGTAATTTATGTGTGAATGAGAAAACCCTTAATTGCAGTTGGTTAGGAGGTCAAATGGAGAAGGCAATAGCAACCCACTCCAGTACTCTTGCCTGGAAAATCCCATGGATGGAGGAACCTGGTAGGCTGCAGTCCATGAGGTCTCTGAGAGTCGGAAATGACTGAACGATTTAACTTTCACTTTTTACTTTCATGCATTGGAGAAGGAAATGGCAACCCACTCCAGTGTTCTTACCTGGAGAATCCCAGGGATGGGGGAGCCTGGTGAGCTGCCATCTCTGGGGTTGCACAGAGTCAGACACGATTGAAGTGACTTAGCAGCAGTAGCAGCAGCAGCAGCTTAGTTGCTCAGTCATGTCTGACTCTTTGTGACCCCATAGACTGTAGCCCAAACGCTCCTCTGTCAATGGGATTCTCCAGGCAAGAATACTGGTGTGGGTTGCCATTCCCTTCTTCAGGGGATCTTCCCAACCCAGGGATGGAAGCTTTGTCTCCTGCACTGCAGGCTGATTCTTTACAATATGAGCCAGCATAGAAGTCTATTTGTAATTTATAATTATGTGTATATATATAAAATTATGTATATATATATATAATTAGTCATACTGATGTTTGTTACTAATAAGTCTCCTATAAATTTTTCAAACAAGAATCACCAAGGTCACTTTGGGATTCCCATGGATATTTTTTCAATACAATATTTGGAAGTCTTTAATCGTGTAAGAACTTCATTCTAATTTAAGACAAACTTAAGACAATATTTGCCATGTTTATTATGGATTAACATTTACTTGATGAACAGATGATAATTACCTTAAAAAGGACTATTTTCAGTGAAGTGCTAGTATATCTTGTGGACAACTTTAATTTCTTACTCAGTATGTGTATGTTTCTGGGTTGTGTGGGTGTCTGATAGTCTTAGTAAAAGTTTAGATATATGAGTATAATGCTGCTGCTGCTAAGTCACTTCAGTCGTGTCTGACTCTGTGTGACCCCAGAGACGGCAGCCCACCAGGCTCCCCCGTCCCTGGGATTCTCCAGGCAAGAACACTGGAATGGGTTGCCATTTCCTTCTCCAATGCATGAAAGTGAAAAATGAAAGTGAAGTCTCTCAGTCGTGTCTGACTCTTAGCTACCCCATGGACTGCAGCCTACCAGGCTCCTCCGCCCATGGGATTTTCCAGGCAAGAGTACTGGAGTGGGGTGCCATTGCCTTCTCTGATGAGTATAATAATTCCTATTTAAGCTCAAAATCATCTCAGCCAGTAGCTGCCAAATTATAAATGGTGCTATTGTTACAAAAGTGCTTCCCAGGGGCCCTAGTGGTAAAGAACCTGTCTGCCGATGCAGAGGATGTAAGAGATGCTGGTTCGATTCCTGGGTTGGGAAGATTTCCTGGAGAAGGGCATGGCAACCCAGTCCAATATTCTTGCCTGGAGACTCCCATAGACAGAAGAGCCTGGTGGGCTACAGTCCGTGGGGTCGCAAAGAGTTGGAGACTAAGAGACTTAGCATGAACACACGTATTGTTACATAAGCACTTTTGAAAGGCCTGGGTAAAATTATTAATATTTTTTTAATGCCAGAACTTATACATTTTTCCTGGTTTGGCAAAAAAGTAGAGAGCAATAGTTTGGGAAATTTGATTCATTTGGGAAATGAATAAAAATGAAGTAAGGATTTTTCTGTTCAATTTCAGGATGTTTTGCTCATCTGGTTTGGAACTTTTGCTCATTAGTCTGATAGGTCCATATTAAAAGAAACGAATACTGCTTTGGATAAGTTTTGATGGTCATATATATAATAAGAGAAGTAGGTGATGTTTTCCATTAGTTTCTTAGTAGTGATAGTAAGAGAGATCCAGATTATTTTTGTACTGGCATTGAAGCTATTCTAAATATGACTTAAGTCATATGCAAGCCTTAGTTTTGACAACTGTTTCCCACTCCATTCCTCATGCTGTGAATTCTGCATCAGAAAAGGTAGTTTGCTCTGCTTCCTTTACTGGAGGATGAGTGAACACCTGTACAGGTTCTGGCTGTGTTTTACTTCCATTTTCATCCACAGTCTCTTGCTCAAAACCTGCACCAAAACATTCAGAATGATCTGCAGCTCTGACATCACAGTTCCTCTGGTCTCCATTTTTACCTGTGAAAATGTTACCTGAATTTCAAGGTTCTTCTTGAAATTAATATTTCTTTCATTTTCTCTTTCTTTCTTCCTCTTTCTTTGTTTCTGTTTCCTTCCTTTTCTTTTTTTTTAAGATCCAGGCTTCATCTTTCCAAATGTGGTTTTAAGAAATGTGTTTTCTATTTTCATGATAGTTTTTAAGGATATTAAAATGTTTAATAACTTATAACTTTTTTGAGGATAGAAATATTAACACATACCACCATGGTTCCCAAAGCACATGCCGTTGCACTCGGGGGCCCCACAGTGAATGTATCAGGGTGCTGCTGGGTATTTTACATTTTACAGGGAAACACTGACAGCTGGCATCTGTTGGTCAGTGCCTGAACTACAAGCTTGAGGTAGTTGGCAGTTTCAATATTGGATCACTTTATATTCCTTTTCATGATCTGCAAAGCTGGGTTTTGCTTTGATTTTTAAAAATGCAAAAAATGAATGTGAGGCAATAAATGAAGGCAGTCAAGCCCAGTCTGATACCAATATTTGAGAATTTGTACTGGTTCAACAGGCATATGCATCCTGTTAGTAAATACAAATAAAGTATAATATTTGTATATTTTCTCAATTTTAGTGCATTATTTTCAAATGGCTAGTAACTTGTTATGATAGAATAGTTAGTGTTAGTGGAGCCTAATTGCTTAATAAATGAAATGATAAGTGTTTACTTTTACTAAGTGAGTGCTGTGAAAAAAAATTATTGAGACACTGAGGGTGCTGTGAGTCAACAAAGTTTGAGACCCTTTGTTATATGTATGATATTTGTATTCTTTGCTAGCACCCAGAGTGCTCTACTCAGTGTATATTCAATCAATACTTTTTTTATTTGAAATAACTTATGTTCATGGTATAGTGGGGAGTTTACTTAGAATTTGCTTCTCTTTCACATAAATAAAATATTTGAAAGATTTCAAGATGAAAAAACAGCCAGCATCGGGTATTTGCACACCCATGGTGCTGTGCTAGGTACACTGTTATGAGATGCAAGTGTATTGCCTTATATAGTCCCCACGATAGATGTCGTTCTCAAATTACCTTTTCATATCACTTCTCTTACATATCCAGACTCTTCAATGTCTGACAAGGTGAAGGGGAAAAAAAAAAGGTATTTGACCTAACATCCGACTCGTGGACTATAAAAATTTTTATTAAAGAAGGTGGAGACAACGTCAGCCTGAACACGGACAGTCAGCATCAGTCAATAAGGGCCATGCAATAAAGCTCTACAAGTTTGGTTTTAAAAGAATCCCGAGAAGCTTGCCTCTGCGGAATTGTATTGATTGCCCTTTCCCATCAGATGCTGGGTAAATTACACAAAATGCTCACTCACACTATTACACGAGACAGGGAACAAACGGGCAGGTCAGCAGCCAGCAGCTTCTTACAGTGGGCAGAAATTCTCTCCAAAAGGTTTTGTACATGCACAATAGATCGAATATACAGGGGCACAGGAATTTCTTAGTCTCTGAGATGGGCAGTATCATGGGAGATTAGATGGAATAGCCGAGATGAGTGAATATTGTCATGGACAGATGGGTAAAAAAGGGTACAGAGGTTCCTGGAAGAGGACGAGAGAAATAGAAATCACACTTTGCAGATTTTACAGTTTTTGCCTCAGGCCAGCCTGGAGCTACCAGACAGTTTGATTGTCATTTAAAATCTGAATTCCTAGCTTATTTAAGAGAATGTGAACCCTAAAATGTCTCTTTACTTCCATTTGCAATAGGGCAAGTGAGGGTTTTTCTCACACATAACTTCTTAAGGTCATCCAAGATTAATAACTTTGTAGAAATGTAATAATTTTTGTTGCTGTTCAAAGAAATCTGTTGCCCATATGTCATCTTCTTTATCATTTGTGTTTTTTTTAGCAAATTGTGAAATTATGGTCAAGAAAGGGAAGGGAAAATAGGGAGCTGTTGCCTCTCTTAGAAACATGATTTGAGAGGAAATGTGATGTTTTGATTATATATGCATTAATTCATTTCAAAGTTGGAAATGCTGAGGTGCTTAATTGATCATTTTTTAATAACCCAGATAAGGTTGTTAAACAGTATTTACATTTAGGAGCTGTAGCCAGTCAACAATGGGCTTAGTGTTTTTAAGAAAAATTATCTAAAATTTGAAAATAAAGCCAAAAGCATGATTCAATGCCTTTTCAATGTTATTTTGGGATTTTGTAAATAGACTCACACACACTTTACTTAATTATCTAGCAGAACGCACATTTGTTTGACTTAGCTATTTACTATTTGGTTAGAGTCCAGACATCAAGAAGCTACATGTTAACATGAAGATATCTTCCAATAAGAGAGATAAGTTCAAAGGGTACAGTTTTATTGCTCTGTAGAGCATCAATTGCTTTTGTATCTATTACCAAATAAATTCCAGTATTCCTTTGATTGACTCACAGTACACATCACCATTCTTAACAGGCTTGAACTACCTTTATCATCTTACTGACATTCTTGTTAGTTAATGAGTTGAATAAAACATTAGGCACGTGGTTATTCTGTTTGCATGAGAGTCATGTTTTAATCTTTTTTGAAAATTACATTGGGGTACCAATGAGATGGATAATCTTTGCTACGTTCTCTGATCCACCTCTTTAAAGCAATCAGATCTCACACTATTAACTGTTTAGAATTCCAGACAGGCTTAAACTATAATTTGGATGAGGAAGAAGTACTCATTAGAAAAACTGCCTAGGCAGTTCAAGCGATTCATGTGTGTTGGCCATATGTTTTCTGGCCAGAAATGATGCCTTTTAACTGGAGTATATGTTGTATCCATCCCTAAAGCAGGCATCACATTATCTTGGCGACTCAATGAAGCATATTTGGGGGATGCAAGTGGTCGAGAATGAAACTGATAATTCTGAGTGCTTACCATATGTGAAGCAGTTGTTATTCATGCTCTAATTTAGTCTTTTAAATAGCTCTATATAGTAAGATTATTGTCCCTACTGTACAGATGGGAAAATGAAATTCAAAGAGGAAAACTTATTTGGCCAAACTACATGACATGGATTAAACCCAGGTTGACCTGACTCCCAACTCACAGATTTTCTACTACCCTGAAACCGAACCTGAGGGTTATTTCCATAGTTAGCTAGGAACTATCAATTAATGAGAATACTCCCTAACTCTCTAAAATCATCACATTTTTTCTTTTGAGAGTGACCAAAAATTTTGGTCAGGTATTTACAATGATATTCTGAGCACTGCGCCACCAACAATTTGTAGAGTTTATAATACATAGAACCAGAATGGGCAAATGAAGCAAGTGAAAGAAAATAGATTGTAGAATGATTTTAAGGTGAGAGCTTCTTTAGCATAATGTATTTTATAGTATATTCCAGCTTTCTAATATCAAGCATGTTCTTCTGGTTTTCCAATTCGGGGAATTCTGTATCATGTTAACTCTTGATAGTGTCAATGCTGGGTCCTGCTGTGGAGTTCAAAGAGGCTGGATCCCCTCTCTGCCTGCCTCAGTGTATCCATCAGTGGCACTTGTTGATTTTGGCTAGGCCAGTAAGTCACTCTTTCCTGATATTCTGAGACTTTAGTGGACCATGTAAATATAGGAGGCAGTAACAAGTCTGAATCACTGCAGCGGCAGGATGGTTTGCTATGGCTCCTGCTTGGCTAATCCTTTGGGATTCTCTTAATGTGGCTGAGACAATGCCCACTCTACATTATTCTTTTATTCATTTTGGTAAATTTTAAGCAGGGTAAGTGACTGACACATTCAGATGCAAACTTCCACCCCTCCTTGTAGCTAGATGTGGCTAATTGACTACGTTTCAGATAATGGGATGTGAGCAGTCCAAACACTGGTTTTCTTGCCCTGATGCTCTTTTCTGTCTCCATTTCTGGAAGTTTCAATGAGGCTGTTGTAGCAATGAAGTCCTGACCTTGCAAAAAAGGACAACAATTTAGGAAATGGCAGAACAACAAAATGGAGGGAACTGGATCCCTGATTGACTCTATGGAAAGGGTGGAACCACTTATACAGACTAGCATGACTCTTATGTGAGAAAAAAGTCCAGCATGCATAATTTGTAATTCAGGGGCATCTCCTTATTCTAGATGTGGAGTCTCTACTTTATATATTTAGAATCTTCCCAGTTTTTTTTTTTTTTTTTTTTTTTTACATTAGATCCTTCTGTCTCCTTCAATTCTGTGTACTCCCGATTTGCCTCCAATAAATTATATTTTGATTAAGATAGTCAAATTTGGGTTTTATTGCTTGCCACTAAGAATTCTGACTGATATGGTCTTCTTCATTATGTTATTTAAAGTGCTTTTAGTTTGTCCTGACGGAGAAGGCAATGGCACCTCACTCCAGTATTCTTGCCTGGAAAAGCCCATGGACGGAGAAGCCTGGTGGGCTGCAGTCCATGAGGTCGCTGAGTCGGACACGACTGAGCGACTTCACTTTCACTTTTCACTTTCCTGCATTGGAGAAGGAAATGGCAACCCACTCCAGTGTTCTTGCCTGGAGAATCCCAGGGACGGGGGAGCCTGGTGGGCTGCTGTCTATGGGGTCGCACAGAGTCGGACACGACTGAAGCGACTTAGCAGCAGCAGCAGTTTGTCCTGAAGTCTCTGCCGTAGTAATCACATTTTTTGTTTGTTTTTGCTGATTTATTTAGTGATTGCCAGGCACTAATTTTTCTCTTAATGGATCCCCGTTTACTAAATATGAGTTTAGATGCAGACAGCTCTCATCACCGTGCCTCATCATTCAAGAAAATTTTTAAAAGGTGGCATAGACCACTGACAATATCTTGAGTCGAACATCTAGAAAAGATCAGGAGGAAAATATGCTTAGTCCATCAGCTCTTCCAGGACCAGTCCCAAGACTCTAGTCTCTACTGCCTAGGACTGATTCGTAGCTGATGTCTAAAGAATGTGTGTTGAACTATTTGTTGACTATGTCATTGCATTACCAGCAACAGGAAGGACTAAGTCCACTGAAATTCTAATTAGGCAACTTCTTACAAATTCACTGAAAACCATACTTAAACATATATAAGGACAAAAGCAGGACACAACGCTCTTCTCTCTGCACCTATACTTTCCTCCTTTCTTTGGCAGAGCTTCTCTCTGAGCTGAACCTGTGATACCATGTGCTGCTTTACAGGCATTCTTTGCCCTTCTCTACCCTAAGAGGCTGGCCTCAGGGGCAACATCAGTAGGAATCCTGGGTGCTCAGTTTTCTATTGAATTTCCATCTTTTGGAAGGGCAGCCTTCAGGGATGGAGAAGTTGGGGAAAATAGTGATGTCAGAGTGTTGAACTGGGTGGTTCCTTGACTGAAGAAAAAAAAATACTCCAATTAAAAATTCTAATTCTTTATAACCATCTCTCTCTCAAGAGCTGACAAACTGTTCCCTTAGCTCAGCTCTTAGGTCCCAGAAGTGGTAAAAGCTCAGGTCCTATTAGAGCCAGGGTACTGCCTTGTCTCTTTGATTCCTCTACAAGCCCACATATATGATAGTCATTTCATAAACAAAACTTCTTAAGGTATCCCAACCTGTGTGTGCCTTTTGTTTCCTGTTGAACCTCTGGCTGACATTCTTTATGTTCAGAATTTGGAACTAGAGAGTTGTATTAGCTAATATATAAACTAATGAAAAAACTCAGTGTCCAGGGACTTAAAAATATTGGATTGTATTTCTCCTTTGTAAGGAGAAATTCTCCATCAGAGAGAAGTGGGGATCACAGGGCTGGTAGCAGCTCTGCCCTCCCTGACAGACATCTTCCACAGGGTAGATGGATGCTAGTTAGCTGCCCTGGTCCATGGTCTCCAGCCAGCATTACAGAGGAAAACACCCAAAGGAGTTCACTCCCTATCTTTTGTTTATTTATTCATTTGGCTGCATCTTGTCTTAAATTTCCATTGCATCATGCGGGATCTTTCACTGTGGCATGTGAATTCTCTCGCTGAGGCATTTGGACTCAGTAGGGGAAGTGTACGGGCATAGTTGCTCCTAGACATGTGGTATCTTAGTTCCCTGACCAGGGATCAAACCCACATGCCCTGCATTGCAAGGCAGATTCTTAATCATTGGACCATCAGGGAAGTCTCACACCTTAGCCTTTTAAGAGAAAGATTCCAGAATGAAGCACATTACTTTTCACATTGCATAGGCATTGCCTCTCATGGCTGCAGTTAGGTGACGGAAATGCTGGGAAGTTTAATTTTTCTTTGGGCAGTAATGTACCTCGCTGACTTTCTATTACTATGAACGTAGAGAAAAATTGTCGTTAGTAGGTGACTAATTTAAAGCCAGAGGTTCATTTTAGTTCAAGAGGAGCCAACCAGACACTGAGTATACCCCAAGGATACAATATTGTAAGGTATTTCCTCCTCTCTATGAATTGATGGCTTAGCAAGAGAAACAGGAGCTAAGACAGATAGTTTCAACACAATACACAGCATGTAAGGAAAGGCTGGCACAAGTGCTGTAGGTGCATAAGGGGTAGTGAGTCCTTGTTTTTAGCTGCAAAAAGGCGTAAGGAAGGACGGAGTTAAACTGTGGCTTGACGTCATGAGGGCTTCCCTGGTGGCTCAGATGGTAAAGAATCTGTCTGCAATGCAAGAAACTTGGGTTTGATCCCTGACTCAGGAAGATCTCCTGGAGAAGGGAATAGCAACCCACTCCAGTATTCTTGCCTGTGTTAGAATTCCACATCAAATTTCTTAAACAAAAGAAGACAGGAAAAATGGGCTTGGGGATGACACAGAATCTGTGCAAGTCACTAACTATTTATAGCTACATTTGGATGCTTCTGAGTCATTGCAAGGGTTGGGGCTCCAGATATTAAATTCCTGGATTCCTTTGCCACCTGGCCTAAGGCCGGCTCTCCCAGGGAGGGAGCCTGGCAGACAGGGGAGAGGAGCCCCTCTCTCCTTTCTTGGTCTCCAGCTGCAGTGGTTGTGACGGCAGCCACAGAGAGGGTGACGGTACCGGTGGCCGTAGCAGTGCTGTGATTGCAGAGGCTCCTGGGATCCCTCTCAAGAGCTGATGTCCTTCTGTGAAAGCCTCTGGTGTAAAGTGGTCCTGGGCTTTTATTAACAGGTCTTCTCTTTTTGTTCCTCCAGCCCATAGATGTAACCAATACCTGTATTTCTTCCTCTCTGTTTGAAATACCTGCAAACATTTCTGCTTTCTATTTGGATTCTGAGAGATCCAAACGGAGTATGGACGGGTGTTGGTTGCTGAAACCAATGCAAAGGAAATGAGGAATTGAAAATAACTACTGAAGAATAGTGGTTATTAATTAGGCTTTTAAATCTGTTATAAGAAATGGGTAAAGATAAGGGCTGGTGCCCTGGGCACTGGGGATGATAGAAAGGCTTTTTTTCTGAAGTGGCTGCCCCTCTTGTGATAGTTCATAAATCCTGAGAGGGACTCATGTGGTTAGATGTACAGGTGTCCAAGTCAATACTGGTCAGAGAGAGATTATTTCTCCAGTACAATTGCTGATCTAGACACCATTCACATATATGGACATTTTCAGAAACAGATTCCCCTGTCTGGTCACTGGATTGTTTATGTGAGCACAAGGAAAGGGGGAATGTTCCGTATGCCCGGAAAACTGTGGTGGCTTACTTCCCGTTTAAATGAAGGAGCTTGCCCACACAGTGACTTAGAACTGGGCTCACCCAAAGTGGATCCCTTTTCCCATCACCCCCACACAGAATCCCATTGCAGGAACAACCATCTGCGTGCTATTCTCCTGGTCCAACACAATGTTCAGAAGGTCATGGGTCTGTTTATGCAAATTAAAGGATTAGGGAGGTGTCCCTTGGAAATAAGACTGGATGGGATTAGATTAGGTGAGATAAACAAAAAGCCAAGCAGAGGTCAAATTTTTGCTAAAGAGAGAGAAAAGGCGTGCGTTCAGGCCATTTAAAGTCTGAGGTAATTGAAGTACGATTGATCATAAAATGATGGAGTTTATTGGACTGAGAATGGAGAGGGGAGGGCCAGAACCAAAAGGAGAAAATAACTATGAAAGCGGAGTCAAACCAGCACAAAGAGTCGGCAGATAAGTCCTAATGGACTCAGAAATGAAGGCTAACGGGGACTCAGCCTCCGTGAAGCCATCTGAAGGGTATATTAATTCAAAACTGAGATGAAAAAGAAACCCATAATCCCAAGGTGTAGGGAAAAGAATGGAATATCAATATGTGAGTGGCAAGAGAATATAAGAGACCAAACCAGCACAGGACATCAAGATATATCAGGAAAAATTATAAGAGAGCAAATAGCATATGAAGAGCAGGTGGTAAGGGGGTTATGCCTGAGAGTTTCACAAAAAAGAACAAAATAAATTGTGGTGCATGGGAAGTGAGATCTAGAAAAGTACAATTTCTTTTTCTTTTTTTGCAGCAAATTACAATAAGCGAGGAAGGATCTGGCATTCTGGTATATTTTCAGGGATGCTACTCTGACTTGGCTAATGCTTACAGTGACCATACAATTTATTACCCCAATAGGGACATTTCTGAGAATAAAAGAAAGAAAGAAAGAAAGTGAAATCATTCAGTCGTGTCTGACTCTTTGCGACCCCGTGGACTGTAGCCTGCCAGGCTCCTTTGTCCATGGAATTCTCCAGGCAAGAGTGTTGGAGTGGGTTGCCTTTTCCTCCTCCAGGGAATCTTCCTAAACCAGGGATCGAACCCAGGTCTCCTGCATTGCAGGCAGATGTTTTACCATCTGAGCCACCAGGGAAGAGAATGCTATAAATAGTTACACAGGGCAACAAGCATAAACAGAAATGATCCTATGCAGTTGGGATGTCTGGTTATTACACTTAACAGGGAGCAGTATACAGGAGATTAGGTACTATGAGGAAGGTTAATATGGAACACAGACAAGAGTGTTTGCAAGTGTGAGTCAAAAAAAAATGGAAACAAACAAATGTTTGGATCTGTTCCATTCTGCTTTTCTTTTCTAGCTCATTGAATGCAAATGGCATCAAAACAAATCAACACAAAGGCTCAGCCTTCCCTGGATCATTGGAAAAGGATGCTTACTCTTTGTATGCCAGAGCAACTAGCTGGACCAAGTAATACCTGCGGTCCAGCAAGTTGCCATGGTGATGAGGAAGGCAAAAGCTAGGTATCAACGGCTAAAGCTTGCAAGAATGAACAGGGCTGGAGGCAAAGGAAAAGTGAGAACAAATTAGGAGAAAGATGATGTCTCAAGTGTGAGGACAGCCAGTGGTACCGCAGGCCAAAGCTCGGGGGCATAGAGTCCCCCCTTCTCATGTGACCTTGGTTGGTAGATTCATCTTTACCCTGGAAGGTGGGGTGTGAAGCTGTGGAGGAAACAACACAAGTGCCTATAGGACTTGGGCATGTAATAGGAATAAGGGAATCTGGGCTGCTCTAAGTAATAGGAAATGCTGGAAAGTGGGGCAAAATTGAGAGTGCATTGCAATATAAAGTTAATTTAAAGCAAAACAAAACTGTTGTAGTCAAATATACATCTTCTATAGCTCCCTGGGGGCTTCCCAGGTGGTACTAGTGGTAAAGAACCTTCCTGCCAATACAGGAAATGTAAGAGGCATGGTTCACTCCCTGGGTTGGGAGGATCCCCTGGAGGATTACACAGAAACCCACTCTAGTACTCTTGCCTGGAGAATCCCATGGACAGAGGAACCTGGCAGGCTGCGGTCCATAGGGTCACAAAAAATCAGACATGACTGAAGCAACTTAGTGCACGTGCGCACACACACACACACACACACACACACACACACAATCTGTATGTACATTCCTCAACCTTTAAAGTTCTGAAGAATAATGCAGGGTGCAGGAAGGAGAGGTGGCAGAATCCAGTTTCCTCAGAAAGTCTGACAGTGGTTGACAGAAAAGTCCTGATTTTGATCACCTGGGACAAAATAGTGAATTCCATTGAGTCGTGTTTTTGACTTCTCTGCTTTAAAAGTTCATATATCCTCTTCCCTCCCCCAGTTCTGCGTCAGTTACACTGATGTTGCTTCCCAGTTTCATGGGACATCTCTGGCTCCTCCTTGTTTCTTAGTTGCCTACAGTTCTGCCCTATGTATGCAGTGCTTCATGCTCGGGAGTTGTACCCAACGACTCCCCTGCTCCTGCCCCTGTAGAAGGTGTTCTCTTGCTGGATGTGAGATCACCAGGAAAGATACTGGCGCACTGATGGCTCTCCAAGTGAGGGTGTGGAGGGCAGAATTGTAAAGATGCCCTGAAATGCCTGTAATTGTAATCAGGCAACCCTAGTTTAAGTACTCTGAAGGTCTGACAGAATGTGGTCCGCTGGAGAAGGGAATGGCAAACCACTTCAGTATTCTTGCCTTGAGAACCCCATGAACAGTATGAAAAGGCAAAATGATAGGATACTGAAAGAGGAACTCCCCAGGTCAGTAGGTGCCCAATATGCTACCGGAGATCAGTGGAGAAATAACTCCAGAAAGAATGAAGGGATGGAGCCAAAGCAAAAAGAATACCCAGCTGTGGATGCGACTGGTGATAGAAGCAAGGTCCGATGCTGTAAAGAGCAATATTGCATAGAAACCTGGAATGTCAGGTCCATGAATCAAGGCAAATTGGAAGTGGTCAAACAAGAGATGGCAAGAGTGAATGTCGACATTCTAGGAATCAGCGAACTAAAATGGACTAGAATGGGTGAGTTTAACTCAGATGACCATTATATCTACTACTGCGGGCAGGAATCCCTCAGAGGAAATGGAGTAGCCATCATGGTCAACAAAAGAGTCCGAAATGCAGTACTTGGATGCAATCTCAAAAACAACAGAATGATCTCTGTTTGTTTCCAAGGCAAACCATTCAATATCACAGTAATCCAAGTCTATGCCCCAAGCAGTAACACTGAAGAAGCTGAAGTTGAGCGGTTCTATGAAGACCTACAAGACCTTTTAGAACTAACACTCAAAAAAGATGTCCTTTTCATTATAGGGGACTGGAATGCCAAAGTAGGAAGTCAAGAAACACCTGGAGTAACAGGCAAATTTGGCCTTGGAATACAGAATGAAGCAGGGCAAAGACTCATAGAGTTTTGCCAAGAAAATGCACTGGTCATAACAAACACCCTCTTCCAACAACACAAGAGAAGTCTCTATACATGGACATCACCAGATGGTCAACACCGAAATCAGATTGATTATATTCTTTGCAGCCAAAGATGGAGAAGCTCTATACAGTCAGCAAAAACAAGACCAGGAGCTGACTGTGGTTCAGATCATGAACTCCTTATTACCAAATTCAGACTTAAATTGAAGAAAGTAGGGAAAACCACTAGACCACTCAGGGATGACCTAAATCAAATCCCTTATGATTATACAGTGGAAGTGAGAAATAGATTTAAGGGCCTAGATCTGATAGATAGAGTGCCTGATGAACTATGGGATGAGGTTCATGACATTGTACAGGAGACAGGGATCAAGACCATTCCCACGGAAAAGAAATGCAAAAAAGCAAAATGGCTGTCTGGGGAGGCCGTACAAATATCTGTGAAAAGAAGAGAAGCGAAAAGCAAAAGAGAAAAGGAAAGATATAAGCATCTGAATGCAGAGTTCCAAAGAATAGCAAGAAGAGATAAGAAAGCCTTCTTCAGTGATCAATGCAAAGAAATAGAGGAAAACCCCAGAATGGGAAAGACTAGAGATCTCTTCAAGAAAATTAGAGAAATCAGGGGAACATTTCATGCAAAGATGGGCTCTATAAAGGACAGAAATGGTATGGACCTAACAGAAGCAGAAGATATCAAGAAGAGATGGCAAGAATACACAGAAGAACTGTACAAAAAAGATCTTCACAACCCAGATAATCACGATGGTGTGATCACTGACCTAGAGCCAGACATCCTGGAATGTGAAGTCAAGTGGGCCTTAGAAAGCATCACTGCGAACAAAGCTAGTGGAGGTGATGGAATTCCAGTTGAGCTATTTCAAATCCTGAAAGATGATGCTGCGAAAGTGCTTCACTCAACATGCCAGCAAATTTGGAAAACTCAGCAGTGGCCACAGGACAGGAAAAGGTCAGTTTTCATTCCAATCCCAAAGAAAGGCAATGCCAAAGAATGCTCAAACTACCACACAATTGCACTCATCTCACACGTTAGTAAAGTAATGCTCAAAATTCTCCAAGCCAGGCTTCAGCAATACGTGAACCGTGAACTTCCAGATGTTCAAGCTGGTTTTAGAAAAGGCAGAGAAACCAGAGATCAAATTGCCAATATCTGCTGGATCATGGAAAAAGCAAGAGAGTTCCAGAGAAACATCTATTACTGCTTTATTGACTATGCCAAAGCCTTTGACTATGTGAATCACAATAAACTGTGGAAAATTCTGAAAGAGATGGGAATACCAGACCACCTGACCTGCCTCTTGAGAAATTTGTATGCAGGTCAGGAAGCAACAGTTAGAACTGGACATGGAACAACAGACTGCTTCCAAATAGGAAAAGGAGTACATCAAGGCTGTACATTGTCGCCCTGCTTATTTAACTTATATGCAGAATACATCTTGAGAAACGCTGAACTGGAAGAAGCACAGGCTGGAATCAAGATTGCTGGGAGAAATATCAATAACCTCAGATATGCAGATGACACCACCCTTATGGCAGAAAGTGAAGAGGAACTGAAAAGCCTCTTGATGAAAGTGAAAGTGGAGAGTGAAAAAGTTGGCTTAAAGCTCAACATTCAGAAAACTAAGATCATGGCATCTGGTCCCATCACTTCATGGGAAATAGATGGGGAAACAGTGGAAACAGTGTCAGACTTTATTTTTCTGGGCTGCAAAATCACTGCAGATGGTGACTGCAGCCATGAAATTAAAAGGCGCTTACTCCTTGGAAGGAAAGGAGTGACCAACCTAGATAGCATATTCAAAAGCAGAGACATTACTTTGCCAACAAAGGTTCATCTAGCCAAGGCTATGGTTTTCCTGTGGTCATGTATGGATGTGAGAGTTGGACTGTGAAGAAGGCTGAGCACCGAAGAATTGATGGTTTTGAACTCTGGTGTTGGAGAAGACTCCTGAGAGTCCCTTGGACTGCAAGGAGATCCCAGTCCATTCTGAAGGAGATCAGCCCTGGGATTTCTTTGGAAGGAATGATGCTAATGCTGAAACTCCTGTACTTTGGCCACCTCATGCGAAGAGTTGACTCATTGGAAAAGACTCTGATGCTGGGAGGGATTGGGGGCAGGAAGAGAAGGGGACGACAGAGGATGAGATGGCTGGATGGCATCACTGACTTGATGGACGTGTGTCTGGGTGAACTCCGGGAGTTGGTGACGGACAGGGAGGCCTGGCGTGCTGCAATTCATGGGGTCGCAAAGAGCCGGACACGACTGAGCGACTGAACTGAACTGAAGGTCTTTGCAGATGGAATTAAGGTACTGATTACTAATTGATGGACCTTAAAATGGGAAGGTTATCCTGGTTTATCAAGACTGTCTCAAGGTAATCAGGGAAAAGGAAGGGGGAAGAAAGAAAGTGAAAGGTGTGGCAGAAGAAGGAGGCAGAGGAAAGATGAGGATGAAGGGGAGACAGTTGAAGAGTGAGAAGGCTTCGCTCACTATTACTGGTTTTGAAAATGGAAGGAAGGGACCATACCCAGGGGATGTGGATGGTCTCTGAGGATGGCTGAGGATGACACCTGATTGATAGGCAGCAAGGAAACAGGAATCTCAGTCCCACAACCATGTGGAACTGAATTCTGCCAACAATCTGAACATTCTTGGAAGCAGATTCCTCCCAGAGCTTTCTGATAGGATCCCAGTCTTTCAATACCTTGAAAGACTTGGATCATAGAAACCAACCAAGCCCACTGGATTTCTGAACTGCAGGGCTGAAAATAATGTATTTGCATTATTTTAAGCTGATAAATGGTAATTTGTACAGTAATGATAGAAAACTAAATCATAGGGCCAAGTGGTAGATCAACAGTTCCTTGAGGGCAAACTTAGTATTTTCTTAACTCTGAAAGCCGAACAGCCAGCACACTTCCCAGCAGACATTCACGCCACAGGCACATTTAGAGAAAAATAAGGTGCTTCTAGTGGTAAAGAATCCACCTGCCAGTGCAGGAGACACAAGAGACATGGGTTTGATCCCAGGGTTGGGAAGCTCTGTCTCTGCAAGGAGGGGTTAGCACCATGGAGTCTGAAGCCTGTCTGCCTGGAATCATATCCCTGCTCTACGGTTTTTAGCTGTGTGACCTTAGCCACGGTCCTTAATCTCTTTGACTAATTCTTAATTCATAAGATGAGGATTATAATACTACTTTAAACATAATGTTGCTGTAAGGATTAAGTTACTTGTGCATAAACATGTGTATGAGCCTAGAATATAATAGTCAATGCATAAATGCTAATGTATTACTAATATCTCTGGGGTAGTGATCATGTTGTTCCTTTGTGTCCTGACCCTGTTTGGCCATGCATCCACTCGACTTGAGTGCCGGGCTGCTATTCTTTGTGCACAGCCATATCATGAGCACCTAGCGAAGCACATGTAATGAGTTCTTAGTAATTGCTTATTTCATGAATAAATGAATGGATAAGTGAATAACATCATTGACAAGCTGCATGGATTGGCAAAATCAGCAAAGACTGTTGAATCTGACAGGTGTAGGAGTTGGCTTACATGTATTTTCCTGAAGCTGTCTTTTTTTGGAAAAAAAAAAAATTCTGATAAGGGTTTGCTTTTTCCATCGTTTTTCTGTTCTAATAAATGTGCAACTCATTTAGAAAATCAACTTCAGGTCGAGTTGGTGAAGTTAGTTCACAATTAGGTATGTCTTTTTGCTCCAAACATAGAGAACCAACAGGAAGTATAGAGAGATATGAAAACACAGAGGAAGACTTGAAAACATGCTAAGTGCTCTCTGGTTTAGCCGAATGTAAGCTGACTGGGAATGGGAGTCCGAGGCAAACTGTTTCCTCGGGTTGGAAGCTGGTATTGGTGACATGAATTTGAGCAAATTCTGTGAGATAGAGGACAGGGCAACCCACTCTAGTATTCTTGCTTGGAAAATCTCATGGACAGAGGAGCCTGGTGGGCAGTCCATGGGGTCGCAAAGAGTCAGACAAGACTGAGCGACTGAACAACCACAACAAATGGTGGCAGGAGACCTGAGTGTTGATGGAAATTTAAAATGCTCCTCCTGAGTTGGGGCCAGAACCAGGCTTGGCATTTGAACCTAAAAGAGGATGTGAGACACATTTCACTGCAAAATAGAACAGAGAGATGTGCTGGGGTTCCTGTTGCTAGGGCGACAGTTTTACAGGAAGTCCTGGCCTAGGATGTGGGGAGACCAAACACATAGCCATAGCTGGGACTTGAATCAGGCCCCACGTGGTTTGCCT
Organism: Bubalus kerabau; assembly: GCF_029407905.1. NCBI lineage: Eukaryota > Metazoa > Chordata > Mammalia > Artiodactyla > Bovidae > Bubalus > Bubalus kerabau. The sequence goes on along the minus strand of NC_073633.1, from coordinate 104,297,180 downwards.
GCTGCATCCTTGATGCCCTGGGTGTTTCCATGAGGCAGAAGCTCTGCTGTGGGCTAAGTTGCTTCAGATCAGATCAGATCAGTCGCTCAGTCATGTCCGACTCTTTGTGACCCCATGAATCACAGCACACCAGGCCTCCCTGTCCATCATCAACTCCCGGAGTTCACTCAGACTCATGTACATTGAGTCAGTGATGCCATCCAGACATCTCATCCTCTGTCGTGCTCTTCTCCTCCTGCCCCCAGTCCCTCCCGGCATCAGAGTCTTTTCCAATGAGTCAATTCTTTGTATCAGGTGGCCAAAGTACTGCAGTTTCAGCTTTAGCATCATTCCTTCCAAAGAAATCCCAGGGCTGATCTCCTTCAGAATGGACTGGTTGGATCTCCTTGCAGTCCAAGGGACTCTCAGGAGTCTTCTCCAACACCACAGTTCAAAACCATCAATTCTTCAGCGCTCAGCCTTCTTCACAATCCAACTCTCACATCCATACATGACCACGGGAAAAACCATAGCCTTGACTAGATGAACCTTTGTTGGCAAAGTAATGTCTCTGCTTTTGAATATGCTATCTAGGTTGGTCACTCCTTTCCTTCCAAGGAGTAAGCGCCTTTTAATTTCATGGCTGCAGTCACCATCTGCAGTGATTTTGCAGCCCAGAAAAATAAAGTCTGACACTGTTTCCACTGTTTCCCCATCTATTTCCCACGAAGTGATGGGACCAGATGCCATGATCTTAGTTTTCTGAATGTTGAGCTTTAAGCCAACTTTTTCACTCTTCACTTTCACTTTCATTAAGATGCTTTTGAGTTCCTCTTCACTTTCTGCCATAAGGGTGGTGTCATCTGCATATCTGAAGTTATTGATAATTCTCCCAGCAATCTTGATTCCAGCCTGTGCTTCTTCCAGTCCAGCATTTCTCATGATGTACTCTGCATATAAGTTAAATAAGCAGGGCGACAATGTACAGCCTTGATGTACTCCTTTTCCTATTTGGAAGCAGTCTGTTGTTCCATGTCCAGTTCTAACTGTTGCTTCCTGACCTGCATACAAATTTCTCAAGAGGCAGGTGAGGTGGTCTGGTATTCCCATCTCTTTCAGAAGTTGCTTCAGTCCTACCCAACTCTTGGTGACTTACGGACTGTAGCCCGCCAGTCTCTTCTGTCCATGAGATTCCCCAGGCAAGAATACTGGAGTGGGTTGCCATGCCCTCCTCTGGGGACCTAACTGACCCAGGAATCTAACCCCTGTCTCTTGCATCTCCTGCATGGGCAGACAAGTTCTTTACCAATTAGTTCAGTTCAGTTCAGTCGCTCAGTCATGTCCGACTCTTTGCGACCCCATGAGTCACAGCACGCCAGGCCTCCCTATCCATCACCAACTCCTGGAGCTCACCCAAACTCATGTGCATCCAGTCGGTGATGCCATCCACCATCTCATCCTCTGTCGTCCCCTTTTCCTCCTGCCTCCAATCCTTCCCAGCATCAGGGTATTTTCCAATGAGTCAACTCTTCACATGAGGTGGCCAAAGTATTGCAGTTTCAGCCTCAGCATCAGTCCTTCCAATGAACACCCAGGACTGGATTCCTTTAGGATGGACTGGTTGGACCTCCTTGCAGTCCAAGGGACTCTCAAGAGTCTTCTCCAACACCACGGTTCAAAAGCATCAATTCTTCGGAGCTCACCATTCTTCACATCCATACATGACCACTGGAAAAACCATAGCCTTGACTAGATGGACCTTTGTTGGTAAAGTAATGTCTCTGCTTTTGAATATGCTATCTAGGTTGATCATAACTTTCCTTCCAAGGAGTAAGTGTCTTTTAATTTCATGGCTGCAATCACCATCTGCAGTGATATTGGAGCCCCCAAAAATAAAGTCTGACACTATTTCCACTGTTTGCCCATCTATTTCCCAGGAAGTGATGGGACCAGATGCCATGATCTTCATTTTCGGAATGCTGAGCTTTAAGCCGACTTTTTCACTCTCCTTTTTCACTTCCATCAAGAGGCATTTTAGTTCCTCTTCACTTTCTGCCATAAGGGTGGTATCATCTGCATATCTGAGGTTACTGATATTTCTCCCGGCAATCTTGATTCCAGCTTGTGTTTCTTCCAGCCCAGCATTTCTCATGATGTACTCTGCATATAAGTTAAATAAGCAGGGTGACAATATACAGCCTTGAAGTACTCATTTTCCTATTTGGAATCAGTCTGTTATTCCATGTCCAATTCTAACTGTTGCTTCCTGACCTGCATATAGGTTTCTCAAGAGGCAGGTCAGGTGGTCTGGTCATAGAAAAGAAATGCAAAAAAGCAAAATGGCTGTCTGAGGAGGCCTTACAAATAGATATGGAAAGAATGGAAGCGAAAAACAAAGGAGAAAAGGAAAGATATTCCCATTTGAATGCAGAGTTCCAAAGAATAGCAAGGAGAGATAAGAAAGCTTTCTTCAGCGATCACTGCAAAGAAATAGAGGAAAACATTAGAATGGGAAAGACTAGAGATCTCTTCAAAAAAATTAGAGATAACAAGGGAATATTTCATTCAAAGATGAGCACAATAAAAGACAGAAATGGTATGGACCTAACAGAAAAAGACGATATTAAGAAGAAGTGGCAAGAATATACAGAAGAACTGTACAAAAAACATCTTCATGACCCAGATAATCACGATGGTGTAATCACTCACCTAGAACCAGACATCCTGGAATGTGAAGTCAAGTGGGCCTTGAAAAGCATCACTGCGAACAAAGCTAGTGGAGGTGATGGAATTCCAGTTGAGCTATTCCAAATCCTGAAAGATGATGCTGTGAAAGTGCTGCACTCGATATGCCAGCAAATTTGGACAACTCAGCAGTGGCCACAGGACTGGAAAAGGTCAGTTTTCATTCCAATCCCAAAGAAAGGCAATGCCAAAGAATGCTCAAACTACCACACAACTGCAGTCATCTCACATGCTAGTAAAGTCATGCTCAAAATTCTCCAAGCCAGGCTTCAGCAATACGTGAACCGTGAACTTCCAGATGTTCAAGCTGGTTTTAGAAAAGGCAGAGGAACCAGAGATCAAATTGCCAACATCCACTGGATCAGCAAAAAAGCAAGAGAGTTCCAGAAAAACATCTATTTCTGCTTTATTGACTATGCCGAAGCCTTTGACTGTGTGGATCACAATAAACTGTGGAAAAGACGAGATAGGTGTATGTAAAAAGTTATTGATTCAGTGATTCACTTTGGTATACGGCAGAAGCTAACACAACATACTAAAGCAACTACATGTCGATGAGAATTAATTTAAGCAGTAGGAAAAAGAGTAAGCAAAAAAAAAAATTGTAAGGTTTAAGTAAAACACATCAGAAACCACAATAAATAGAAACAGATTTAACTCACTAACTAAAATAAAATAAGCACCAGATTGCTTTGGGAAAAAAAAAAAAAAAAACAAGCAGAAGATCCAACTGAAGACACTTTGATAGGAAACAGACAAGGTAGCACGTGCCAACACTCCAGGGACCGAGGGGCTGTGGGCATAAAGAGAGGCATAGGGCATCCTCTCAGCATTCTGCTTGCGTTTCCTCAAATCTCCACTTAGAAGCTGCTTAGATAGTTCTCTTGGGGAGGGAGAAAAGAAATTAGAGGGTGGTATTAGAGATGATTCACATAGCGGCTTCAATCCTATCCATGTTGCTGTATTACTCGGAAGGAAGAAATAGAAAGCAAATATGGCAAAACATTAAGATCTAATTAAGCAGGGTTATGAATGCATTGGCATTCATATTATTCTCTGCTTTTGTCTATATGTTTGGGATAATTAATAATTCAATATAATTAAAACAAAAGTCAAACTAACAAATGAGATGTTTTTCTGGTAATTTGCTTGTTCTCAGTGTTGGTTTCCTAATTTTTCAATAGTGAGAATTTGAAGAACAGTGTATATATGTCACTTTAGAAAGTTAAATCCTCCTGGGTTATCTTCTTTTAAGTGTTCTGAATTTCACTAACTGCTAATGTGACTTTAGCAACTGTATTAGCTTCTCTGAGCCTTGGTTTCCTCTTTGGTAGAGCTACTCCTTATAATGAGATCATTCTGACGTGTCTGCTGTTACATTGCTGGTTATATGTCTGCTTTTACACTCTGACCTAAAATGTCAGTGTGAGAAAACCCAAGTAGGCAAATATGATTATTCCAACTCTGGCTCCTTTACTACCTTGTCAAATGGCCTTTGTTGAGAGATTTATCTCTGGCTTCCAAATTTCTCCTCTAATAATTCATGCTTCTTATCTATTTGTTTACTTACTTTTTAATCTTGTCAACTGTTCAAGGATTGGCTGGCATTGGATGTCATAAACGTATTTCTTCTTATTCTTGGAAACTATTGATCATGAAATATTTGAGTGGAGGTGCCTAAGATTAAATGCATCACATATACTGAGAAGAACTGGTTGGTTGAGGTAGTTTTGGGGCTAAGGTAGGCAGATTATTTTGAGAAAAAGGAAATGAACAACAACAACTAATAATCCCAATGATACATTGAAAGTAGTAATATTTAGCATTTATTAACACATGTCATGTATCAGAAACTGTGCCATGAGCTTAATACACACTATCTTACTTATCACAACAGTTCTATGAAAAAATACTGTTATTATCCCTAGATAATGAGGCAGATGGTGACTGCAGCCACAAAATTAAAAGATGCTTGCTTCTGGGAAGAAGCTACGACAAACCTAGACAATACATTAAAAAGCAGCCAACAAAGGTGCATATAGTCAAAGCTATGGCTTTTCTAGTAGTCATGAACGAACGTGAGAGTGGGACCATGAAGAAGGCTGAGCGCCACAGAACTGATGCTTTCAAACTGCAGTGCTGGAGAAGAGTCTTGAGAGTTCCTTGGACTGCAAGGAGATCCAACCAGTCAGTCTTAAAGGAAATCAACCCTGAATATTCATTGGAAGGACTAATGCTGAAGCTGAAGCTCCAATACTTTGGCCACCTGATGCAAAGAGCCAACTCATTGGAAAAGACCCTGATGCTGGGAAAGATTGAAGGCAGGAGGAGAAGGAGGTGACAGAGGATGAGATGGCTGGATGGCATCACTGATTCAATGGACATGAGTTTGAGCAAGCTCCTGGAGACAGTGAAGGGCAGGTAAGCCTTGACGTGCTGCAGTCTTTGGGGTTGCAAAGAGTTGGACATGACTTAGTGACTGAACAACAACAAAGGAGGCTAACTAAAGAGTTCCAACAACACACAGAGAAAGTATCAGTCTGCAAACATCATGCACAGATCATTATGTCCCATAAATCCACCCTGGAGATACGCAGTCTTGAATGCTCCATAGCATGGCTGGTGCAATCTGTTCCACTGAGCTTTTGTCCCTTCTCAGAAGGGCGAAGCCTCTCTGGCATGATTTTAAAGAGATGTAAATGTTGGTAGGTACTTGCATGGAAAAATATGTGTCATCTTCTTATGTCCATTTGATTGACATTCATAAAAAATGACATTCACTTGCATACGAAACCCCAGGCTTGAACATATAAATCTTAATCCAAAGGCAATAGAAATAATCACAAGTAAGTGGGATCTATTAAAACAATGGGGTGTTCCATTAAAAAAACATTTTAAAGAGATGTCAAGAAAATGTTTACATTAATCTCTGTTTGCTTCCTTTTCTGAAATAGTAAAACCCTTTACTGTATAAAGTTCAGCTCTTTCACCTTAACGAGCCACTATGTTGAACACATTTAGAATAGCAGAAGGTTCCCATCTGCTATCATTTGTTTTTGAGCCAAGATTGCACAAACTTTAAGATCTATTTGTATGTAACACATAATCTCATGAGTGCCTTTAGTATAATTTTTACATTTTGGTATAGATTTTAGTTAATTATCTTTAAAATGTTATCTTAAATGTTAGCACGGTTTAAAAGTAATTTTATAAAATCTCCTTTAATGCAATATTTGATAGTATTCATCCTGTGTCAATACACTCATTTGTTTTCTCTATTCGATGCTGGCACACCAAAAGCATGACTTGTCAACAAATAAATTTTTAAAATTACATTATTGAAAAAGACCCAAGATATATCCATATATAAATTGAAGTTAAATGCTTGTCACAGCTTCTTAAATAAAAATCTGTTTTATTACCTTCTTTTGGGAGGGCTTCCATTTTCCTCTTTAGATACCCAGTCATATTAGTTCTATTTGTGTGTTTGTTTTTAAGTCATGAAATTGAAGACAGAAGCCTTTGTCTTATAGAAGTTTTTATCAACTCATTGCAGATTTTGCTAGTCTTTACCCAAAAGATGAAAAAGCTGTGCTCTTACCATTTTTCTCTTAACAAAAAGTAATAAGTGAACCTCTAGAAACATCTTGCTTTGCTTTGAAAGAATTCCAATATTCTGAATACAGATATGATGAAGATGATATTGCAGCATATTTGCAAAATGATTTTTTCATTAGTAGTTTTCATTAACTTGTTTTTCCACATCGATATTCCTCCTACTTCTTGTCCTTTGTCCAAATACCCATAATTGAAACAAATGAGTATGACTTTGAATAAAAAATAACTTAAAATTGCATAAGGGCAAGGGCCACCTTTGTAGCTGGTTGCCTTCGCTGGGCCAGGCAGAGCAGGAAGGCTTAGAAAGTTTTGAGGCAGACAGTCTGAAGCGTGGGGTCCCCCGAGACGTGGAACCTAGGGTGGAGGCTTTGTTTGATTGAATAGGAAGTTCTGGTGATAAGTGAATTAACAATGAAAACCAAACCACCTAATAGTAGCGTCATGAATTGATATCAAGTTTTAAAATAATGATGACGATCATCATGCAAATTTTAAAATAATGATGATCAACTCATTTATTCATTCATTTGATAAATATGGCTGATTATTATGTGTTGGATAGTGTTCTGGGGGATTTGGGGGAGGAATCAATATAAGACTACTCCTTGGTGGCTTAACACACATTCAGTGCATGAGATAGTTATATCTGCGAGAACATCTAGTAAGATGCATAAATTACTGTGAGAGGTATAAATTACTGCAGTAAGGAGAGGCACAGTGACGAGAAGCCAGGTTCAGTTTGAATCACAATCTAGCTGACTTTGGGTAAATAACCGGACCAGCTTGATTCTCAGTTTTCTTATTTGTCAAATGGAAATAATACCAATCTTGCAACATTTTATAAGAATTATTGATCATGGACACAACTGTTTGCCATAACCACCTGACATGGAGGAAATAAAAAAAAAGAAAAAAGAATGACAGCTACCATATTGCTCCTCCTATTTCTGCAGTTGCCAATATTACAAACCCCAAATCTTCCCTTACCCATAGTTCCAAAGTTCCCCCATCTTCAAAAAACGATTCAATTTTTCATTAACTAATTTGTTGGCAGACTGACAGAAACCTGTATTTACAGGCTGTGTTTCTACTATTTGGTGTGAATATTGACACTTAAACCTGCAGAAATACTGATATTTCACCAAGGAGTTTTGCTCCAATCTCCGTTGCAAGAATTATGCAATATGCTGTGTAGATAATATGTAGCTGTTGTTGTTTAATTTCAAAGCAACATTAAAAAGGAAACAAAATAAACAAACAAAAGCGGAAGCACAGCGGCCCCAGGTTTTGAGAAGGGACTGACCTGGCTCTTCACCCCACCTGCTGCTATGTCAAGGCTACTGTATACCTTTCATATTACTCAGTATTGAATGTTCCAATTACGATGTGTCTTGCTGAAGGTATAACTTCGCATAAGCAGATGGTGTAATTTATTTATGCACTAGAGAGCAATTCTTTCTCCAGAAGAGTATTTCTTAACTAAAAGTGTATTCTACATAAATTTTATTTGTAATTTTGCATGCTGTGGTTGTTGAGTAAACATTAAAAAATAATCTTAACAGGTTGTTATCTTCTGCTCGTGTTTTGTTTACTGTGACACATTTCTCCTGTTCCAGAGTGTTTAGTGAGATAGACAACAATTTCCTTTGTAGTCAGAACACTAACACCAGCAGAAACACAGCATAAATAGTGCTGGAACAAGCCAAGAAATATACACAGGGAAAAAACTCCAAAGATGAATGTTCCTAAAATTCACATTTAGGCTGAAATAGGAGAAATATTTATAGGCATATATATATATACTTGAAATTCAACATATATACTTGAAATATATTTACCGACATAGAAGTATATATAGAAGAGAAGGGGATGACAGAGGATAAGATGGTAGGATGGTATCACCGACTCCATGGACATGAGTTTGAGCAAGCTCTGGGAGTTGGTGATGGACAGGGAGGCCTGGCGTGATGCAGTCCGTGGGGTCGCAGAGAGTTGGACATGACTGAGCGACTGAACTGAACTGAGGAGAAGTATATGATTACTCCATTTTTGCAGCTTCAAGGTATATTTGTTCTGCCTTGGAGGAAAACACGTGCGCGCACACACACACACTTGGTTATGTCAGCTTATTTCCTCCTATTACTATATTGTTCTAGAAATGGCAACAACTATCATGAGTTATAGGCAAGGATCTTAAATACAGACAGAATATGAACCAGGGTACCATTTCCTTTTTCTATGTTGTCTACCCCTTACAGTCCCTTATTTGGTGATGGAAGCAATGCCTGAATAAGTGGGTAAATGCTCTTTGATTTAATAAACGTATTTGTGTGGACCTTGTTGTACCTTGTTACCAGAATTTTGGGGGAGATGTAGGCTTCCTGAAGACTTCTGTCCTCTATGTTACCACAGGCGCAGTATGGTGAGAAAAACCCTGTGTTTGATGAAAGACTCAAAACAGATTCAAGTCCAAGGGCCCAGATTATCATTTTTATGGGAATGTTGATGAAGGTCATCACAGAGGCCAAGCAAAATTAGACAATGATTAATCACAAGAAGGTCATTGGAAAGTTCGGTGTGATCTCTGAACTGTCAGAAACCTTTGTACAGAAAGCTGTGTAAAAATATAAAAGATGTTATAACATTATAATAAGCAGCTTTTCATGTTTAGTGCACTAAACATGGAGTCTCTATTGGACTACCTCATTTGAAAATCAGTGTGTGGATCACAATAAACTGTGGAAAATTCTGGAAGAGGTGGGAACACCAGACCACCTGACCTGCCTCTTGAGAAACCTACATGCAGGTCAGGAAGCAACAGTTACAACTGGACATGGAACAACAGACTGGTTCCATATAGGAAAAGGAGTACATCAAAGCCGAAGATTGTCACCCTGCTTATTTAGCTTCTATGCAGAGTACATCATGAGAAATGCTGGGCTGGAAGAAGCACAAGCTGGAATCAAGATTGCTGGGAGAAATATCAGTAACCTCAGATATGCAGATGACACCACCCTTATGGCAGAAAGTGAAGAGGAACTAAAAAACCTCTTGATGAAAGTAAAAGAGGAGAGAGAAAAAGTTGGCTTAAAGCTCAACATTCAGAAAACTAAGATCATGGTATCTGGTCCCATCACTTCATGGGAAATAGATGGGGAAACAGTGGACTTTATTTTGGGGGGGGCTCCAAAATCACTGCAGATGGTGATTGCAGCCATGAAATTAAAAGACGCTTACTTCTTAGAAGGAAAGTTATGACCAACCTAGATAGCATATTCAAAAGCAGAGACATTACTTTGCCAACAAAGGTCCATCTAGTCAAGGCTATGTTTTTCCTGTGGTCATGTATGGATGTGAGAGTTGGACTGTGAAGAAGGCTGAGGGCTGAAGAATTGATACTTTTGAACTGTGGTGTTGGAGAAGACTCTTGAGAGTCCCTTGGACTGCAAGGAGATCCAACCAGTCCATCCTAAAGGAGATCAGTCTTGGGTGTTCATTGGAAGGACTGATGCTAAAGCTGAAATTCCAATACTTTGGCCACCTGATGTGAAAAGCTGACTCATTGGAAAAGACCCTGATGCTGGGAGGGATTGGGGGCAGGAGGAGAAGGGGACGACAGAGGATGAGATGGCTGGATGGCATCGCTGACTCGATGCACATGAGTTTGGGTGACCTCCAGGAGTTGGTGGTGGACGGGGAGGCATTGCGTGCTGTGGGGTCACAAAGAGTCGGACACGACTGAGCAACTGAATTGAACTAAACTGATCATATACTTGGCTCCATGATGAAGCATTAGAAAAAGTTTCCTTGCCTGTCTTGTAAACATCAAATCATTTCAGAAAGGGTAGTGATTTTAGGAATTTAACTTCTCTTCCTCCTGAGAAACTATGTATAAGTGAATCTAGACACTTGACTAACACCTGCAAAAAGTGCTTATTTGTTTTTATACAGCTTGTTTTATTCTATTTGTATCCTGAGTTGATTTTTTTTTTTACACAGATGTGTGAAAGTCATATATTAGTTTCAAGGGACATCTAATTAATTAAACTTCTTGCCAGCTGAGAGTCAAAGTAGACTTTTACCCAAAAATAAGCAATAGAAAGTAAATTTCCCCTGAATCTTTTCTGTACAATTCAAGTATATTTTAGCGATGTTGCTTAAAAAAACATTAGCAAAGAATGTAGTAAGTTATGAGAACAACTTTAGGGTAAAGTAAGGAGACTATTGGGTGATTTAGGAAACTGGAGTTACATTGGAGAACTTTTAAAATTATTTTCATGAAAACGTAGCTGTAAAATTATTTTTATTTGACAGCATGTCACAGTCCATAGAATCCTATTATCTGTCCAAGGTAGATAATTTGCTTGAATGTATAATTGGCCTTAGTTTAAATGATTGTCTTTAATCTACTGACACAGAAGGAATCAATAGTTTTGCAGTAAGTTTGAATATCGAAAACATTTAAGATCCATTTCCATTTTTTAGTGACTGTCACAATGAGATCAATTTAATACATCTTAGAAAGATGACTTTAATATATAAAGTGTAATTTAAAAACTAATTTCTAGTGTCCTCTGAAGGTATTTGTCTAAACATTCAATACGTCTGTAGTGTCTAACAAGGGGTCCTCAGCAGGTATCTGTAGCCTCTCATAAAGTCTAATAAAGTAGATTTAGGACAGAAGTAGGAAAAAATGGTGGTTTGGGGGGAATAATAGAATTATAATGCTTTTCTTTCCATTAATCCATGGAGTCTTTTAAAATATTTACTTTTTAAAAAAATTTTCTTGCTTTTGCTCACATTACAGAGAAGTTGAGCTTGGTATTCCAGATTGGCTAATGGAAAAAGTAGTTATTTTATCATCATCATTGAAACAGATCTTCAAAATCTTGGGCTTGCTAGCATGGGAATTATACATAGTAAAAGATGTAAAGATAAGAAACCACTGTTCTCAAGAGAAATAGCCTATCTTTGACTTGGATTCAATCTCTCACTAATGGTTCTAAGTACTACTCTTTAGACAATTCACTTTTGCCTTTAGCATTTCTGCCTCTAGTCTCCCCAGAAAATAATCTCTCTTTTTTCTTGAAAAGTAAAGTGGTGAGGGGGTTCCCTCTACCTGAAAGAGTCTTGACCTATCCTGCTAGTTTGTGAAAACAAATACTGTCTGTTTCCTTTGTTTGGAAACAGATGGCACACTCATGGGCGATTGAAGAAAGTTTAGTCAATTTTTTACAAAGCTAAGAGCAGGGTTAAAGATCAAAGATGGATGGTAAAGGACTCAGGAGCCAGCCTTTGCCTGAAAGAAGCAATCACGGCAACGCAGGTAGACCTGTGGTGCTTGGAGATGGACCACTCAATCAGAGACTTCCGTGGGAATATGCGGCCACTGCTGGCCCACGGCAACAGAGCAGGAGCTTGGCGCCCCTGTACTTCCCTCTCTTACTCCCACCTTCCTCTCTCCTGTTGCTACCTCCCACTGGGAGAACCCGACTGGAGGTGAGGGAAGGGCCGCCTGGGTAATGCAGATTACAGAGTTTAGCTCTGGGAGCCTGGCTGGGTCCCTAAAGTGTGGAGGTGGGCAGTAAATGGAAAATTAGAGCACCATTCTCAGTTGCGCCATGCGCAGCACAAGGAAACTATAAGGTGTGGACTGTTTTATTGAACAAATGCACATTCAAGTCTAGGGTTCTCTAGCGATTAACTTTGTGACTCTGGGCAAGTTAATGGCTTCCTTTCCATCAGGTATTTAAATTTGGGACAACCTACTATTCGAATTATGGCACTAGAGCAGACTCTTGAGAGTACCTTGGACAGCAAGGAGATCAAACCAGTCAATCCTAAAGCAAACCAATCCCGACTATTCATTGGAAAGACTGATACTGAAGCTCTGATATTTGGCCACCTGATATAAGGAGCCAACTCATTGGAAAAGACATTGATGCTGGGAAAGATTGAAGGCAAAAGGAGACAGGTGACAAAGGATGTTATGGTTGGATAGCATCACCGACTCAGTGGACATGAGTCTGAACAAACTTCTGGAGATAGTGAAGGACAGGGTAGCCTGGTGTCCTGCAGTCTATGGGGTCACAGAGAGTCAGACACGACTTAGGAACTGAACAGCAACTATGCATTATTATGGTTATTAGATGAGCTAGATCCACATATACCTTAATGCCAGTGGCTGTATTCTACCTAAGAATGCTAGCCATCACTAAAAGCTGGGTAAGAGGAAGGGGAAGATTCTTCTCCAGAGCCTTGAGAGGAGCATGGCCCTGCCAACATCTTGATTTCAGATTTCTAGCCCCTGGAACTGACAGAGAGTAAATTTCTGTTCCTTTGTCTCCCAGTGTGTGATAGGTTGTTATAGCAGCCCTATAAAAGGAATGCAAGTGCTTCTTCCCACCCAACATTTTTAACATCTCAGAAATCAAGACACGTCTAGAGAAAGGTAGCATGACTGTCAGCAAGGCACATCCATAGCTCCTGAACTTGGCAGAAATGGATGTCGGCAGTTTTCATGAGGCACTTAAGGACCCGTTTTTTTAATTACTAGGAAACAAAGTGTTGGGGGAAAGGTAGGAGAAAGGATGGATTTGACAAGTTCAGAACAGTCCCAAAGCCAGAGGCCAAATTAAGCCTAACTCTAATAATTGCCTGCCTCAGGAGCTAGGAAACCAATGAAACACAATGCTTTTAATGCGTTCTTAGGATGTTTTATTACAAACACTCTTGAACTCACCAAGGACTGCCTTGTATAGTAAAATACAGTCATGACTGTTAGTCCAAAAGTGATTTGAAGAGGTAGATTTTGAGCATGAGGAAAAGTTTAGGAAAACTTACAAGAATTCATGTCAGTTGAATTTTCATTTTCAGTTCAGTTCAGTTCAGTTGCTCAATCGTGTCTGACTCTTTGGGACTCCATGGACTGCAGCATGCCAGGCTTCCCTGTCCATCACCAACTCTCAAAGTTTACTCAAACTCATGTCCATCGAGTTGGTGATGCCATCCAACCATCTCATCCTCTGTCATCCCCTTCTCCTCCTGCCTTCAATCTTTCCCAGCATCAGGGTCTTTTCCAATGAGTCAGTTATTCGCATCAGGTGGCCAAAGTACTGGAGTTTCACCTTCAACATAATTTTCATTTCAAGTATGCATTATCATGCTGTATTATCAGAATCCATTTCTGAGTAAATCTAGAAGAATTATCTTAGTGCATGTGAAATACAATCTTAAAGTAATGAACTCATTATATCATATTTTAATTGGTGCCAGTTTATTTTTTGGAGTACGCACAATGATTTACAGTTGTGTCTTAAATTCAGTGTTACAGTATTCTTTATTTAAGTATCCTAGCTCCAATGATTCAGATATATTTGGTTCTTTTCTTTAAAAAAAAAACATTATTGTGGCAAAATATATGTAAATATAAAGCTTATTGTCTTAACCATTTTAACTATAAAATTCAATGGTATTAAATTTGTTCAGAATGTTCATCTTGTAAGACTGAAGCTCTGTACCCATTAAACAGTAGCCGTTCCCCCATCCGCTGGATCATGGAAAAAGCAAGAGAGTTCCAGAAAAACATTTATTATCTTCTTTATTGACTATGCCAAAACCTTTGACTGTGTGGATCACAATAAACTGGAAAATTCTGAAAGAGATGGGAATACCAGACCACATGATCTGCCTCTTGAGAAATTTGTATGCAGGTCAGGAAGCAAGTTAGAACTGGACATGGAACAACAGACTGCTTCCAAATAGGAAAAGGAGTACATCAAGGCTGTATATTGTCACCCTGTTTATTTAACTTATATGCAGAGTACATCATGAGAAACGCTGGACTGGAAGAAACACAAGCTGGAATCAAGATTGCTGGGAGAAATATCAATAACTTCAGATATGCAGATGACACCACCCTTATGGCAGAAAGTGAAGAGGAACTAAAAAGCCTCTTGATGAAGGTGAAAGAGGAGAGTGAAAAAGTTGGCTTAAAGCTCAACATTCAGAAAACTATTATCATGGCATCCGGTCCCACCACTTCATGGGAAATAGATGGAGAAACAGTGTCAGACTTTATTTTTCTGGGCTCCAAAATCACTGCACATGGTAACTGCAGCCATGAAATTAAAAGACGCTTACTCCTTGGAAGGAAAATTATGACCAACCTAGATAGCATATTCAAAAGCAGAGACATTACTTTGCCATCAAAGTTCTGTCTAGTCAAGGCTATGGTTTTTCCTGTGGTCATGTATGGATGTGAGAGTTGGACTTTGAAGAGGGCTGAGTGCCGAAGAGTTGATGCTTTTGAACTGTGGTGTTGGAGAAGACTCTTGAGAGTCCCATGGACTGCAAGGAAATCCAACCAGTCCATTCTAAAGGAGATCAGTCTTGGGTGTTCATTGGAAGGACTGATGCTAAAGCTGAAACTCCAGTACTTTGGCCACCTCATGCGAAGAGTTGACTCATTGGAAAAGACTCTGATGCTGGGAGGGATTGGGGGCAGGAGAAGGGGATGACAAAGGATGAGATGGCTGGATGGCATCACTGACTCGACGGACGTGAGTCTGAGTGAACTCCGGGAGTTGGTGATGGACAGGGAGGCCTGGTGTGCTGTGATTCATGGGGTTGCAAAGAGTCAGACACAACTGAGCGACTGATCTGATCTGATCTGATTCCCCCATCCAGCCCCTTTTCTGACCTGCCAATCATCATCCTACTCCCTGTCTCTATGAGTCTGACTACTCTTAAGTATTTCAGATAAGTGAAATCACACTGCACTTGTCCTTTCGTTGAATTTTTAAAAGTAGCATTTTAAAAGATCAAGACTCAAACGTCTCTCTACAGAGTAGCCACATGAAAGACTTCTTTACAAAATGGCCTTGGTTGAGCAATGGCTTTAAAGTTCAAGGTGATACCTTGCATAACCAAACCTAAGAATGTCTTTGGATGATTATTTGCCAACACTGTCATTTCACTGTGGAAAGTATCAGGTCCTGAACAAATATTTTCTAAATATACCCATTAGATGTTAATGCTCTCCCTAGCAGAGCTCAACAATGTCATTTGCAAATTCATTGGCAGTTTCTACCCTATTGTATCTTCTGTTCTGTATATAAAGAAACGGTTATGAGGAAGAGCCTATTAGGTAAGTGAAAATGGAGATACACATATTAGTCTATTTTATCACTTGAAAAGAAGCATAAAAATTTCACAAAATCATTGTGTGCACATTTTCTGCATTTCAAGCCCATAAGTTAGTCTCATAACATTGACTAGGTAATATAGATTGTTTATGACATAGTAAAGGGAAGATGGCATATATTTAAGAAAACATGTTTTAATAATTTTTAAAACTTACCTCATTAAATAGAAACTATTCTCCTTCTCACACAGTGTAAAATTATAGACTTTTAAAGCTGGAGAAAAAAAATCTTAGATCATCAAGTTCACGTTGTATTTTAGTGCCTAACCTATTAGCTTATATCTCAAACTGTTTATCTTTGTGGCTGGCATTTTGTGAGCTCCATAAGGAAACATTACTCTTTCTATATTACTTCTCTTCATCCTCACGGTGCGTGGAATCCACATCATTGATCTCTGAGTCAGCAATCTCAATCTAAAATGTCTGTAGCAGTCAGGCTGGGGACAGGGTGAGTGAGACAGGCCGGGTGATGCCTGAGGAACACTGGCAATGGAATAGGGAAGAACAAATCTGACTCCATGTTGGATTTGCTTCTTTACTTTAAACTCTGGGCTCTGTTGACTGTACTTAGTCATGCTGGCTCTACACCTTCTGTGAAAGAATGTTGCCTATAGACGGAAACATACAGGGCACCCCGTTCCCAAGGCTATCCTTTAAAGTATAACACTCTTCTATTCATTCAGGTCAGTTCAGTTCAGTTCAGTTGCTCAGTCGTGTCCAACTCTTTGAGACCCCATGAACTGCAGCACACCAGGCCTCCCTGTCCATCACCAACTCCCGGAGTCCACCCAAACCCATGTCCATTGAGTCGCTGATGCCATTCAACCATCTCATTCTCTGTTGCCCCTTTCTCCTCCTGCCCTCAATCTTCCCCAGCATCAGGGTCTTTTCCCATGAGTCAGCTTTTCACATCAGGTGGCCAAAGTATTGGAGTTTCAGCTCCAGCATCAGTCCTTCCAATGAACACCCAGGACTGATTTCCTTTAGGATGGACTGGTTGGATCTCCTTGCAGTCCAAGGGATGTTCAAGAGTCTTCTCCAACACCACAGTTCAAAAGCATCAATTCTTCTGTGCTCAGCTTTCTTTATAGTCCAACTCTCACATCCATACATGACCACTGGAAAAACCATAGCCTTGACTAGAGGGACCTTTGTTGGCAAAGTAATGTCTCTGCTTTTGAATATGCTATCTAGGTTGGTCACAACTTTCCTTCTAAGGAGTAGGCATCTTTTAACTTCATGGCGGCAATCACCATCTGCAGTGATTTTGGAGCCCCCCAAAATAAAGTCAGCTACTGTTTCCCCATCTATTTGCCATGAAGTGATGGGACCGGATGCCATGATAATAGTTTTCTGAATGTTGAGCTTTAAGCCAACTTTTTCACTCTCATCTTTCACTTTCATCAAGAGGCTTTTTAGTTCCTCTTCACTTTCTGCCATAAGGGTGGCATCATCTGCATATCTGAGGTTATTGATATTTCTCCCAGCAATCTTGAAGAAGCTAGAAAGCTTGTGGTTCCTCCAGCCCAGCGTTTCTCATAATGTATTCTGCATATAAGTTAAATAAGCAGGGAGACAATATACAGCCTTGACGTACTCCTTTTCCTATATGGAACCAGTCTGTTGTTCTATGTCCAGTTCTAACTGTTGCTTCCTGACTTGCATAGAGGTTTCTCAAGAGGCAGGTCAGGTGGTCTGGTATTTCCATCTCTTTCAGAATTTTCCACAGTTTATTCTTATCCACACAGTCAAAGGTTTTGGCATAGTCAATAAAGCAGAAATAGAAATTTTTCTGGAACTCTCTTGCTTTTTTGATGATTCAGCGGATGTTGGCAATTTGATCTCTGGTTCCTCTGCCTTTTCTAAAACCAGCTTGAACATCTGGAAGTTCACAGTTCACGTGTTGCTGAAGCCTGCCTTGGAAAATTTTGAGCATTACTTTACTAGTGTGTGAGATGAGTGCAATTGTGCGAAAGTTTGAGTCATATAGGGATAAAAAGTTGCAGATTATAGAGTAACATTTGTCTTGTTGTAGGTTTATGTGACAAGACCTGTGTGGACAGCTTCTAGAACAAAGGATTCTGGCAGCAAGAAGTTTCTAACAACCACATCCTCTCCTCTTTTATTTTACAAGAAGCCTACATTCTAACTTGATAAGATGGTTCTCTAGGACAGTAGTCTGGCTCTTCTCCATCTACTGAGCTTCTGAATAAAGTGGTTATTCCTTGTCCCAGCAACTTGTGTCTTGGCTTATTGGCCTGTCATGTGGTGGTGAGGAGAATGAATCTGGACTCAGTAACAGGGACGGTGTATATTTGAAAAGGGTGGGAACTGGACTTCAGTACCAGGTGATGGGGAAATACTAAGTCAGCCCCGATGTTTCTAGAGTGTTCTTTTTCAAGAAGAGTCAGAATAAGAGTTTCCCTTGCTTTGCTGCTATGTACAGGTTATATTTTCCAGACCATCTAACTGTAAGGACAAAATAGTGCTCATTTTGCAGTTTTTAGTATGAAAATCTGCAACACATTGCTGTAGGTGATTTCAATTTAATAAGTAGTTATTTTGTATCTTCTCTGCAAAAGGTACCATAATTTTGGATTCTAGAGATAGTTACAGATAAGACATGCTTTCTTTCTCTGCTCAAAATCTTCTGGGTGGCAAATACATCCCCTCATCCAGTCTTTCTTACTCCTTAATAACTTACTGTCTGGTGTTTACATCAGAATGACAACAACTTACATTTTTGGTTCAATGCTGTCTTGAGCAGTGTGCATTATTTTTTGCAGGCATCTTCACAACAGCCCTGAGAAATAGGGTTTCTACTTTTTAATAGTGACCCCTACCATTCCCATTTCATAGGTGGGGAATCCTTGACATTACTCTCCTATTGATGCACAGATTTCCACCTAGGGCCATCTGATTCCTCTGCGGGTGCTCTTTCTAATCCCCACGAACACTATCTACGTAACTGGGGGAGACAGCGGCCAGTGTGGACTGTCACCGCCTTGTCCCCTGGACTCGGCATAGAACTTGGAGCAGCACATGCACTTTGCACTGCAGCTGCACATGGGAAGGAGCACGGTTTACTTGTTCTCACCCAAAGAGAATTTTTAAGTTCCCACACTTATAAATTCTCAAAAACACTTGCCCAGAGCTTAAAATGGGCTTCCCTTATGGGTCAGTTTGTAAAGAATCTGCATGCAATGCGGGAGACCTGGGTTCGATCCCTGGGTTGGGAAGATGCCCTGGAGAAGGGAAAGGCTACCCATTCCAATATTCTGGCCTGGAGAATTCCATGGATTGTATAGTCCACACTGTCACAGAGACTCAGACATGACTGAGTGACATTCACTTTCACTTTCAGAGATTAAAATAGTATCTGCCTTGTTGATAGCACATGATAAGAAGTTTATCTTATATAAAGATATATGGCAGATTTTATTTCCTTGGACTCCAAAATCACTGAGGACTGTGACTGCAGCCATGAAATTAAAAGATACTTGCTCCTTGGAAGGAGAGCTATGACCAATCTAGACAACATATTAAAAAGCAGAGACATCACTTTGCAAAAAATATCTGTATAGTCAAAGCTATGATTTTTTCAGTAGTCATGTATGGATGTGAGAGTTGGACCATGAAGAAAGCTGAGTCTTGAAGAATTGATGCTTTCCAACTGTGGTGCTTGTTCCCTTGGACTGCAAGGATATCAAACCAGTCCGTCCCAAAGGAAATCAGTCCTGAATATTCATTGGAAGGGCGGATGCTGAGGCTGAAGCTCCAATACTTTGACCACCTGATGCCAAGAGCTGACTCATTAGAAAAGACTCTGATGTTAGGAAAGATTGAAAGTGGGAGGAGAAGGGGATGAGATGGTTGGATGGCATCACTGACTCAATGGGTTTGAGCAAGCTCCGGAAGATGGTGATGGACAGAGAAGCCTGGCGAACTGCGCCTCACAGGGTGGCAAAGAGTTGGACATGACTGAGCGACTGAGCAACAGCAAGAATGATGATGCTGTTTACTGAACTAGGACCTATTGTGATGGGCATTCCATCCACCTACATGATAGTGATCCTTAACATCACAAAAACAATGTGTTTTTAAAAATACTAATAAAAAGATCCAGAGATTTGTTAATCAGCATCAAAGTCTCACTATGTTTGGTGAACTGAAAGAGAGACTGGTGGTGATATGAGGTGGAATTTTCAGGCAGCTGTCATTCAGGACTTTCCAAATTTCCATTAATATTAACCATATTTTTAATTTTTCTCCAATCCATGTTTTTGTTGTTCTGTCGTTAAGTTGCTTCTGATACTTTGCAACCCCATGGACTGCAGCATGCTAGGCTTCCCTGTCCTTCACCAGCACCCAGAGGTTGCTCAAACTCATATCCATTCAGTCAGTGATGCCATCCAATCATCTCATCGTTTGTCATCCCCTTTCCCTCCTCCCTTCAATTTTCCCAACATCAGGGTGATTTCCAATGAGCCAGTTCTTCACATCAGGTGGGGAAATTATTGGAGCTTTAACATCAGTCTTTCCAGTAAATATTCAGGGTTGATTTCCTTTAGGATTGACTGGTTGGATCTCCTTGCAGTCCAAGGGACTCTCAAGACTCTTCTCCAACACCACAGTTCAAAAGCATCAATTCTTCGGCTCTCAGATTTCTTTATGGTCCAACTCTCACATCCATACATGACTACTGGAAAAACCATAGTTTTGACTAGACAGACCTGTGTTGGCAAAGTAATGTCTCTCTTTTTTAATATGCTGTCTAGGTTTGTCATAGCTTTTCTTCCAAGGAGTAAGTGTCTTTTAATTTCATGGCTGCAGTCACCATCAACAGTGATTTTGGAGCCCAAGAAAATAAATTCTCTCACTGCTTCCATTATTTCCCCATCTATTTGCCATTAAGTGGTGGGGCCAGATGCCATGATCTTTGTTTTTTGAATGTGGAGTTTTAAGCCAGCTTTCACTTTCATCAAGAGGCCCTTTAGTTTTTCTTCACTTTCTACCATGAGGGTGGTGTTATCTGCATATCTGAGGTGGTTGATATTTCTTCCAGCAATCTTGATTCCAGCTTGTGCTTCATCTAGATGGTCATTTCACATGATGTACTCTGCATATGAGTTAATTAAACAGGGTTTAAAAAAATCTTTTTATGCAATAAAAAGATATTATACAATAATATAATCATACAAATGATTCAAAAGGGCACGTTCTCTTCAGTCTGAAGGCTTATGGTTGTCAGACTCTACACCCTGCAGGCCCGTTTTAAGGTGTCTAGGTGAACTCCTATGGAATTAGCCAATCTTGCATATTTAGAATCTCCAGAAGAAATGAGGTTTAACTGAAATATCCACAAGTGAGACTAACAGTTCTTTTAGTGTTTGTTACTTGACTCTCCTTAATCCTGGCAAGAAAGTAGACTAGTACTGTTCTGTTCAAGAAAAGAATGAACTGTGGCTTATGTATCCTTAGGCAAATGAATGCACTCACTTACAAGTTCATGCACAGCAAAGAAAGACTAAGGAAGATTTACGTCAAGATCTACTTCTTGACTCTAATTTATTATTCTTTGGACTTATGCAAAGGAAGCAGTGGGAACCTCATACTCTGAGCTATTATGGCTCCATGAACAACAGATTAGAAAGCACACTAGGGACCCATCCTTGATGGGTTAAGTGGGGTGGTTGTCATGGATTTGATGGTATAATCTTGGTCATCCATCTCCTCAACTTTTGTAAGAGGGCATAATGAGAAAATGTGGCTATTGGAAAAGCTTTAATCATTGTTGGATGTTCTTGTAAAATAAATAGCTGTATAATATGGAAGGGGATGAGATGTCAACCTGGGTTTTTACATAAACTGATTTAAAACTTCTGGCTCCTCCAAGCAAATGTCACTCTATCATGAATTTGCAGACTCAGTGTTCATTCTTTTGCTGGGTCCCTTGGCTATGCTTTTGCCCAATGCTGGAATCTTCTCTTAGTCATCATGTATCCTCAGGAACTAGTAAAGTGTCTGTCATAAAGGAGGCATTGGACATTTATTGGTGGCAAGAATGAGTGAGTGGATGAATAGGTCAATGAATGAATGGTGTGACTCAGTTCAGTACTGGAAATTATTTCTCAACTTTGAAAAGGGTTGATACCTCAGGAAATTCTTTTCATTTTCTCTTTTGCATATTTTTTTTTTCTGACCATAATTTTCTGTTATCTGCTTCTTTTTCTCTCTCATGCTCTTTCTCAAGAAAAGTTTCTCATCTTGTGGAATTAAAGACTAATATCAGTGTACTTTATAACATCACAATATTGTTCTGACTGATGAAATCCAGGTGACTTTCCGTATCTACTTTTTAAAAAACCTTTGATACAAGCTGCATTACTAAGCATTGCCAAGTATGTTTTCCAATTCGGAAATCAGTGAAAAGGAGATAACATTTAATTTAGGCTATGTAATTTAAATTACATAGCTTAATAACCATGAGCCTATGATGTAGGTATTTTTTCCCTCCATTCTGTGGAGGACAAAACAGGCTCAGTAAGGCTATCAAATTTATCCATGGTCATATATCAGGACATCAGGACTCAGATCTTTCTAACTTGAAAGGTCATATTTTGCACCAATGCCTCTTCCCAACCAAAGATAATATTGCAATTCAATTTTAAATTTTGAAAAATCATTTTTATATAGTGGGTAGCATTGATATATTGTGATGACTTTACATTGACCTTAAAGACATTTTGATTCCTAAAAACATATTCTCTGGGTTGTGAAATTTCTTCCCCATCCATCTTTTTAGGAAATTGCTTTCATTTCATGGGAAGGGTTGTCTGATAAACATTACAGCTTTGCTGTGAAGAAGCCTGGTAGGACATATTCCCATATCCGCTGTGCGTGCTATTCACTTCAGTCACATCTGACTCTTTGCTACCCTGTGGAGTATAGCCCATGGGGCTCCTCTGTCCATGGGCCTCTCCAGGCAAGAATACTGGAGTGGGTTGTCATGACCTCCTCCAGGAGACCTTCCCGACTCAGGGGTATGAACCTGCATCTCTTGTGTCTCCTGCTTTGGCAGCAGCTTCTTTGCCACTAGCACCACCAGGGAGGCCCGTGTCCACTTGGGGTGAGTAATCAGGCTTCACTGCTGGCATATAGATCCCACTGAGCTGCAGAAGTATGCCCCGATACTGTTCCCTGGGGTGAAGCGCAAACTTCAGTGACTCTTTCTTTGGAGATATACTGTTTGAGGACTTTTTCTCTCAAGGCCAGTCAAAAAACAGAAAAGACATGTGCCATCATTTCTCTTCAAACACATAGTGTGTCTTTTTTCATTTGACAATAACTCTCTGTGTCAAGCTCTTCCTTTTCCATCCTTTGTTTCATTGAATTAGAAACAAATAGGGCACTTAACTAGAAGATATAATTTTGTAATTTCAGATATCCGCAGGGGAAACTGCTCCTGCCCAGAACCTGGCTCCAGTTTCACCTGCTTGATAATTATTCAGAGCTAACTAAGACCGTCTCTCTACAAATGGTAATAAAATAAAAATATTCAACAAGAGAATAAGGATACTGACCTGCATGTCTGAAAGGAGTACATGGCTCATATCAGATCCTTGGAATGAGGTTTGACGGCGGTTTAGAAAAGACTGGTGCTTTACAGCATCACTGATTGACACTTAGTGTGTTCCCGCCTTCACTGGGGAGAGACCTGGTCAGGGAGGGACCGACTACCTCACTCGTCAGTACTCAGCTGACAGAACCGTGCAAGAAGACTCCTTCTCTAGGCTGTTTAGTTCTCCCTGACTCTCCGCCTTTGTTTCTATGTTTCCCTCAATAGCAGCCACATTTTTGCTCATCCTACAAATCCACCTTCTTTCTCAAAACTTTCCCCCTAAGCTCTTATTGAAAACTGAATTAAATGTTTATACTTCTTAGGATACTTACTATTTAAAATATTTTATTTTGGTTATTTCTTCTTGTGATTGCCTCACTTCCCCTTGTTAAATTGTCAAACCCTTGGGGGGAAAAAAAAAAGACTGTGCCTCATTCATTCATGTAGTTTTTTAATCTGACATAATATATTGTTAAGTATACTTCCTTCAACACGTGCTCAAATTTTATTAATTTAATTAGATCTTCATATTAAATTAAATGTATTAACTTTCTTGGATGCACTGAGGAAATTTATTAAAGTATTTGATCATTATTATGGTTGAATTATATGTTGAAATCAAGTGGTTTTCAATCCTGGTTCAATGATACGTCAAAAAATGATACCCAAACAGTCTGAACAGACTTAGCATACATTGAAATGTGATATTCTTTTATACATTGAAATGTAGATATATTTTAGGCCCAGAAAAAAAATGTTTTCCATTTCAACTTTAAGGGGTAGTATTAGCAAAGAAAACATAACGTATGCTTTATGATTGCTCCAAATATGCACCTTCAGTTTCACTTTGGAATCGATTATTTTCAGTATTAGTTTCTAATCCACTTAATAAACATCCAGTCAATTCAACACGAAGTGTCTTTACAGAGGGTCATCTGGAGTTTTGTGAAGGGTACATCGTGGGGATCTTGCATAATTTGTCAATTTTTATAATTTCATATAAGCTGCATGATAATATATCTAAATGTTAGTAGCTGTTATAACATGAAAACTGGATCATTGGCTAAGTAAATTTCTCACACATCATCTTTTGGACACCATTAAAATAGTATATTATTATGAACCATACTGTTTTGAGATAACTCACAAGTAAATTAAATATAAATTTTAAATTCAAGGATGCCAAAGGTTTACCATTTTAGCCTATACTCTGTACAGGGTATTGTGAAATGGGACCACAGTTCCATAAAAATCAAGTAAAATATGAACACTGATACTATAGGTTTAAATGGGGTATAAGTAAGTTGCTCTGAGGAAAAACTCTTGACTCTGTCTGGAAGTAAATAAAGTGAAAGGCTTCCTGGAAACAAAAGAATTGGGTAATCCAAGATGTTTAGTCCCTGAGGCATGAGTGACTGACTCTTTTGCAACCCCAGAGACTTTAGCCCACCAGGCTCCTCTATCCATGGGATTTTTCAGGCAAGAATACTGGAGAGGGTTGTCATTTCCTTCTCCAGGGGATCTTCCTGACCCAGGGGTCAAACCTGCATCTCTTGCGTTGGCAGGTGGATTCTTTACCGTTGTGCTGCCTGGGAAGCCCAGTAAGGGTGAGCAGAGTATTCAAAGGTGGGTAAGGAATTAATCTAAGATGGAAGGAACGGCTGAGAATGAAAACCAGGCTTGCTTTTCACCCTCTCCTAGTTTTGATTCATTCTGAGTCACTTATATTGTAACTCTCTTACCTTTTTCTAAATCCGCAGTATCTCCAGAAGCCCTTAAGTCCCTGCTTAATCAATCATCCTTTGTAGCTATGAGGCAAGGTCTTCTCAAGCCATTTCACACCCAAATTCATATTCTTCCCAGAAGACTGCCGTCGTTTCCCTCTGACACTCCCCTTGTCTTTTCCTAAAGTATTTAGAGTTGCTTAGCCCTCCTATTTATGTTATATAAGGTATGACACCTCTGAATGCACTAATCTATGTGCTTGTATGTGCTCAGTTGTGTCCAGCTCTTTGCAACCCCATGAACTGTAGCCTGCCAGGCTCCTCTCTCCAAGGAATTTTCCAGGCAAATATTGGAATGGATTGTCGTTCCTTACTACAGGGGATCTTCCTGATCCAGGGATCTAACCCATGTCTCTTACATCTCATGTATTGGCAGATGGATTCTTTACCACTGTACCACCTGGTATTAATGGTTAATCTCAGACCATGGTGATTTATTTTGAAAGGCTTTTTTTTTTAATAAGTTAACATTAGTAATAAAATGATAATACAAATTTAAACTGTAATTGATATTATTTTTAAAAACCATATTGCTGAAATATTGACATATAAAAAGCTGTTCATATTTAATGTATATAGTTCAGTGAGTTTGGGAATAAGTACACAACTATGAAACTGATATTACTATCAAGGCTATAAATATATCCATCACCTTCCTAAGTTTCTTCCCACTCTTATTATTATTATTATCAATATTATTATTATTATTTTCTGATAAGAGCATGTAATGTGAGACCTACTTTCTTAGAAAACTTTAAATATGCAATGCAGCATTGTTGTATTATTTTTACATGTTTACACTGAATTATTTTGATCTTTATTTTTTCAGCTTTAAGAAGGTTAAATTTCACAAAGCCTTATATATATGGTCAATTTTACATTTTAATTAAGGAAAAAAGAAGTTTTGGCTAAACCCCAAAAGATTTTATTTTACTATTTATTTCTACAGATTCTATAAGAAAAAATAAAGAACAAGCAAAAACCTTATTAAAGCTTAATACAATTTTATTCAAAGAGGAAAAGTGTATTGACCTTTGTTGTCACTTCACGGTTTTAGAAAATTAAAAATACAATTTTAATAAAATATCACAATACCATATTCATTTCAAAAAGCAAGATACATTTTAAAAGATTTTTTAACAGTGATTGTAGTGGCTAAAAAGTGATTTTACAGCCATCTTGCCATTTTTGCTTTGTATAATACAGAGGACACAGTTTACTTAGAACATTAGGAGAAAGACAGAGTTTAAAAGAGTAGGGCCCATTTTAAACATTATAACTGTGCCTGCTTCAAACCGAGCGTCCGCCAGCCAGCCTGCATATGTTCCTAGTGTGTCGGTTACACTCAGTTTACTCTCTGCAGTAGGCTTGCACATGTGTGCCAGCCGCCTGCTAAGAGCCGAGACAATGCTGAGGGCTCCCAAGTGATGATTTCCCCCACCAAACAACAAAGAGACAAGGAGATCCATTCAGGGTGTAACAGGAAGGAAGTCATTCCTTCTACCTGGGTTTATTTTCCACGAATTCTCTGTGGTTAGGAGAGTGATGACTCTTCCTTGTCATTTGTACTCTGCCTGCCTTCAGTGCATTCTTGGCCCCAGCTGGAGGCCTGTGTATTGTGTCAATAAAAATCCAGCACACTCTGAAGTGTGACCTGTCACTGGATAAGTATAGCTTAGCCCTGTCATGGAGCTAGGATCAACATGGCAGAAAGCTGTACTCAGCATGCTAGTCCATTTAAAGAGAATTATGGTTAATTGTGACTAGTCTATTTAAGATCAAATTTGAAATATTTTCTCTTTAAATTCTGGTTCTATAATTAGCAAAATTCAGCTAGATTTTTTAATAAGTAGATTTACCGGCTCCTAATGACTATTAAGGGCTTCCCTGGTGGCTCAAGCTTCCGTGGGGGCTTAGATGGTAAAGAATCTGCCAGTAGTGCAGGAGACCCAAGTTCAATCCCTGGATGGGGAAGATCCCCTGGAGTAGGAAATGGCAACCCACTGCAGTATTCTTGGGCTTTCCTTGTGGCTCAGCTGGTAAAGAATCCTCCTGCAAAGCAGGAGAACTGAAGAAGGGAAAGGCTACCCACTCCAATATTCTGGCCTAGAGAATTCCATGGAGTTGCTCAGTCGTGTGGGACTCTATGATTCCATGGACTGTAACCCACCAGGCACCTCTGTCCCTGGAATTTTTCAGGCAAGAGTACTGGAGTGGGTTGCCATTTCCTTCTCCAGGGGATCTTCCTGACCTGGCGATTGAACTTGGGTCTCCCACATTTCAGGCAGACACTTTACTCTCTGAGTCACCAGGGAAACCCAATGGACTCTAATTCCATGGACTATACAGTCATGTCCTCAAATAGTTGGACATGACTGAGTGACTTTCACCAATATGCTTGCCTGGAGAATTCTGTGGACAGAGGAGCCAGGCAGGCTACAGGCCATGGGGTTACAAAGAGTCGGACACAACTAAGCAACTAAGACTTCTTTTTCTTCTCTTTCCCTGATGGCTCAGTGATAAAGAACCCATGTGCCAATTCAGGAGATTGGGGTTCAATCCCTGGGTAGGGAAGAGACTCTGGAGAAGGAAATGGCAATCCATTCCAGTACTCTGGCCTGGGAAATCCCATGGAAGATTCTGCATAACAGGAGCCTGGTGGGCTATGTATAGTCCATGGGGTAGCAAAGAGTCGGACACAACTTAGTGACTAAACAATAACAATATTTATTGTGAAAAATATTCTAATTTTTCTACTTTTCTATTTTTCTTGATCAGTTAATATGGGGGAGATAGACATTTTACATATTTACCAATGTATATTTGAAACATTTTGTTGCAATTTTAAATAAGGAAAATCATTTAAAAACAAAAAAAATTATGAAACATTTTCTTAATTAGTTTCTATTTTTTAACCTGAGTTAATAAGACATATGTCACTGTTTAAACCAAAGTGAATGTTAGCAAAAATTGGTTTCCCTAAATTCTTTTTCTTGTTTACTTACAAAAGAAGTATAATCTCATATAGAAACCATATTGGCATTTCCAAGCTTCTTCACCCATGCTATTTACACTTTTAGGTTTATTGAGCTTTATTAAAAATAATCTTTTGATCTTTTCTTTAGCATCTTAAAGTTATTGGTCTGAAAAATATGTAACCTTCACATTCTATAATTAGCTGTTACAAGATTTTGATACCTAATGGAGCAGAGTGTATTGGAAAAGAAATTTATTAAGGTTTAATGAATGATTTATAAATGCATTTTCTATTGGAAAAAGAAAGTTTTGCAGCCCCCAAGCTTGAGAACATAATCTTTTTTCTCTGAGCTAAGGTATAATGATATTTATATGGAAGTGGAGAAAAAAATACAATGAAAGTATTGGAGGTTTTGGACATATTTTCTAGCTATGAATCTTGAAGTCATTTACAAATATTAGTTATAATTTCAATGAGCCATTTTCAGTGTTTTATTTCTAATCATCCCAAGTTGTATCATCCAAAGAAGTCAAATGGCATCAAACTGCTTGCTTTTTGAACTAATAGAGGGAGAAATTATATTAATATGAAAAACCAACAATAATTAAAAATCATAATTTATTTCTAAATTCACTCTCTTTTTAGGAAAAGCAAAATCTTTCTTACAGAGACACAATCAGATATGCTATAATTGAACTTCAGAAACAAATGTGTCCCCAAATGTACAAACATACTTTACTATCTATGTGCCTAGTAAGGCTATCAGATTTATCAAAAAGAAAAAAAAAAAAAGATAACCATTTAAATCTGAGTTTCAGAAAAATAGCAAAGTTTTTAATATAAGATGATAGATAATTTTATGTTTCAACTTAATTGGATCATGGGATGGCCAGGTATCTGATTGAGCAGAATTTCTAGGTGGTTCTAGAAGAGATTAGCATTTGGGTTGGCAGATGAGGTGACACAGCCTTCCCTGATGACTCAGCAGCGAAGAATCCGCCTGCAATGGGGGAGATGTGGTTTCCATCCTTGGGTCAGGAAGATCCTCTGGAGGAGGAAATCACCTGGAGGAGTAAATGGCTGCACACTCCAGTATTCTTGCCTGAAAAACCCCATGGACAGAGCAACCTGGTGGGCTACAGTCCAAAGAGACACAAAGAGTCAGACACGACTGAGCATACCCGCAGGTATGAGGCAATACAGATTGCCCTCCACAACGTGGGAGGACATCAATCACTCTGTTGAGGCCTGGATAGAGTAAAGAGTGGAGAAAGGGAGGATTCATAGTCTCTGTTTGACTATTGCGCTGAGCCGTCAATCGTGCCCTTGGTGTTTCTGGTTCTGGGCCTTCGGATCTGGACTGGAATCTACACTGACTCCCTGGTTCTCAAGCCTTCATATTTACATCACCCGCTTTGCTGGGTGTCCACCTTGAAGACGGCACATCACGGAACTTCTCACACAGATAATCACATGAACAGATGCCATATAATAAATCCCATATATATTTACAAATCTATCTTCTATTGGCTCTATTTCTCTGGAGAACCCTGGATAATGTATAGTTTTCAATTATCTCCAATAGTTATTGCATATGACATGCTTATGCTAAAAAATTTTTCTTTGCTTACTTGAAATCTGAAATATGCATCTTGTGTTTAATCCCCTAACCTTAGGAAGACGTTTTAATGTGTCTCCATCTCACTGGTCCTCACCAATCTTTCAGATTTTTAGGAGATGCAGAAGGAAGAGAAAAAAGACAAGGTGTAAAGATATCATTCAAGAAAGGTAAATATCTCCATGACGACACTTGCTGGTCTCAGAGAACCCTTCCTTGACCCTCTGTGGCCTCTTCAGAGCAAAAATCTTGATCATTCCATACAGAAACCGAGAAATACTTCCCCCCTTTAGAGAATTCACAGAGATAATACACAGCAGCACAAAACAAAACAAACAAAACAAAAAGTCTTGCTTTTCAGGTGTCGCCTCTGTCCCTGTGTGCTGGACTCTTCAGAGAATTAAAATCACCTTAAGCTTCACTTTAACATTGATGACTGGATTAACCAGGACATTCTGTTCATATGGTAATACCCATTCCTAATCATAAGATTAAAGGCCTAGTCTTTGACAGATGTTAGGGGAACTTACATGATTTGAACTTAAATGATTTGATCCTAATTTTAGTTTCCAGCTGCTGGTTATAGAATCTTTACAAGAGTTAGGCATCTCAGCTCATCATAGTGCTGTAGGCCCACTCTAGCGCCATGCATTATAAATGTTGCATTAATCAGAGGCATAGGACAGTGCGAGTGGATGGCAGCTCTGGGAGGGCGAGAGGTAGTACGGGTCATTGTTAAATTTAACAACTTAACTTATTGGGAACTATTTTTAAAGCACTTTGTAACCTCTATCTACTTTTTAAATTAAAATTTAACATGCAGGATTGTTCTCTCTCTCTCTTTTTTTCCTCTACAGATGTAGTATGAGTCTTTTCCCCCTCACTCTAAACTATTTGATGTCTATATTTAGCTGGTTGTATTAATGGCTGAGGGCTCAGAAGAAAACAGGCATCAATTTCTATTTTTTTTTATCTTATGATTTGAAGCTGTAAAAAGATAAGAGTACTCCACAGTTGTTTTGTTTTTCTATGTTTTTGAAATATATCTTACCTTCCTTCTATTCACCCAGGTCTTTTTCTAGCATTCTAAGATCTATCCATATCAATCACTGCAGTCATGGAAATCCCCTGGGCTTTGTAGGACTTACATAGTTTTTGAATGTGTATTGAGTAATCACCATAGACCAACTGTAATCAAATCTAAACGAGGATATTTGTCATTTTTATTTCCTATATTAAAAACCCAGCTCTTCTAAAAAGAAATGACACAAATGAACTTATTTACAAAACAGAAGCAGACCTACAGACTTAGAGAACCAACTTATGGTTACCGAGAGAGGAAGGATGGGAAGAAAGGATAGTTAGGGAGTCTGGGATGGACATATGCACACAGCTATATTTAAAGTAGAAAATCAACAACGACCTGCTGCATAGTATAGGGAACTCTGCTCAATGTGATGTGGCAGTCTGGCTGGAGGCGAGTTTGGGGGAGAACGGATACACGTATATGTGTGCTTGAGTCCCTTTGCTGTTCATCTAAAACTATCACAAGGTTGTTAATCGGCTATATCCAATATAGAATTTTGAAAAGACCTTAATTATTGTTAAGAGTGAACATGTATAATAATTTACACTGTTAACATTTGTGTTCCTAAGATTTTGGTCACGGAACTATTTGTTCAAATGGAATACTAACGTTGAAGCCTAGACAAACAATGTCTGTAAAAGCAGAGCTCCTTTGTTTGGAGTACTGGTCACCCCACCTGTTTTCCCTCTGTGGGGTTTGCTGGGCGGTCTCAGGAACGCTCTGGAATCCCCGGGGACACACTTTGAAGTGCAGTCCTCCGCTGTGCTTAGTTGCTCAGTCCTATTTCACTTTTGCGACCCCATGGACTATAGGCCACCAGGCTCCTCTGTGCACGGGCTTCTCCAGGCAAGCACACTGCAGTGGGTTGCCATTGCCTCCTCCAGGGGGTCTTCCTGACACAGGGATTACATTCCTGTCTCATTGTCTCCTGCATTGTAGGCAGAGTTTTTTCTTTTTCTTTCTTTCTTTCTTTTTTTTTTTTTTTACCACTGAGCCACTGGGAAACCCAAATTAGAGAATACAGAATTCTGATTTCAAGGGGAAATATAGAATAAGGTTATGAGTGCCTGATCATAACATTTGCATTAACAAATCAATACCTACCCTTGTTTTATGTGTGTTTTATAGATAAGACACCTTATTTAATACATATTGTTGATTCATGAACATTGAACTCATGCATGGCCAATAGCCATGAATGAACAGGCTGAATAAAGTCTACCCAATATACCTATTTTCTTTGTAAGACACATCACAGTCCTATTTACCTAGAGACAATAACCAGCACTTTAGCACCGTGCTTAGGATCCATTTATGAATAGAGAAATAACCAACAAAACACAAAAATGCAGAAAAATAATGTAGCACTGGATAAACTGTAGAAAAGATACTTGTTTACTATTATGAGTTGAAATAAGAAAAAAGAACACCACCTTCCTTGACTTCACTGAGCAGACAATCAAAATTTTTCTCTGCTCTGTGCTTTCACATGCCTGTGAATGACTTTGAACATGCCACAAATACTGATTTTGGAGTTATACTTAAATTTTAGCCAATAGGTGAATTTGCACATATTAAATCCATGAATAATGAAGTTGAATATAAAATAATGCATTGTTTCTTATATCACTAAATATATACAATGATGCACTTTTTTATTTATCAGTGCTGTTAATTACTAGGCTCTGTAAGTTGTCAAACAAGCTTTGCAACTATTAAGTCAAGTAACATATTTAAAGGGAATTAAAACATTAAAATAAGAAAACTAAAATACTTGAAACTGCTTTGTTTTAAAAGGTCCCAAGTGGAACCAAAAGTTATTCAAAAGTTCCTTTAAAATGATGTCCAAAATCAGCTGGAATCCCTAGCACAGTGGGATTTACAAATTGGACTTAAAAGCTTGATAAGGAGCTACAAGCTTGAAAAATTGTAAAACAAAAAAGAAACATCTACATAGCCTTTTCTGTTTTTAAAAGGCACCCTGACATTTGCCAAAAATGAGGAAGAAAAATCGAGAAGGAAAGGGTGGTAAGAACTCTATCAGTGGGCAGACTGTCATGTAAGCACATTACTCCCAGCCTGGCATGGAGAGGCAGTGGGCAAAGGTGGTGTAGAATTGGGGAGAGAGATTTGATGAGGTCCAGGGAAGGACAACCTATGTGGCATCCACGGATCTGACTGGGACAGAACCAATAACCTTGATCTGACTGAAAAATAATAGTTGTATGGCACTAAACTTACTTGAAAGCCTATAGGTTATAAAAGTTCTACCACCATTGGAAATAGGAATTGAGAGTAAAGAATAAGAAAAGTTCTAGTTTTGAATTTCTGACTTCTATAAGTTGTAGAAAAGTGAAACCATTTTTTAATATACATATAAATGTTTCCTAAATTTTCTTTTTTGGCTGTGGTGCACAGCATGTGGGATCTTAGTTCCCTGACCAGGAATGGAACCCCGTGCTCCCTGCAGTGGAAGCATGGAGTCCTAGCCACTGGACAGTCAGAGAATTCCTGGAAAGTGATGCTATCAGAATGGTCACAATATTAGAGGAAGAGACAGCACTTTACATTAGTAGTCTTGACCAAGACACAAACCACTATGTACAATAAATGTGGACATCCTAAAAGAGACGTGACTGGCTAATGATTAGTGTCAAGATTCCTAGGAATTGGTAGATAGCCTAAAACTGCAGAAAAGAGTGAGATTTTAGAGAGTGAGACATTTTTCTTCGGCATAAGCTATTCTTTGAGTCTCCTGAAATTGGGATGCACAAAGAAATGATGTCTGACCCTCACCTGAGAGATCCCGATTGCAAGATATTCGGGCAGGTAGGCAACCTTGCTGGAAGGGTAAGGAAGAGCCGTGGGTGCCTTGGAACTGGCTTTCTCTGCCCAAGTGTATCTGGCAACAAGAATGCATGACTCTCTCCCTTGGATCAGAGTTGAGACACATAGGAGATGTGAGTGAGCTGGCCATTCATCATCTTAGAGTCAACTTCTTCCTAGGAAGACTTCTGGGAGGCCAGTGGCGAGTTTATAGGACACAGAACTCTGAAATAAACAGGGGCCATGTGTAGGGGCAATGGGGACACAGAATACATCTCCCATGGAACAAGTGTTGTGGTTGGAGGGACCCCACATGAAATCCAAGGACCTCATGGACATGGTCATAAGAGAAAGAATCAGCTATTGAGCATTTGGCAAGCTCAGAGACTGCAAAGCCATCTTACAAGTAATAAAACCCAGTCAAGAAAGAATGTAATCAAATGATGTTAACATTATTAACTTGCTAGAGCAAGCAAAATGTTATACCATGAAGAACTGTGGAGCCAATCAGATAAGGGACTGAGAATGTGTTTGTGATCGGGTTTGGGTTTGTATGAGTGGCTTTGGGAAGGTTTAAGAAAGTAAGGGTTTGTTCTGTATTAGAAGTTATCAGAAAGCAATGCATAGTTGTGTTGGGCCTCTGAGTAGCTTTTGCAAAGGAGGTGTGTTAGTCGCTCAGTTGTGTCCGACTCTGTGACCTCGTGTATGTAGCCCACCAGGCTCCTCTGTCCATGGAATTTTCCAGGCAATAATACTGGTGTGGGTAGCCATTTCTTTCTCCAGGGGATCTTCCTGACATGGGGGTCGAACAAGGGTTTCTTGCACTGCATACAGATTCTTAACCATCTGAGCCACCAGGGAAGGCCCTTGCAAAGGAGGTAGGGGTAATAAAATTAGACAGAGTTGTCTTTGATAGAAAAGACAATGGTCCCTCGTGTTAGCCAGGAAACAAAGATGTTTATCTTTTCTGTGGTTGCCTAGTGCCTCCTTCCATTGTAGTTACAGGGTACACTTTTCTGAAATTGACAATATGTGAAATGATTTAGGATCAGCACCAAGTTAGGTACCAGGCCAGCTACCTGAGAGTTCTCATGTAACAGGAGGATTTTATTCTTGTTTTTATTTGGCTTCATTTTGATTCACTGATGAGACTCAAATAAACTTGCACTGCATCTTCTTCCTCATTTTCCCCACAGGATCCCACCAGGGAGGGATCAGCT